>NC_090268.1:376026411-376350994 GCF_040414725.1 Anabrus simplex | reverse complement strand
TCCTAATTATAATTTTTGAGCTTCTAAGGTAGCTCTCTCTGGTTAGGCGTATAAGAGTAGCAAATACAGCAGTGGCGTCCACTGAACCCCATCTACCCTAGCGCTGGTTAGAACGCATTTTATAATGTTTAAATAATTGCGAACATCTAAGCCAAGCCAAGTACAGCTGCCTCGACAATCAGCTCGCACTATCGTAGTTCAGATTCTCCAGCGAGCTGGGTTTCCTTGCCAGCGTGATAGAGAGCTACCCCCAGCGAAATTCAAGGTCGCTTGGGTGACGCATGCACTTGAAGCTTCCTCGAGGCTGAGCTGTGCCCCTCCACCGATAGCAATTTACGCCGACAGGCCAGCTAGCTTAGGTAAGGTGTGTTAGGTTTAATACTTGACACTCAAAGTCTTCATATCACACACTAGAGACTGCAAGAAAAAATACCAACGTCTTAACAGTATAGCCACTTGCACACTGTCTTGCTAATAAAAATAGAGCAAATAAATGAAATCAATTGTAATATAGAAGAATATATTTTAGTCTTGGGTTTCGGCATGTTTTCTTTTCAAGCAATTCATTGGTGGCACGTGTAGAGCATTGCTCCGATAGCTGCAGAAAAATATTTCGGTTGCCCAGCATGAACACAGAGTTAAGCGCGCATGGTTGTCTGTGATGGTGGTATATAGTGAAATTTTGTAGTGTTCCTCTTGTATTATAGGTGAAGGTTTCGCGAGTTCTGTGACATTCTTCATGAATATAACATGTGTAATACGTCATGACGAATATTTTCCCACATTTGTCGTTGATCCACGTACACTCAGTATGCGAGTGAAAGTATACAATTTCAACGACAGTAAAATATCAGTTAAATTTTGCTGATTAGTTTAGATTAGGCTTTTTAAGTAAAAAACAAGTAGTTAGTCCCAGTGTATTTTTGCGAAAACCATGACTGTACTATCACGAAGTGTCACCGGATGAAACTATGAGTACATTGTTTAAAATCTGCTATAGGTTAAGTTATGATGGTGTCGTCACTGTCGTGATTATCAATTTGGAATTATATGCGAGCGTATGGTTGAAAATATTCTTCAAAGATCTTTCTCAGGTAGTCCTTTCCATGAAAAATGTAGTCTTATAAAATTGTAATGTTGAATTTAGAGAGTGTAGCGGGGCTACGATTGTTTATGTTTTAAAAACTTTTTTGCAGCTGGGGTAATGAATATGTACCGCACGCCACTGAAATACAGTAACAGCCATCTTGACTAGTAGCCCTTGCATTAGTTTCTGAAAGTTAGATTATTAAATCTAGTCGTCCCTAAGTTACAAGTTGTGAGCCCTTGAGGTAGCTATCTAGAGTTAGGCCACGGCCAACTCGAAGTTCCGGCCTGCTACACACGTCAGTTCCATAGTGATGACGTCAGTTTTTTAGTGCAGCGATATATAGGCACGAGACTTGTTTACATGGTGGTTTCGTAGCACGTTGTTATTTCAACATTATTAAAGGTGTTCGTTCGTGTTTAAAAGTCATAACTGTATGAAAACGCATCAGTAAAGGATGTATTTTCAGCAGTAGTATTTGTTAAATACTATATAAATCTAATTTGAGCAGCCTGATGTTAGCAAGTATTGCTAGGTTATGTGATAGGTTAAGTGTACCTACTGAGCTATGATGAATTGTCTAAAGTACTCTAGAGTTTATCATTTAATTATGATTATTACTACAATGTGTTCGTGTAGTGTATGCTCCTCTTTGCAAAATGGGGGCGAACGTGTAGAGTGCCTGGATGTAGGCCTACATCCAATTACTGTTCAAATAAGGAGGTGGCTATCTCAACATTTGCGTTTCCTAGCTATAAGGAGAAGCGAAAAAAATGAATTTATGCTATACACCGATCTAATTTTGAACTCAGTAAATATGCCTGTGTCTGTATTAAACATTTTTCCGAGAATCGCATAATTCGAGTTGATACTGCAAAACGACCAGATGGTTCCGTTTTAACTGTGCCTAGGGTAAAGCCAAAACTAACAGACGATGCTGTGCCAACTATATTTCCTGGGCAGCCGTCATATATGTCTCAACCAATATCTGCCAAACGAAAATCGCCAGAAGGAGACAAGTTATCAAATTATGACGACTTGTTGGGTAAGTTAACAACCGTAAATGTACTTGAATTTTGTACCAAAATTGATGTCAAAAAAGTTTTGTTTTACAAGCTGTGCAGAGAGGGGTTGAAACAGCCTACAGATTTTGTTTTTCAGGTTGCTGTGGAGGGCTACACTTTATTTCAGACCTTGATATCTGATTTTGAAGATGCTTTTTTGAACACCGGAAGTCACAGGGATGTTTTTACAAAATTTTTGAAAATGAAAGTTGAAGAAACTGGCAATTACTGTGATAAGTGTATGTGTGGTATAGAATTCATTAGTATTGTGTCCAACATCTGCCACATTTTCGGAAACATTTTTTTTAACAATTACTCAAAAATAATTAACAACAACACTGTGCGCACAAACAAGCGTAAAATAATAACATTTTAGAGACAACAGTTCGCCTGTTGAACATCAAATGATTTGTTATGGAGGGCTACATGTTAATTCAGGCCTTGATGTATTTAGATGTATTTTTAAACAGTGGAAATCGTAGTGATCTTTCTTTCAATTATTTGATAATGGAAGTTGAAAAACCTGGTAATTTCTGTGACAAGTGTGGGTGTGAGCTTCAGAGTTAATGAGTGTTGTGTCGAAGATCTATCATATCATGGCAAATATTTTTCCTAACTGTCATTCATAAATAATTAATAGCATTATGTACTCAAATAAGTGTAATATAAGGGCATTTTAGATACAGCAACAGTTTGCCGAGTGACCATCATACTACTTTTCAAATTGTGGAAAACTACAGATTAACTCAGACCTTGATATCTCATTCAGTAGTTATTGTAGAGAATGGTTGCCTAGTTGTACTTCCTCTTAAAACAATAATCACCACCACCACCGTCAGTGGTTATTGTAGGGATGTTTCTTTCAATGTTTTGATAATGAAAGTTGAAAAATCTGGTAATTTCTGTGACAAGTGTGGGGTGTGTGCTGCAGAGTTAATGAGTGTTATGTCCAAGATCTATCATATCATGGCACATATTTTAGCTAACTGTCATTCATAAATGATTAATAATACTATATGTTCAAATAAGTGTAATGTGTAATATAAGGGCATTTTAGAGAGAGCAACAGTTGCAGAGTGACCATCATACTACTTTTCAAATTGTGGAAAGCTACACGTTAACTCAGACCTTGATACCTCATTCAGTAGTAATTGTAGGGATGTTTCTTTCAATGTTTTTATAATGAAAGTTGAAAAACCTGGTAATTTCTGTGACAAGTGTGGGTGTGTGCTGCAGAGTTAATGAAATGAAATGAAATATCGTATGGCTTTTAGTGCCGGGATATCCTAAGACGGGTTCGGCTCGCCAGGTGCAGGTCTTTCTATTTGACACCCGTAGGCGACCTGCGCGTCGTGAGGAGGATGAAATGATGATGAAGACAACATATACACCCAGCCCCCGTGCCATTGGAATTAACCAATTAAGGTTAAAATCCCCGATCCGGCCGGGAATCGAACCCGGGACCCTCTGAACCAAAGGCCAGTACGCTGACCGTTCAGCCAACGAGTCGGACAGAGTTAAAGAGCGTTGTGTCCAAGCAAGATCTATCATATCATAGCAAATATTTTCCTGTCATTCATAAATAATTAATTAATAACACTATGTGCTCAAATAAGTGTAATATAATGGCTATATGTTCAAATAAGTGTAATGTGTAATATAAGGGCATTTTAGAGAGAGCAACAGTTTGCCTAGTGACCATCATACTACTTTTTAAATTGTGGAAAGCTACACATTAACTCATACCTTGATATCTGATTCAGAGTAATATTTTTAGACAGTGGAAATTCTAGGGATGTTTCTTCAATGTTTTCAATGTTTTGATAATAAAAGATGAAAAACCCGTGACAAGTGTGGGTGTGTGCTGCTGAGTTAATGAGTGTTGTGACCAAGATCTGTCATATTTTGGAAAATACGTTTTTTAACTTATTCATGTGCTCAAACAAGCATAAAAGAATTGCATTGTTTTGAGAGAAAACCATTCGCCTATTCAACGTCATTGTACAGTCCAGGTGAGTAGCCTTCAGTTGAACATTTTACAATATGTAATAAATTACCTTGAGTGCATATATTTGTGTATTCGTATGTATACCTTTGATAGTGTTTCTTCGGTGTTTTGTGTTTACAGGCTTATTATTGCATTTTCTTTGTCAAATTATGATAACAAGTATTCAAACAGCAATATATGAATTACACGCGACGACGGAGAGTGAGCACTATACGCGTGACGTCACAACTGTTGGTAGCAGGCCTCTATATATCAAAATGGCCGTGGTTAGGCCCATAAGAATATTGTATAGGAACCATCTTGCCAAGCAGCCTTGCATCAATTCCCAAAAGTTAGGCCAATGAAACTAATAGGTCCTATTTTACAAGTTGTGAGCCCTTCAGGTAGTTCTCCAGAATTAGGCCATAAAAATAATTTATAGCAGCCATCTTGCCTAGTAATGTGGTTAGGTTAAGCCTGGGTTTGAATCCAAACCTGTAAGATTAAGTTTGCATTCTTATGCGATTTTGGGTCTGCAAAGTTAACGCACGCGCGCAACTCACATTCTGAATCTGGAATAGTCTGAGTCTCTTTGGTCTGAGCCAATTAAATGAGACCATCAGCCAATTGTCGTTCTCGTTGAAGATCACACCTCCCAGGCCGATAAGATAAAAAGGCCTTTTTACGAGTAAATTGCTCTCTCTGAATATCCTTCGCTGTATTGCTCTCTCTCTGAATATTCTTCGCTGTGCTGGAATTCTGAACTCTAGACTTGGATGTGCGACTCTACGTTATCCGACCACGTGGAGAAATGATTTCCACTTCAAGTCGACGCCCGTTCTGCCAGAATTTAGCGAGATAATTAGCAAATTCCTATGGAGTAAAACACGCCTTAAGAACCAAGTTAAGTGTGACTGTGTAGACGAGTTATTAACGTTCGACGTGTGCTTGTGCAAATACTTAATCTTGTCATCTCAGTTACAGCTTGTGACCGGAATTCTACAGAAGTCGTCTTAGAAGCTGAACACCTCAAGACGAACAATTCCACAACCACCTATAACACAACTTCATCGAGGGACACCTGCTACAAAGCCTCCATGGAGCTGTAAAGTGTGAGGCGTATCTGGTAATTAGAAGGAGACTGACCGGAGGAAAATGCTGGAATAATTGACTGTCGACGGGGATCGAACTCCATCTAAAACTTGAGTACTTTTTAATTTAATTTATCTGTCTCACCTTTTGTACAACTAGAGGTCTTTCTTCTTAAGTCGTATATCTATTAGTTTGTTGTAGTTAGAAACATTTCATTTTTCCACTTCTTAAGGTGTCGTGGTAGACTAGGTACGTGTGAATGAAATTTTAAATCTGTTAGAGTAGACATGTAGGTTGTCTTTGAATGATTTCCCATGCTTAGGAGCTTAATATTTAAAAATCACTGACCACACGATAAATCTACTTCCCTTATAATGTTGAAAGTTATCGGACTGAAATTTGCGTGTACATTTTGAGTGAATAGGGTCGAACCTAGTGTCTTTCAAGATCATTTGTTGTATTTATGATGAAGTCATCTAATTTTATGATATTCCACGAGGATCAGTGGATGTAATAATCACTTAAGTAATAATAATATTGACTAAAGATCGGATAAAACAGAATTAAACGTTCGTGAGCCATAAATTTACAGTAGAGTCCTTATGTGAGATTGAATGTGCTCTGTTCATGAAGGGTCTGGAATATGACCAATCCTGAGGGATATTTGTTGTATAATAGAGCGATTGATGATTTAATGATGATATTTGACTTATTCTTGTGTATTGGGAGCGCAAGATAGATTATAATTATTGGAGTACGTGTTGCAAGTGTATTTCACAGGTAGGGAATAAAAATAATACGATTAAGGCTCACGCTCGGGATAGTTTCAACCTGTAGCCCAAGCGATGGTAGTGTTTATGGATTTTACTAGAATCTTCCATTATAATTTCAAGAGTTAGATGAACTCACATTGATATGTGAAATGTGTTTCTACCAAGTGATACCCATGACTTCGATCACTAGTCACCATTAATGAAGAATAATTTCAGTACACAGATTATTTCTGCTAGATATTACGTGACCTGACCACTCGTAAAAATCATTAATAAACTTGCAAAACAGGATTCGATATAAATAATGTATATAAAATACGTGTTTCCAAGTGTGAATGTGTGTGTATATGTAAATACGTATATTTCTCTTGTATCATGTTGGTCCCATTTAATTTGATCTGGTCGTGCACTTGCTGCGACGCAGATTACATTCATCGTTGTGTGCTGCCTTAAGAAGTAATTTTCATGCCCTTAAGGGAAAATTTGATCAACTTAAGTCGAGGAAGACTAGAAAAGGATTTTTTCATTAGCGAGATTTAAAAGGAAAGATCATCTCGTTATCTTACGAAGGCACTCGATTTGTAAATAAAATTTATTTAACTAGCTCACACGTGGATAACGTAAATTTCTGACACATTTATAGTTGAACTTTGAAATATTTTAAGATTAATTTGAATGGAAATGCAATACAAAGATCAGAAGTAGGTGTTCTTTAGCCGCATGATTATTTTGAGTTATGGTGAAACCAAGTCATTAATAATTAATTGGAAAATAATTATTCTGGAATGCTAATGACGATCGATAGGTAAATGATGCAGTGGAAAATTAATGAGAACATGATCGTGTGACAGTGAAGCATAGGTTAATTAAATGATGAGAGATTAATAATAATAATCAGAATAATAATTAATTAATTTTGAGAATTTTGAAATCAATTTTCATTTTCTACTGAAGTTCATGTTGGTGTCATTGACTAATATTAAATACTGTAAATGATAAATTTAGTTGAGTTCATCTTAAAACCACGTGTTGAGACTACTCTGAATTGGTAAAGCTTTGAACACATTTATTGTAAAACCCTCGTTAGCAAGACAGTTGTTTAATTATTTTATGAACCTCTATGTTAATTTTTTAAAATTCTTTCAATCAAATATTTTGATTTGGAAAGGCAAGAGGCCTAATTTTTCTTTGGTTTTCATTACAGCACAGTAAGGCTGGAGATTAAGAACACGTGTCACTCAAAATCGAGGAAGAAATACAATATTATGGAAGTTCTATGTAAAAAAAAAGAATATCATTAAGAATATTTTCATTTATTATTTGCTTATGTGAATAAATGTCAGAGTGTTGTTTTAACATTCCTTTTTATCCTGCTTGGTCATCAACCCTTAACGTCCCTTAAATGCCTCTAGAAAGTGATAGCCAACGATCGAACGGTCTACCTCGGGATCTCTCGCTCGCTGGCTGGGCTTAGCCCGGGAATAATGGGGGCAATATCAGCACAGTTTGGAAAAATAAAGCTCTGGATGTCACTACACCTCATACTAAGTAGAATAAACTAGGTTACTAAATTCATTGCAATTTCATACACAAGACAAGAGGACACGTTGTATACGATCTTAATGCACTAGGTTTTCATGCACCACAGTATATGTACAGCCGGGCCGAGTGGCTCAGACGGTTGAGGCTCTGGCCTTCTGACACCAGCTTGACACGTTCGATCCTGGCTCAGTCTGGTGGTATTTGAAAGTGCTCAAATATGTCAGCCTTGTAGGTTTATTGGCATGTGAAAGAACGTCTGCGGGACTATGTTCTGGTACCTCGGCATCTCCGAAAACCAAAAAATAGTTAGTGGGACGTAAAGCCTCTATTACTTTATTATTATTATTACTCTATGTACATTTAGAATTTGCAATCACAACATTACAAGGACAGACAATCATAGTTATTAGTTTCATAAGACAACTCGAAGATTGAACATCAATATTTAAAATCACACCATTTTAAGCGATAAGCTCTTTGTATAATAACTTCAATGATTTTTGCACTGCGTTTTTAAATATTTTAACTAAACATAAAATAAAATATGTAACACTTGTACCTTTGTAAGGTTTTAAATCTGAAAACATTTGTCACTTTAGATGACCCATTAATAGGGTTGAAACATGTATGAATTTTTTGACATGACCTTTTAACCCCCTCAGGGAGGTGTGAATATATATTGAGAGGAGGATGAATAAAAACTTACATTGTTATAATTCAGCATTGTCAATACGGAATGAGGCTAATGTTATATAGTAATAGCCCACTCTCTCACTCACTGCTTCAAGTGTTTGAGGCTGGACGTGAGGGAACTAGATGAAAGAGAAGTCCACGGATGAATTGGGATCAGATAGTCAGTGACATTGAGAAAGTACCTAGGAAAAGACCTAAATGAAGTAAGGCAACTGACACAAGACAGAACAGAGTACTGAAGATGGTTGGAAGGCCCGATGCTGAGAGGCAGAAGGGAGCAGTGAAGAACGAATTCATAGAAAGTCGGCAACTCCCAAGGAGTATTTTTCTCTATTTTGCACACACGTTAGCAGCGTGAACACCTAATAGGTGTTAACACACTCACTGTTCTGCTCAGCGGAGGTTGTCAGATCTCCCTCAACTTACTATTTTTGTTCAGTTCGTACATTTTTATATTTAAACTTCAATTTCTTAAAGAATTAGAGGATAAAATTGAGGAAAATTTTCAGGAATTTTAGTATTAGGTTATATGTTTCTGGATATAGTTTTATTGAAGATTTCAACCCCTCTAACTAAGAACATCCTATCTGCAAACAGTAAACTGTTCAGGAGAGCAGTTTAAAGTTTTGAAAATTTCAAATAAATCAGAGAATTTGTCGAAATTATGATGGGTTCTACGGAATGCGTTTACTGCCTAGTTTATTTTGCTCCAAGAAAGGTGTTTAAATGTGTTAAATAACCCATTTACATGCAGTTACAATGTTACTGAACTGGAATTATCCAACGAAGAACACCGTATGTGCACTGGCCTGGTGCTGTGAATGAACCAGCACAAGTTAAACACCCTAGGGTGCCAAAAACATCCCCTCCCCCAAAAAAACACAACAGTTAAAAGAATGTAAACATTGTATTTACCTTAAGCATGTCAGGGTGTCACTGTTTACCCGTGGATCCATGCATATCCTCGTACGGTATGTGTGTTGAAAAGAGTTACCAAAAGAAAAAACACATTCCTCTTAAAGAAAGGTAAACAATTTTAATTCTGAAGAAAAGATTGTTTTAAATTACAAATAGAAACGTCGTCCTTGTATGAGTAATAAATAAACATTTTAAAGACCAAACTAGCTTTGCTCCGTTAGCCAGCCGAGTGGCCGCCAACTAAAATGTCATAGGCCGCCGAATACGGGCTCTCACCCGGCCGGCGTGCCTTCCTAAGGGATCCTAATCCTAAGGGATTTTAAATTTTAAAACCATCCATCGTCACATCTCCACTTCGTCCACTGCCGAGGCCGGCAGGACAGTACGAGAGGCGTACGATAGAGCATTCTCAACTTAAATTAAGAGGTTAGTAAAATTAATTTTAATCGCAGCCAGCTGATGCAAAGAAAAGAAAAGAAAAGCTAAAATCATTATAACTCCAGCAAGTTAGGAATACATCGTTAAAACTTCAACAAGTTCATGCCTTTCTTGTTCAATTTGAATAACCCATTTAAATGATAAGATTTCTTCTTTTAATTTAGTTACACTTCATTAGTATTGGGTTCCTTCCAGGGAGCTTCTGCAAGGAAATCATAATCCTCACCCACATCAGTAACAAAACCACGCAAAAAAGAGAAAATATAAACATGAATGAGGAAATAAAATACACCAAAATAACTTAAAAGGGGAAATTAACGTGAAAAACTCCACCAAAATTCCAAATCCTTTGCAGGAAAATCAATTAAACCAACCAGGTCAATCAACAATCAACAATAATAACCAACACCATCACTGCCAAGGTAACGTACACACGCTGAAAGAAAAAGATAACGACCAATCCCGAAACAAAACACAACAATAAGAGCTTACATGAAAAGAACAAAAGAGAATCTAGTAGATCCCATAACTCAAGAATTACAAGTTAAATAAAAATGAAAAGGGGAACTGAAAGTTGATATTAAGAATGGGATCTAATGAAAATTTTAAAACAATTGGGGAAACTCGCATGGTTGTTAAACCGCCTATAACACGCTTTTATTTAAGCAATACATAACGTTGCAAAGGTGCCCGCTGAATAATAATAATAATAATAATAATAATAATAATAATAATAATAATAATAATAATAATAATAATAAATATGTTATCAGTTCAATTACATAGGCTGTGAACGTTTTAACGTAACAGTTAATATAACGCAAGACCTTTTAGGAGATTTAAATTAGAATTACAAATGGAAACCCGATTACACATTTTAATTATGAAGAGCAGACAAAGTTTTATATTGTGACCGTATCGGTCATGTACATATTTATGTAATAATTATTTTAGGCAGTGAAAACTTTTGTTAAAATCCCTTTTACATAATACAGAATGTTGCATTAGGTTGCATCTGTTTGCACAACGCTTCTAACTTGGTAAACACGAGTCCGTCATAATTGAAGGAATCCCCAGATAGAGAGAAAGAGAGAGAGCTATGAAAAATGACAAGGAAAGAAAATCAACACTAATAACTCCTCCCACTAAAATGGCCGAAACACGGCAATGCCAATGTGCAAGCTTGATTTGTATGGTAAGATTTCAAGATATGCATAATGTGCCATTTCACTGTTCCCAACAAGATCTAATTGGAACGAAAATGGAGTTCAAGCCATCAGAACGTCAATAATAAAGCGTCAGAGTACTAATATGAGTCGAAGAAGTGATGTTTTCGTCAAGCGCTCGGCGAGTAAGGAGCATAGAAGGTGGTGGTAAAGAAAGACGTGAGAAGACTGTTAAGAGTTATTATTAAAATATTAACATTCGATTCGCACAGAAGGCGAACATCACGGACGTACTCAAGAGGAAGGAAAACATCGTTCTATCAATATACTGATCATGAAATGGAGAGAAACCTTTGTCCATAAACTGTTTTACGAAATAGTAGCGCTCAAGAATACTTCACTCCGTGAAATTAAATTGTACTTTTGGAATATAAAAACTTCCGCATTGCTACGTCAGGATATTTACCTAACACGACGTATTAGCCGATACCATCAATTCCGAGAGGCTACATAGCTGTAATATCGACAGGGAGAGAGAGGAGAAGAATATATATATACACATATATTTCCATAATTCAATTGGAATATTCATTTTTACGCATTGCAAATTTTAGAATACTTCCAAGATCAATTTTCTAAAGAGCAATATTACTATATCATATTCAGATTGTAAAAAACATATCCATAAGATGACATTAACCAAGCTGACGTCTTGTTTAGTTCCAATTGCTCGAGAGACCAGCAACAGCATGCATTAAGAAAATGGAGGTGAAGCTACCTAGGTTATGGCGACACGGGATGACGTTTCCAGCCCATAAGGACCGATAACCAGCCGAGACAGTCCCAGATGTTCCCAAACAGATGAGGGAAATGCCGTGAGCTATGCCCACATGTCCATCCACCCGGACATGAGATGACGACGGGGGAATAAGAGCAAAGATAAGTTTCTTTAAGTCAATGCTATAGATGAAAATGTATTTATTTATTTTTCAAAGTGCTATTCTAATTAATGTCAGTGAAATTATTATATATGGGAAGACGAAATTCATAGTTAGGTTAAATGTTGATAGGTATCCATTGGACCTAAACGTCAACTCCATGTATAGGATGTAGTCAACCAGTGATAATAAGGAATTCCGTTCGTAATGCTGTCAATGTAATATGAAAGGTTACATTTTTATCTCTTTGTGAATTTTATACGACGTTGCGATAAACACTAAGCTTATGTGAGAACTTATGACATCAAATAATAGCGGAAATGAGATCGTATGTAGGATGTGCTTGCTAAATAGAAGGATATGGTAATGTTTTACGGAATTATTAAAAGATTGAGACTATGACGGAGTAGTCAGGTAAACGGTCAATGATGACAGATATACGTCGAGTTCGAATGAATTAATGAGTTTACTATGATGTGAAGTGTTATATGAAATGTGAAGCGATGGTTTTAGAGATGATTTTATGTGTGAATAATGATATGAGGTTAGGATGATTAATGTTGGTGATGATTATTGTTCACCGTAAGTAAGGTCATAGTTTATTTTAATGAAGATAGTATTTCAAGTTACGTATTTTTGAGATGATGAATGAATATAATTTGTCTTCAATCGACCGTTGATCCTTGAATAAGCCATAGGTAGTGTAGGATACGATCTCAGTGACATCCGTATGTTGATATTTTAATTGTAGATCATCAAATGATTCTTGATGAGGAAGATGATATGAAATTAACCTACATCCATGTATTTCTTCTGATCGTAAGAATTTTCTCACATATTAGGGAAGCTTTGAAATTTATTCCAGTACATTATCCGATATCACTGGTGACTTAGGGTTGTTGGTAGCAAGTAGAGTCTTCTCACAAGATAGACCACCCAATTACGGTATGAATTGATTGAGTGATGGTCAGATACACTTCATAGCACAATTTTATGACATAGATATACACTTGAATTAATTAATGCTCTCAAATAAGATAACAATTTGCGTAATTTCTAGATGTGATGTTTGATCATAATATTTTAAGAATATCATGACTTAAAGGGGTTATCTTTGTCTCTGCAAGAAGAGTTACCAAGAAATTTGAGAACGTGTTGAAAAGTGTGATACATAGGCCTATTAACTGTTTTAAATATTTCTGAAGACATTTTCTCATGTCAATCTGGTTGTGTATTTGAGCACAAATAGTTCGAGTCAAGCAAAGTTACTTTATTGCAATGAATTAACGAATATTAGATGAAAGCAAGTAGGATTTTTGGAATAATTTCACAAGAATTTATGTAATGAAAGATGTGATTCTAATTTAATTTATTCGTAACCAAATATGGAAGCTGCGTCCAACATTTAAAGACTCACAATCTACGACAGTGTATATATTGTGATTCGATGTAATTTTCATTCATTCAATTAGATGCATCTAATGTCTTTTTCAACCTAATATATATTTTTTCAATCAGATAGATTTTCAATCTAATGTTTTTCAATTAATGTATTTTAATGTAATGTTTTCATCTCAATTATTCCACTTTGAGATTTTATTTTCAATTCAAAGTTTCCAACTTGGCATTTCAAGATAATTTCAAGATATCTCAACGCCTATTACTTACCGTTTCAAAGAGGAATTCATGACAACTATTTGCGTCAGACCTTTCTTGATTTACAATAAATGATGCATAGTAAAACTTAGCCACTCTTTTAATGACTTCTAGAATAGATGCTTAGATGTAAGTGATAACCACTTGGTAATTTCGTAAGCCGGAGGTAGAAACTAACTCGGAATACGGGTAGGAGTAAGTTAGGTATTTCCACTAGCATAAATCGGTGATCTTTTCTCTAAAGCGGAACCCATAGCCCATAAACTTTGAATAACGAGAAATGTGATTATATTCGAGCTAGCCTGGATTTCATGCGACTTGACCTGGACGCGGGAACGGCGCAATAACAGTTAGTAAGGGAAACCTCGGCATGTCACATGTTTTCATAATAGACCTCTGCCAAAATTCAAGTTGTTTATAAAATGTTAACATGTGAAAAAATACGCTACCATCTGATTATATAACCACTAGTAGCGTACCCACGCTAAGTAAGGTGACTCCTCACGAGGGATCCCCGTAAAGGCATCATTTTTATACTAAATTTTAAATAAACCGCCGATCGATGCGTGTTCCGCACATAACAAGAGTACTTAAGAGTCTGAGTCACACATTTGAGCGTATTACCGATGTCATACAACACGTAGAACCACTAATTTTAAAAACTGTGGTGGGGACTGACCGCCGTCTATTGTGTGTGTAGGGGTAATGTTATAAAAGGGGCAGCCATGTTGGCACAATATCCACTTGACGCGGACGATTGAAGGCAGACCCACGGTCCGCTGGTGTTCTGACTTTACCAGTATTTGGGAGTGATAATATACATTTTGCAAATACGCGTGTGAAAAACCTTGTCCAAGTGATAGTATTGAACGTATTTAAGTAACGTGACCGCGAGAACTGTGTTACAGTTTTGAAAAAATGTGTTTTTGAATGACGCAACTTATTTCAAAGTCATTAGAGTTCTTACAGTGAAGAAGAGGACCCTGGGATTATGAACGTGCTCAGCAGGAATAGGAGTGGATTCGAACCTGTGATCCACGTCAGCGCCATGAGAGGTTAAGCGACGATAAGGGTCTTTTCCTGGGCCCGAACCACGGATTTCACGACATGATGATAAGTACAGAAAATATACATTTTATCTAGATAAATGCACGGTTATGTAATATGTTGATCACATAAATTAGGTTAGTAATGTAAATTGCATGTATTCTTGAATTAGAGAGAGAGAACTTGTGAGTGGTCTTCATATTGTTTATATATTCATCTAGATGGAATTGACATTCTATTATATGGGCTAAAATTTTGGGCCTGAAAAATATAATTTTAATGTCATGCATGTACGTGATTTAATGGAAAAATATCAGTAAGTCTGAGAGTGCTATAGATTAGGTGGGAAAAATGTAGGTTTGTATTATTGATGATTTCAAACCGTGATATGTATATTTTATGTTATGGAATATTCAAGCCTATTTTGGTAATGCATGGTGAAAGTGTCTTCAAAATGCACTATCGGCATAATAATCATGAAGATAGGAAGGCACTCTTGTTTTAATGTAATTCTTCATGATAAGAATATGTAGATGTATTAATTACATGCGCAACTTGTGACAAGCCTGGACAACGAACAAACGCCCTCCCATTTTAGATAAATGTTTTCCTTGTATGTCAAATATTTGCTTTTCTGTAATATGAGAATAATATTATGAATACGTTTAAATCCATATTTGATTTTTGTCTGAGTTCAAGCTGTAGGAAAACACAGACTGAGATATTCTATGTAGTCGGATGGATGTGAACCTGGACATTCTAAGTCCATGGATGTGAAATTGAAAAGATGAATAGTGGCTTGATATTGAATTAATGAATTGTAACAGGATAGTGAATTAATAAGCTAGTGGAGCTTTGGAATATGATATGAGGATATCAGTTGAAATGACATTATTTACATGATGTATTTTAAGGGAGTCGATTGGACTCGCCTTGAGTTGTTGACAAGAAATATTCTGCGGCCGACCATTATTTGGTGTGGTTAGACGTTGTATGATTTATCATTTTAGAAGGAGGGAGCGCTAGCAATCCCTTGTTAGGAAGGAAACTGCCAAGTATATTGTTCAAGCCTGTCCACTAAGACTGAATGTTTGTGGTTTCGCATAAACCCGATTACATTTAAAGGATTCTTTTAACTCGTTCATGTTTACTTCTATAAAGAAATTAAATAACTGAAACGGCAGTATTATTATTAATTTGTTGATATTATGAATAATTGAGACAGGGAGGTTTTCTAGACCCGTTTGTCGATGGCATCTTGGTGATCATCGGTTCGAACTCCAAGGCAGATCATGGATTTTCTTTGTCATACAATATTTTTTTACGTTATACAGCCAGTTGCATGCGTTGCGTATATTTGTTTATAGTTTGTTTCAAAACATGTCTACATATTTTTTGAATATGCTCCTTGAGTTGTGTTTAATTTTTTGTTTGGATTCCAAAACGTTTTCTGTCTCGTTATTTGTCATCGGATTCATTGGGATGTGGGTTCGATTTCTGGACCCGACATCAGTCAAATTTTATTTTGATGATTATGGTTTATCCACTAGTATTCGCTTATTCTTTTGTTTACTTATTTAGTAGTATAATTATTAATTTAGGCGACCACTCTAAGTTGTCTCCAATTTTTCGCGTAGATATTTGTTTCTTCTAACAGTAAAGAAGGATTGTAATGAGAACCTTCGCATTTATAAGGATATTTATGTTCTTAAAAAGGATTTTGTAGAGATTATTTAATGTAATACATATTGTCATGTCAAAAATGAATGGAACAAACAATTTCTACATTTAATCGATAAATCTTAACAAATATGAATTATAATTTTTTAATGAGAGACATCTCCAAATTTGTATTTATTCCATCGGACATTGTATATTTAATTTTCATTACCCTAGAATTATTCAGAGTTCATTTTAATTAATCGTGATTTTATCAAGAAATAATAAATAGGTTTTTTAAAACATTTCTTTGCTTGTCATTTTGCCGGAAAAATATTGCATCGTAAATTTCCCTCCGTTCATTTATGCATTTAATTTAATTTAGTGTTATATTTTGATCTTTTGTCGCGAACGCACCATGGCCCTGGGAGGCCGTTGGTTTCATTCTTTGGAACGGAGGAGTGCAGTTGATGCTTTCACGGTCGAAAGAGCTTTTGCTACCCATCACTTTGAAGTTTATTTTTTCTTCGTTTTCCTAGATGAGGTGGCATTTGACTCTAGACTAAAAAGGTTCCATATCATCGAACGCTTTGGCGTATGGTGCTATATTGCGGTAGCCTGAAATTATGGGGCTATGATGCTGTCATGTGGTTCTATGCGGCAATGGCGTGGGTGGTATGGTTACAATATGTTCACAAAATGGATGTAATTTCTAAAAGTTACACCAAACATATGAAAGGCCAAGAGAAGTAGTTGTTTCCTTAAAAGGATAATTCACGGTCCACGAAGAAAGATCCAAAATTAAAATGCATGAGGTAGACTTACAGTTCTGTTGAAGCTCGTAGACCTTCACCAATGGAGATTTAGCTTTTTCTAGTGTAGCTCACATCTGTCGTGATGTCAACTACAGTTGACTATTACGTACTTTACATGCCAATACTCAAAACTATTCATACCAAATCACAAGAGAATGCATGGGCAACAAAAACAGAAGAAAAAATCATTTAAGGGGATGATAACAACCTCAAATTAATGCTTTCACCCTGGATCCATGATCCAAGCCAAAGCCAGTACGTGGCGGCCTCTCACAGCACCACATTCTCCCATCGACTTGAGTCTAGGGAATGTCGAGGAGCAGCCATCATCGGCTTTGCTCGTGACTGCTCGAGAAACCTCGGCGTTTAGTACCGCCTGCCTAGCTATTGCGCGCCACGTCTGGGGTAAGGAACGTTCGTTGTTCAATCTTGCTGCCTGATTATTTTTTAGGGACTTGAAAACGCTTTAAAAATGTAGTTAAGTACCGTAGTTAAAACTCTAGGCTTTAAAGTTATACAAACATGTACGGCGTCTGGAGGGACAGATTTTATTTGTACTATTGCTCAAGATGAAAGAAATTCATACTTTAAAACGTGGGAGCGGCTCCACGCGCTGCGCTCACGAGACACAGTGCTGGCTTCACGAAAAGCTACATCGGCTGTACCTCGACAATGCCTGACAGCAAAACAAAGCTTCTTCTCCTTCTTCTCGTGCTCCACACGTGGCGCGAAATCGCCATGATAGGAGGTGCTAAACGCCGAGGTTTCTCGAGCAGTCACGAGCAAAGCCGATGATGGCTGCTCCTCGACATTCCCTAGACTCAAGTCTCCCATCGTGGCAGAGCAGAGAGGCATGGCCGACACAAGCTTACAAACAGTCGTGGCCAGCCCCAGGCATGATGCGGCGCGCTCATTGGTCAGGCACAGCGCGAACGTGGTTAGACCCGCTGCCGCAGAGAGCAGCACAAACAGGAACAAATTAGCGCTTCACGTGCCGAGTTGAAGAGATACACAATGAAGTATTTGAGTAATAGAAGCTTAGCGCTCAAAGGTGAAGAGCATTTTATAATAAAAATGTGACAGCAATTCACATAGAAAATAATAGTAAAAGACAAATTGGAAATAAATTCCCAGTAACACAGATTTCCACGACGAGTTTGCCACACTGAAAAATTTTCATGGAAAAGACCAAAAATATAACCTCGGTTAAAGCCTCCCTCCTTGAAGCTTACCATATTGACAGAAATAATCAGCCTTATAGTAATGTGGTCTGGAAATATACTAAATTTTTCAATACAATCCACATAATATAATGACCACTGGTACGAAATCCATCTTCATGTATTCACAGTATGCATAATATACAGCTTATTTAATTACCAAAACCTTTTACAGTCCAAACTCATGTCAGGTTTATAGAATACACAGTAGATACAGTCTACGTCCATTATTTTGCCAATGGCATTTGATCTTTCCACGCACCGAAATATACATGTTTGCTTTTAAACACTTGTGTTCCTTTAGCGAAATCCCTGATCACAGATCACACTTGATTTAAAGGAGTTCTTTGCACAGAATTAATTCCAAACCATGTGTTTTAACTGAGTTTTTTGCAAAATAGTTTGTTAAGTATATTTAGTAACGATAGAACACACCACCATGGTCACATGCTAGGCTTTTTCGAACTTTTAAAACAATAAGTTTTGGAACCTCCTCCGCAGTTCGTAAGCAATATTAATTTTTTTAACCCCTCAGCGCCGACCTCTATACGTGGTATAGACCCTCTTTTCTTCGGTAGCCGCCGACTTCTATACGTCGTATAGACCCATACATGGTTTCACATTTACGATTATAGCGCGAAGAGTTTTGTAGTTATTGATATGCAAATTGTTTTGTTTCTAAGAAGATATTTTCAGGTTTATCAGTGGTGTAAATAAGAATTGAAAATCGTTATAATGTAGTTGTTTTTGCAAGGTTAATTATTTGTCAAGTAAGTCTGAGCACTAATTTCTGCTTTTTTTTAAAAAAGTCTGTTTGCTTCATTCTTTCCCACAGAAGAAAATAAAGAAATGATGATCTGAGAAGTTTGTCTTTTCGCGTGATATTCTTTGCTCTATTTGTACATTGGGAGTGCGGTTTATTTATTATATTTGTCTTTATTTCTCAGCTCGTAATATTTTCGTAACTCTCCACGAGCGCTCTGTGTAGGCATCAGCAAGTGCTGCTTTTTGTCATACGATACGAGAGCCCTTCATGGTATATATCTAGCTTGAAAGACTATGTCTCGACCTTTCATCTGAAATATGTATCGAGTTGGTTTGTTTCGCATACAGTAAGTGTTATTCCCCTCATTCAGTTTCGTCCTGCTGCTTTCGGTCTCGCTGCAGCTTTATCAGTCCGTGTGGCGCGCCGCGCTCAGCCGTGGTTTGACTGACAGTAACGTGCTTGGAATATTGTATAATTCAGATGAACGTTTAGTCAGAAGTAGTAGTGACAGTATTAGCAGCACTGATAATGAAATAGATGATGTAACAGTGGTAAATGATGAGAGTGACGATGAACAGGAAACAGTACTTGGAAATTTCGTGTAGGAGACTATAGATAATTATACAGGTCAAAGGGAAGTTTTCAACAGTGAATTATGATTCCTAAATTCTCTAATAATATTCACACATGTCACAGAGACAAATATTGAGCAATTAGGGGTACCTTATCGGAGCAGCTGGTGAAAGGTTTGTTTACAAAATACGCTCGCTCTGGCGGGGAAGGAAATATTCAAGGCCGGCGCGCATCAGATAATACAGTTCCAAGGTTGCAGAAAAGACATTTTATCAGGAAATTAGCACCGAAGAGTGAGAAATCCAAACCTCAGAGACGTTGTATCGTGTGTTAAAACACGACGAAAAGAAGACATCAGTGTACTGCTGACAGGAGTGTAACTTGGGTCCCTGTCGCGAAGGGTGCATCGAACTCTATCACTCGGAACTAAATTACTAAGGAAATGTGAAACAATTATGTAATTATCTGCACGTACTTAGTTCTGTCATGAGGAATTCCAAATTTCTTGAATATCGGGCTACTCTTATACTTGTAGTAAGTTGTTGTAAGTGAATCAATGTATTTCAGTCGCGCGTAGTTGAAATCTCATCCGGCCGCTCGGTAGGAAGCTCTTTAAATGGCTGCGACGCTGAGGGGTTAATAATTCACGCATATTAAAACATGTCCCAAAGGATCTGCAACAGTTAGTACATTATATCTTATCTACCTTTAAATTCGTTGCATATTACGTCCAAATGTTAAAATTTTAACACTTCAAACCTAGTTCTTATCCTAACTATCGGTTTTCGATTTTTAAGAAACCCATCGTCTTGTTTCTTTTTCATAGACAAACTAGTATCAACAGACAAGAATAAATGCAAACAGCGCCAGGGAGGATAGGAAAAAAGAGGAGAGGCAAAATTGGTAAACGTATTTCTACAAGGATAACAAGATCCACATATTAAGTCAACATAATTTTATACTACAGTCAATTAACCTAGGACTATAGTACTCGTATACCACTAACCTAAAGAAACACCAGAAAAGGAAATTACGTTTACAACCCACGTCAAAGCAGAACACATTTAAAAATAGAATAAATATGATACAATAGAACACATAAACTCAGGTACTGTACACTGAAGTCAAGTTATGTAAACAGAAGTATTTACACACAATACACTAGAGTTGACACCAAAGACGAGTGCAGAGCTACGTAGGGCTAAAGGATATCAGAAATCCCAACACACGCCTCGACACCACAGATAGCATCAATTACTCATTCACAACTACACAGGTTTTGCATATAATACAGTCATCAAACTCACCATGGTTTAGAAGAACACAGTGAAAACATAATGAAGGGGCACAAATAAAAAATTATCCACCAATTAATTGCCATAACACCACATTTATAATACAACAATAAGGGGCAAGCATGAACTGCAAGATAAACGCAGGTTGAATTTACGATGCATCGAAATATACCGGGTTAATTGGTCAATGATAGTTAAATCATAGAATGATAACTTTTAGGGGAGGAATTTTGGACAGAGCCATCAACATCTCAGTAGTGCAACCAAATCTAAGAAGGACAAGATGAAGATAACAAAAAATATGAGGCCCAGAGTATTGAAAAATACTCAGAACATTTTTATTCAGGATATATGAAATCCATGGGAGTATAAGAAAATTTTATTTTCTAAGCAAACCAATTAGGGAAAAATCACAGGAGATTCAGTAATCAATAGGGATGGCGGGTGCTGGCAATAGTTACTCGGCAACGACCTTCACTTAGTTATAATGCCACGAATAAGACCACGATGTAAGGTCATCCACCTTTTACAATATCACTATCACCATGGATAACACTGGAAAGGTAAGCAACATCACAAGAAAGGAAGGAAAACTCAGCAATGCTATAAAACCTAAGGTTACACAATTCAACACTTCACAGAATAAGGCAATAATGTAAGTATCAAGGATAGGTAACCTAATGTCAAAAGGAAAGATACACAAGATAACTCAAATCAAGATACCTAACAATATCAATAGGGGCAGGAGGTGAGAACCGAATCCATTTTCATTGTCCCAGGGTACCTCGGTGGAATACAGGACTAATAATAAGTGAGGAAGTGACTCTCACACTATGGGATGAACACAACCACATTCGTACCCTTTTCCAAAGGAAAAAAAAGGCATGATAAAATACATAAATGAAAAGGATGGGTCTCACCAGATGGGGAAGCTCAAAGACAGTGAAGAGGAAGAAAGAAGCAACCTAACCTGCAGATCCCGTACTCTACAAGCAGGCTAAAACCTTAGTACTGACTCTAAGTACAGCTAGTAATTCCATACTAACTAGTTTTAACAACACAGTTCAGCAAGATAGTTAAAATTTACTGCAGAGGGTAACTAGGATAGCATCCGAGTGACACCATAGAGCGGCAGGTAAAATTAAATGAAACTGCGATAAACCAAAACCAACAATGAATTGAAACTGCAGAAGGGTAGGTAAGGTTAGCACACAAGAGTCGACAACTCAAGACACTTTTCAATAAAATAAATTCACAGGAGTTGCAGAGATACAATGTTAGGTACATCTTGACTACCAGGGCAATGAGATATCAAAGGTGATGTATCACGAACTCAAAACACTCGACACAATTTCACAGCACACCACTTGAGGGCATGAACAACTTCATAAGTTAAAGGAATTGACAGAATCCTCATGTACATGCCTCAAAGATGATACAACCAGAACCATAAGTAGACATACCACCGTAACTTATCACAAACCTCAAAACACAACACTAGGAAAACGATCAACTCTAAGGCAAAAGGAGGCAACTCCTCAGATCAGATTCCTACAAACATCACCGACTCCACAAGTTAAACACTTTATAATCAACATAACAATCCTACAAGAAACACTTTAAAATGGTCGACAAGGTCATACAGACAGTGCCGTACATATACATCCACAACTCACTGAAACAGAATAATTCTTGATATTCAAAACACTAACAGAATACAGACCACCAACGTTAGAAGCACAAATCAATCTGAAATTGACCAAGCAAGTCATATTTGCAGAAGAAACCTCATTACACTACTGCAGAATCAAGTGTTAGAGTCAGAAAATTCAGAACATATCAGGCAACCACTCATTAACCAGGTTTAATCTGAGACAGATGAACCCGCCTTATTCGCTTGGCGATGGGATCACTCACCAGCAAGATACCGGAGACAAGAATTGTAAAATAATACAAGGCCCTTGATATCTAGGGGCGAGCTTGGATGAAAACTTGTTGATAGTCTTACTAATGGGGTAGCATTTGATGAAGACCTGATCACATACTTTCAACTTAACGGGCTTTCCAAATTTGTTGTATATTTTCCTAACTTTCTCATATATACAGCAAACTTTTTCCTATCTTCATCTTCATCCCAAGTTTTTCGAACATCATTAGGTTGAGGTAGTTCAGGCAGAAGATCTTCAATGTGAAGCATGATGGACATCGGAGAAAAGGGGGTACAACAAAACATAAGTGACATAGGAGTTTTACCATGCGATTCATGAGAAGCAGAATTTTAATTTAATTTCATGTGGCTATTTCTAGCCAAGTGCAGCCCTTTTAAGGCAGACCCTTCGATGAAAGTGGGCGGCATCTGCCATGTGTAGGTAACTGCGTATTTTTGTGGTGGAGGATAGTGTAATGTGTGGTGTGTGAGTGCAGGGATGATGGGGACAGCACAAACACCCAGCCCCGGGCCATTGGAATTAACCAATGAAGGTTGAAATCCCCGACCCGGCCTTGAATCGAACAGGGACCCTCTGAACCGAAGGCCAGTAGGTTGACCATTCAGTCAAGGAGTCGGACAGAAGCATAATTAAAAGCATAAGATAACCAGTGTAAACAAGAATCCCACTTGGTTTGATTGTCATGATGATATGCAATAAGAGCGGACTTCAAATTCCTGTTCATCCTTTCAGCATAGGATGGATTAGGGTAATATGGAGTAATGGTAACATGCGAAATGCACAATACAAACAGGTACTTCTTAAATAAATGGCTAGTGAAAGCTCTGGCATTATCTGAGACTAGGAACTTGAGGGGACCAAAAGATGCATAAGATAGAGTTCAAACAGTTGATAGTGGTGCGAGAATTAGTTGATCTTGTAGGAAAAATCCTACAGAAGTTAGAGTGTGCATTAATACATACAAAAATATGAGTGTTTCCCAGAGAAGACCGAGGAAGGGGACCTTCGTAGTCGATAAACAACTTCTACATGGGACGAAATGCTTGAGGCGAGGACAGCAAACCAACCTTCGAATTCCCACAAGGTTTGCTAATAGCACAGGTATTACAGCTTTCGACCATGTCTCTAATGTGTTGATCCATACACTTCCAGATGGAGAATTGCCCAATCGTTTGTCTAGTTTTGAAGACACGCAAGTGAGCACCGAGGGGAGAACAGTGATAATATTTTAAAATCATAGGTACAACGACCTTTGGAGCAACAATTTTGAGATTATGGTCATTAAGGGCTTTTCAACAGAGGACCCCTTTGGATAACGATTAAGGTTTGACAAGAATTCCAGAATTAGTTTTATCCACAATTTCCATCAGCAGCGGATCTACTTTCTGTTGATAAATAAGCTTATGATACAACAGGAGAAGATCTGAAAGAATGGCACCAACACCAACAGTACTAGTCGCTTCAAGGCTTCATATATCAGACTTCTTTTTGACATTATTATCTCCATCGAACATCCGGCTCAGACTGTCAGCAATGACGTTCTCTAATCCCCTAATGTGCTTGACGGTGAAACTAAATGACGATATTCTCAGAGCCCACCTAGTTAGTCTTACAGTTCATTTAGGACGATTCAACCCCACAACAAAGCCTGATTGTCGGTCTCAAGATCAAAATTTACATGTTCAATGAACGGACGAAATTTTTCTAAGGCGAACAGCACAGCAAGACACTCCAATTCATACACAGAATATTTGTTCTCTAAACTAGTCAAGATTCTGGACACATAAGCAACAGGTCTACGTCCCTCGTCATACTCCTGTACCGGTAGTAGTATACCAGTGATTGCCTTACACGAGGCGTCGGCTTGATCAATGAAGCGCATAATGAAGTCGAGAATATCTAAGGCAGTGGCATTCATGAGAGCGAATTTTAATGCCTCAAAGGCTTCTTGCTGAGGACGATTCCAAGTGAATTTAACAACCCTATGCCTTAGATGATTGAGAGGAGCAGCAATCTCAGCAAAGTTGGGTAGCAATTTTCTAAAGAAATTAACCATTCCAACAAAATAGGCTATTCCCTTAACATCTCTAGGTGGATGAAAATCCCTGGTTGAACTTGCATCTGGGAGATAGTGGGTTCGAATCCCACTGTCGGCAGCCCTGAAGATGGTTTTATGTGGTTTCCCATTTTTACACCAGGCAAATGCTGGGGCTGTATCTAGGCCTTTCCTATATCCTCGTCGCCATAAGAGCTACCTGTGTCCGTTCGACGTATAACCACTAGCAAAAAATCCCTGGTGGCCTGGGTGCGAGTATGATCAATTGAAACTCCTTCAGAAGAGACGATGTGCCCTAAAAAGGCATCCTAGGCTTTGAAAAATGCAATCCTGGACAGTTGCACTATGAGGCTACCCCCTCAAACGTTCAAGGACTTCATGAACATGTTCCAAATGTTCCTCAAAGGTTGCAGAGAATTTAAACAGGTCATCCAAATAATTGAACACAAATTTAAACTTAATGTCAGAAAAGATGGAATCGACAACCAGGTAAGGTTGGCTGCTCCACACGATAGACCGAAGGGAAGTCTCAAAAATTCATACAAATTTCAATCGGTGCTGAATGCAGTTAGAGGGATGGATTGCTCGGAGAGAGAAATCTGGTAATACGCCTGATTGAGATCTCGTACATTAAAAAACTTAGCACGGGAGAACCAGCCAAAACAGGTATGCAAATCAGGCAACGGGATAGACTGGAGGATTATCTTCTGTTTGAGGGAACGTTAGTCAACTACAGCTCTGAATCCACCAGAGGGTTTGGGAACAAGAAAAACTGGTGAGGCATATGGGGAAGTAGAAGGCCTAAAAGCACCATCTTCCAACATTTGATCAATAATTTTCTTTATTTCAATTGTGCGGGGAGGAGAAATGCGATAAGGGGAGATCTAACAGGATGGTGGTCAGATAATTCAATCTGGTATTCTAGAACATTAGTCAAATCCAATTTGTTAGTTACCACTTCAGGAAATTGTTTACACAGAACTCGCACTTGTTCAGCTTCATCTTTACACAGGTGATTAAGGTCTAAATTATCAATGGCACTACTTTTTCCGGAGAAAGGATACCAACACAAGTAATATCACAATCATTCAAGGGAACATATACCAAATTCAATTTACGATTAGGGCAAAATTTAAAGAAAAATTCCTACCTTGAAGATCCAAGACTAATCCAACACCAGACAAGAAATTAGTACCCTGAATGATATTACAAGAGAGGCTGAAAGTCACTAAGCATGGGATTTTCCAGGTAAAATTACTAATTCTAAATTTTACTCTTACAGATCCTAGAATTTCCATCTTATTCCCGTTAGCAGTAACACATTTAATTTCAACATGATGTAAAGAAGGCAGTTTACAAGCACACTTCATTAGAATATACCATCTTGAATCAATTAAGGTTACAACACTCCCAGAATCAATCAAGGATACTAATGGTTCTTTGTTCACCTCAGTGTTAACAAAAGTACCCTTGGATACGACATGAGCAGAGATCCTTTTACACTTTTGCAAACTTATTACTGGTTTAGAATCATCAGAAGGGTTAGATTCAATAGGTTCACACGTTAGCTTTGCTCAATAGTCATTGGGCATAGTTTTGGGAAGACGTTGGGCAGCTCTTTTTGAGGTGTTGCCTAGACCCACACATATAGCAACAAATACTAGCATTTCGAATTATCAAAGTACATGCGTTCTTAAGGTGATCCCTGGACCCACAATTAAAGCACTTCTTAAGATTGACCCTCATGAATAACTCAGAGGGAACCGGACACATTGAATTAGTAGGAGGAGGATGATGGACGGGTCTGGACTCGTCCCCATGTTTCACATCTTCAGCAAAGAAGCAAGCAGCTTCTAACTCCACAAAATTAGTAGGACACGTAATTAAAGGTATGACCGATAGGAGGGTGATATCCCTTTCAGTATACCAACAACCATCTCTTCCTCGGGTACAGAAATCCTAAAGAACTTACAGAAAAATATGAGATCAGGAATATAGATACCAGACGAGTTGGCCGTGCGGTTTGCGGCGCGCGACATTGAGCTTGCATGCGGGAAATAGTGGGTTCGTATCCCACTGTCAGCAGCCCTGAATATAGTTATCCGTGGTTTCCCATTTTCACACCAGGCAAATGCCGGTGCTGTACGTTAATTAAGGCCACGGCCGCTTCCTTCTAACTCCTAGGCCTTTTCTATCCCATCGTCGCCTTAAGACCTGTCTGTGTCGGTGCGACGTAAAGCCACTACCAAAAAAGAAAATAATATAACTAAGGAGGTTTTCATGGAGAAACTGGGCTCTTATACAATGCTGAGGAATCGAATCAAGCCTTGGAGAGCTAGGGAAGGGATGAATTTAGAATGGGCTAATTCATGGAATTCATTTATCTTCAGGTTCCGTGAGATGGCTTCTGAAATTTCCCTTTTTAGAATATCTTCGCAATGTGGGAACAATGCCTGAAAAATACCTAGATCATCAGCAGAGTATACACTTCGTGATTCAGTCATTTCTACTAAAAATCTTAGAAATCTAATACCTACATTCTTCTACTGAGTTTACAGAGAAATTCCTGACTCCGTGAAACAGTTCTATTAGGGAGTTATTGGAAGGGGTAGCAGTTAACTGAGACAAAAGACCTTCTAAGACAGGCGTAGCTACACAACATTGGCTTTGATTACTGGGAGGGGACACAACATGGTTCCGGTTATCATTCGAACTAGGATTAGAGCAGCTTCCCTTTTCGACAATAGACAGATTCACTATTTCTCTAGAGATCGGGCCAGCTAGGAAGACATCTGGTGAGGGGAAGTGTGCGAGTGAGAAAGGAGGTCTGTGGGAGCGAGAACGCTGACTTCCCCTTCTCGCTCAGTGTTGTGGCGACGTACAGTTAATACGAAATATTTGTTATAACGGACATGTAACACTCCGCAAACTTTTAGTTAGTGGAATTTTCTTCCAGCTGTAAATTACAGACGTATGTAGCCGAAAAAAATGTATTTACAAGTGTTACAAATGACAGATAGATTTAATGAGTTAGAAAAAAATTTAACCTCTTATTATAGTAGCTGTGAAAATCGTTTTCGTGTATCAATTTGCGTAGTCATTATTTTAAATTATAATTTAATGTAAAATTAACTTTACGATGATGTAGATGCACAATGTAGAATATGGTTTGTTATAACAGTAGGCTTCATAACCTGAGTCACATCATGTAAAATAAGTCGATAATGATAATAATAATAATAATAATAATAATAATAATAATAATAATAATAATAATAATGAAAAAATGAAATGGCGTATGGCTTTTAGTGCCGGGAGTGTCCAAGGACAAGTTCGGCTCGCCAGATGCAGGTCTTTTGATTTGACTCCTGTAGGCGACGTGCGCGTCGTGATGAGGAATGAATGATGATGAAGACAACATATAAGACGATACATACACCCAGCCCCAGTGCTAGCGAAATTAACCAATTAAGGTTAAAATTCCCGACCCTGCCGGAATCGAACCCGGGGCTCCTGTGACCAAAGGCCAGCACGCTAACTATTTAGCCATGGAGCCGGACAATAATAATAATAAGATAATATACATCAAGAATAAAACACACTACAGGAAAATTGAAAAACTCTCAGATACTATGCGTAAAAGGAGGATATATTTTTACGGTCATCTTCTCCTCAGAATGAACTATAGATTACGCGAACAAATCTTTGACTTCTTCCGTAACCACAAAACAAAACCGAACTGGTTCAAAGAAACTGAAAAAGACCTGGTAGAATTAAAAGTTACAGAAAATTCACTATTCGGTCGAACAGCTAAAGTAATAACTAAAGATGAAAATATAAGGTTCCAAGACAAATCTACATTAAAAGCTAAATCTATTATCTCGGAAGATGAGAGGAAATGAAGATCAGAAATAATGAAGAAATACTGAGCACGAAGAAAAGAACAACACACAGAGAAAGGATTGATTCAACATACCCCAAAGAGAGTGAAACGAAATAATAATAATAATAATAATAATAATAATAATAATAATAATAATAATAATAATAATAATAATAATAATAATAATAATAATAATAATAATAATAATACATTTTATTATAAGGCGAAAAAGCAGGGTTAGACTATATGATCGTTTGTCCCTAGCTCCTTAATGCCGAGGTTTTGTTGCCCTCTTGTAAAATAAGAAATGTGACTTAACGATATGGCATATGTAACGATATAATGGTTCTCCGGTACAGAAACAAAATATAATTCATGAAAAGAAACACCGTAAAGGGTCTACATATGCTGAATAAAAGTCAACTTCGTATGTACAAGAAGATAACTTAATTGTCACTTGAAATAATAAATAAAATAATGACAATATTGACAAAATGAGCATATACTTGTTTTAAATGTCCTCTAGAGCTCTTCAATTCCACTGATTCCTCCGTCATCACTTCTGTCGTCCTCACAGGATGACGTGTCGTCGGCTCCCAGCTGGATCACAAAGGACTCGATAATGTCTTCAAGAGGTTCCTCATCCATCATGAAATCTTTCTCCACCTTCTTTGTGTGTTCACATTTACGCTTCCAGTCTTCGGCGGATATTGACGCGAATTTCTGTCTAGTGAGTTTCTCTACGTCGTCAATAGTGAAGGTGACGTTGTGAGAAGCTACCCAGTTCTTCACTTCTGTCCACATTATTTCAATACTGTTTAATTCAGGGTGATATGGGGGTAGTCGAAGGACCGAGTGTCCGTACTGTTCCATGAGTCCATCTAGGACGTAGGTTTTGTGTGCCGGCTTGTGCAATTTCATAAGCTCATAAAGCTCGTGTTTGTACATCATCTCACGGTGTGGAATGTTCCTATTCACTAGCCAGGAGGTCATCGTCACTTTCCGTGAACTGGAGGTTGGAGCACGATCTACTTCCTTGTTGTGATATGACGCGTTGTCAAACACGAGAACACTGCGAGATGGAAGATTAGGTATAAGCATACCTTTCACCCATTAAAAAAAAAAATTCACTATTCATATCATCGCGGTAGTCGCCACCCTTGCTGCCAGACTTCCAGATCAGCAGACACTTTTCGATGAAGCCAATTTCCCCGCCAGCATGTACAACTATAAGCCTTTTTCCTTTTGACATGGGCGCTGATATACCGGATATTGAATCATCAGACCAGCCTTTGCTGGATACATGGGACGTATGTGTATAGGTTTCATCCGTGTACACTATAGGTCTATCCTCCGCCCGATACTGGACAATTTTTTCAAATAAACCAATCTTTTGTATTTTATATCATGTTTTTACATTAGGATGCGCTTATTAGTGTTAGTTTTTCCAACGATATCCGAATGATCGAAGGATTCGCTTGACACTGGTATTGAATGAACTCTAAGTCTCTCTCTAACTTTGCACGAATTTTTGAAACTGTAGGTAAACATTTTTCAACTAAATAAAAATTGTTAACAATATGACGTACGGCACCTTCGTCAAAGTCGTTCAGTCCAGTAAACATTCTTTGTGCGCGTTCCATAGGATTTCCTAATTCTATCGCTTTTAGTTTTTCGCTCTTAATCCGTGCCACAGAACTTTCTGACACTCCAACAGCTGCTGCTACCCTTTCCTGCACTTTCTTACAATCTATCACGAACTTTTCTTCCACTGCCTCCCTTTCCATAAAGTCTATAACGTTCGAGATTGCTGCACGAATCTCTTTAGCACCTTATGATGCAGGCTACTTTTAACGCCTTCCATACCCTGAGGGATAGGCCTAACGTACACCACCACTAATCACAGTTACTACACAAAGATAAATTGCAAAGCAGCGCACGTCAGCTGAGTGTACACGTATGCACTGAACTGTCCTTGTAGCAGGCAGGACCTCTGTTAGGAGGGGATGCGCTACGCTGGATCGTCCAAAGAGCGCATGCGTGGCCAGACGTCTTCCTAGCTGGCCCGATCTCTACTGGCTATCACTAAATCCAATTCAGCAGAGATGCTAGAGGAAAGAGTTCAAAGTTCGGTACATTTGCTAATAAATTCACCTTCAGGTTTAATATACAAAAGATCCCGAATACGCCCTGAGTAGTGGTATACCCTAGCCTTCAGTCTATTGATCTGTGCTTAAGTGTGAGTTTGTTCAATAAACTCCTGTCGAATGACTTTGATTTCTGATAAAGTATCAATAATAGCATGCAAAGTTTCACCAAATTTGTTCTTATCAAGCGAGGAGAGATTAATGGGCACCTGAACACAGGGAAACAGGAGGGATGCGCACTCAGCAACAGTACCAGCATGTTCAGTACCACGGATGGCTAGTTTGTAGATTAATTCAGCCTTCCGCAACTGGTGGGGCAACAGGACCGCTCGCGCCATGATGAAAGTACATTAAACAAATAATTAAATATTTAAACAAGATAAATGGACTTCCTTTCACAATATATTTAACAATCCTTTACCCCATTTTTTCTTTTAACCCCCTCAACAATTAGATACCATACAGGGAAGAGATCTAAAGAAAGAGGGATGAAACTAACCTTCAGGTATCTACAAGCAAATGGTACCAACATAACAAAAAACCACCAGCTCTTATACCAGTCACTGCACTGACCTGGTACCGTCAATGAACAAGCACAAGTTAAACACCCTAGGGAGACAAAAACACCCCTCCGCCAAAAAACCCCCCGCACAACTGTTAAAAGAATACAGACATGGGACTTACCTTAAGCAGGTCAGGGTGTCACTAACTATCCGTGGATCCATGCATATCCTGGTACTATATGTTTTTTGAAAAGAGTTACCAAAAGGAAAAAGCAAAACACTCCTTTTCAAGAAAGTTAAATAATTTTAATTCAGAAGACAAGATTAATTAAAGATCACAGATAGAAATGTCGTCCTTGTATGAGTAACAAATAAACCTTTTAAAGACAAACTTAAATTAACAGGTTAGTAAAACTTAATCGCAGCCAGCTGATGCAAAGAAACGAAAAGAAAGGCTAAAATCATTATAACTCCAGCAAGTTAGGAATACATCTTTAAAACTTCAACAACTTCATGCCTTTCTTCTTCAATTCGAATAACCATATAAATGATAAGATTTCTTCTTTTAAATTTGTTACACTTCATTAGTATTGGTTTCCTCCCAGGGAGCTTCTGCAAAGAAATATAAATCACACCCACAAGACGGAATTTACATTAGTAACAAAACCACACAAAAGGAGAAAATATAAACAAGAATGAGGAAAGAAAATACACCAAAATAACTTAAAAGGGGAAATTAACATGAAAATACTCCACGAAAATTCCAAATGCTTTACAGGAATATCAATTACACCAACCAGGTCAATTAACAATAATAATCAACACCATCATTGCCTTAGTAACGTACACACGCTGAAAGAAAAAGATAACGACCAATCCCGAAACAAAACACAACAGGAGCTTACATGAAAATAATAAAAGAGAATCTAGTAGATCCCATAACTCAAGAATTACAAGTTAAATAAAAATAAAAAGGGGAACAGAAAGAAGATATTAAGAATGGGATCTAACCAAAATTTTAAAACACTTGCAGAAACTCACATGGTTGTTAAACCGCCTATAACACGTTATTTTTGTTTAATTAATACATAACGTTGCAAATGTGCCTGCTGAATAATAATAATAATAATAATAATAATAATAATAATAATAATAATAATATGATGTTACCATTTCAATTACATAGGCTGTGAATGTTTTAACGTAACTATTAATATAACACCAACCTTTTAGGAAATTTAAATTAGAATTACAAATAGACACCCGATTACACATTTTAATTCTGAAGAGCAGACGGAGTTTTAAATGTTAAGGAAATGGATGTAATTTCTAAAAGTTACACAAACAGACGAAAGACCAAGTGAAGAAGTTGTTTCCTTAAAAACATAATTCACTGTCTGCGAGATTCAAAATGAAAATGCATGAGGTAGACTTACAGTTCTGTTGAAGCTCGTAGAAATATGTTAACACATGTTACAACATACCTGCCATAGATGTGGCTTATTAGAAGATACTCAAAACTATTCACACCAAATCACAAGAGAATGCAAGGACTATGAAAACAGAAGAAAAAATTTTCTGAGGGTGATAACACCCTAAAATTAATGCTTTCACTCTGGATCCATGATCCAGGCCAAGTCCAGGACGCCGCGGCTTCTTACAACACGACCTTCTCCCATCGTGGCAGAGCAGAGAGTCATGGCCGACTCAAGCTTACAAACAGTTGTGGCCAGCCCCAGGCATGATGCTGCGCGCTCATTGGTCAGGCACAGCGCCAACGAGGTTAGACCCGCTGCCGCAGAGAGCAGCACAAAGTAGCAACAAATTAGCGCTTCACATGCCGAGTTGAAGAGATATACAATGAAGTATTTGAGTAATAGAAGCTTAGCGCTCAAAGGCGAAGTGGACATTATAAATAAAAATGTGAGAGCAAGTCACATAGAATGTAGAAGACAAATTGGAAATAAATTCCCCGTAACACAGATTTCTATGGCGAGTTTGCCACGTTGAAAATGTTAATGGAGAGGGTAAAAAATTATTACCTCGGTTACAGTATGTGATGAAGTTATGATTTTCTTCTTTGGAAATGTGTGAACAAGAGCTCATCTTTCGTCAACATCTCTATATAGGAGTACCTACCTTCCACGATATCCCCTATTTTTGATCGGCCGGGGTGTAGTTACAACTATAACTCCGCAACTCGACGAGCCAATTCAGCATAACGGCTGGCACCAAGTTGGAAGCCGGCCCCCCAAACGACAATGTATACCTGCCTTATTCCCGGTGTGGATCCCGCCCTTTCTGAAGAAGACATTCTCACCGATCTTCGCACAGCCGGCGTTCCAGCACATGATGTTTTCAGGCTCTTGGATGACTCCACTTCCTTACCGTCAACGCAGATTCTGGTCTATCTACGCAGCGAGGACGAAATGCTAAGCCTCCAAGCCGTCGGCGCGACTCTTCACCACAGATTCTACGAAGTGGTGCATACTCCTTCGTACATCCTCGATCAGCTCTTCACACACCCATCTTCTCTTCCAACCGTCAACGAATCTCAGCCGCCATCGCCTTCCTTCTCCACTTACTCCACAACTACCTCGACCACCACCACGACCATTACCACGTCCGCTTATACCTCATCCCGTATTCCCGTCACTACTACCACAACTTGCCACCCTTCATCCATCATGTCATCATCCCTCATAATTTCCTTGACTTCCGCACAACTTCGTTCCCAGCAACTCCCTACCACCTTCTTGGATTCGACCGCCGCAGCACCGCCATCGCCATCACCATCTTCACAAGAAGACACCGTAGCAGCCGCCGCCACACCTTCATCGCCCCAATAGCCTCCACCGTCATTCCATGCCATGTCAAGTTGTGTTCTCTGTGACATAGAACCATCTCCGAAGGGACATCATACGCGAACTTCAAGCAGCAGGCATCCCCGCCCGTCGCGTGTTTCGAATTCACAACGCCCACGGACCTACATATATGGTGCGGCTACACCTTCCTACTGAAGAAGATGTCCAACACCTGATTAGCACCGGCACCCGTATCTACCGTCATCACTACAGAGTGGAGCCTTCTCGTCCTCCACCCCCAACTGTTCGCTCTCAACGCAACACTTCCTACCGTCACCCCCGGCCAAACCCTCCACCTGTTCCACCCCCTCAACCCGTTCGTCCACCCCCTCCCCAAACTAGCTCCTTCCTCCCACCACTTCTGACATTAGACCTCCTTCGCTTTCTCGCCACTTCCCCATCTAACATCACAGCTACCCTTCATCTCCTCACATTGCATCTCCATCCTGGAACTTTCTTCTAACCTACACACCTCACACACATTATTCCTTTAACCCATCTACGTAGCCACGAGGCCCCATCCATTATCATTCCACACTCCTTCCTTTACCCATCTTTCTCATTCATCACACCTCTCTCTATCTACACATCTCACGGCCCGAGAGAGGGCGTAACTCTCTAGGGGGCCCGCCCCGCCCTATGGACGGGAATGAAAACTTTCTTAGACAGACTATGAACAACTAACTGCATAACCAAAAATATACTAACTGCATAAGTCAAGTTACGATATTATTGTATGGACATTTTAATCCAATAATGGCCATCACTTTCAAGTTTTGTCCTTTTTAATTCAAATTTTATTTTTACTCCTTAAAATGAGCAAAAAAGAAGAAATGACTGAACTTAACACTCTTGATATTGTTGCCTGTGAACAATACATTGTTAAAAACTACCAAGTTATATATGTCTTTCAAAATAAATTACCAATTCAAAGGTTAGGTGATTCGGAGGGAGAAGAGTATTTTTTAAAATTATTACCAGCAGTTGTTATTTTTACCAAATGATATGCAAGACCACTTTTGTAAGTCTTTTTAGTCACTAATTGTGCCTGATCGAATTGGTTTGGCTAAAGCAGTTTTCAGATTTTTGTAGAAATTATCATACATATCAGGAATGAGATTATGTGCATATAAATATCTTCTTCTTTTCTGGAGCTACTTGCAACAGTCCCTGATAAGCATTACCAAGTTCCAAAGTGCAAATTGATTTCTGTCTTCCAATTTGTTTCTGGTTAAACTTCCATATTTCTACTGTAATTGGATGCTTTAACTGTTGCTGATAGAAACTACCTTCCTGACACATAAACATGACTGGTCCTGATGAACAAATGAATATACACTTTGCTCTGTAACTGAATTGAACAAACAGCCATGTTCCTCACTAAATCAACTATCGATTTGTCTCTTGAATACATTTTGGAATGGTTAAAAGAACTACGGACAATAATCACCATAACATTTTATTCGGCGTTTTACATTGCACTGGTAACATTCCCGCCTGTACTGTGCCTTGACTTCAGTGACAGTAAATGTCTCTCCCCAGCTGCTAAAATGAGTACGTTAATCAACTTGTGATCACTCAGGTCACAATGCAGTGAGAATGGAAACTTGGAACACCTTGGTACGTCAATGAGGACAGATGCTCAAAATCAGTGCTATCCTTAATATATAGTGTTGCGTGAATGAGTTGAATACTTCCTGTAAGATGATAGTAATTTCCCTTTTACAGAAATTTTTATACACGACACTCCATTTAAGAACATCGTATCTTAAGTTACGATGTTCTTAATTGAAACAAATAAAATAATAACAGTTACGATGTTCTTAAATACTAAGTTAACAAAAATTATATTGCCAATCAGGGTGGAATAATTTTCCAGTTGATAGAACTCACTTTTTAGCACATGATAAGCGAATAATCTTAAAATCACAATTATATCAGTTACGATGTTCTTAGTTGGAGGGGTCGAAATGTGTGTGAAATTGTTTTGATGTAGAGCAATTCTAAGCATTTCTAAGTAATGGAAAGGAACAAGCACATGCAAATCATGTCATATGCAGAATAACCACACTCATCAAATGTCTAATATTTAAGTTTTGCTTACGGTTAGCTAGTATGTACGTTGTTTTAAATCATGGCAACCCTGCCTTCTTCACAGCTAGGGGCATTCAACTCACGACTGGTAAACAATTCCAATACACCAGAGCTGAGATAATGTCCAAGCAAGGTTGTCAGTGTTCCTTGCTTTTATGCACTGTGTACTAAAATGTATTATCATACACTGTCTATGGCAGGTCACATCATCACTTTGATGGAAGAGAACATGAGGCTAGCTGTCGTTACCAATACTTTTCATGTGAATTTAAATGCTGTATTCAGGTTGTAGAAAAGTTTCAAGACACCCATATAGTAGCAACTTGCTATTGTGTGGGCTGTTCATGAAAAACGACAGAAGTTCAAGACTGGTGTACTGTATATGCATATCTGCTTGGAGACCCCCTAAACGTGCAAGAATTACTTTAAGTATTCAAACTGTGAACAATAGACTCCATGATGGAGGATTGAATTCAAGAAAACCCCACACCTCCACTTCAGCATCACCCGGTGGGTCATATTCTATAACCTAGAGTACCGGTACATCAGATTTGGACATGAGATGAAGGGTACAGAACATAGTTCACTAATCAAGTGCGAATTGGTTTACGCCCTAATGACAACTCTCTGAGCATATGGGGAGCAAGAGGGGAACGTTATAATGAGTCATTCTCAGGAAAATGTCACCAACAGCTTGGAGGCTCAGCACTGTTCTGGGCAAGTACCGTACCATGTTTGGCCATCATACACCACTGCTTCAAATTCAAGGAAATATGACTTCAGTGTGCACACACAGCATTCTCCTACCCATAGTAATTGGTTTTGAAGAGACTGCAGGAGATGAGTTTATTCTGCAGGATGATAACATTGTGCAGCAGTTGTCAGTGGGGAGATGGTGTGGGAGGACACATCAGTAGACGAATAAGTTCGAGTGGTGTCTTTAAAAGTAGGAAAGATCACAATATGAAGATAAAGTTGGAATTCAAGAGGACAAATTGGGGCAAATATTCGTTTATAGGAAGGAGAGTTAGGGATTGGAATAACTTACCAAGGGAGATGTTCAATAATTTTCCAATTTCTTTGCGATCATTTAAGAAAAGGCTAGGAAAACAACAGATAGGGAATCTGCCACCTGGGCGACTGTCCTAAATGCATATCAGTAGTTATTGATTGATTGATTGATTGATTGATTGATTGATTGATTGATTGATTGATTGATTGATTGATTGATTGATTGATTGATTGATTGATTGATTGATTGATTGATTGATTGATTGATTGATTGATTGATTGATTGATTGATTGATTGATTGATTGATTGATTGATTGATTGATTGATTGATTGATTGATTGATTGATTGATTGATAAAGGGATACCTGGAGGGACATGGTATCCACAGGCTGGACTGACCAGCGTCTTCACTGGACATGAACTGCACAGAGCGTGCATGGGCCCTCTTCAAAAGAGCAATTTTCAACAGACAACATTCACCACTAATTATTCAGGCCCTAAAAGATGTTACAATTGAGGAATGAGATTATTTGTCTCAAGAAATGGTCAATGACTTGTTACTGAACATGCCGTCTCATTCGTAAGTTCTTTAGGATTCGTGGAGTACCAACATATTATTGACTTATGTGGCTGCATTGAAAACTGCCTTTAATTATAGTGATGTTCTAACTGAGGAAGTTCTTTAATTTGTTTGGTTTAGTCACGTACTGAGTGCGAGGGAATTTGCCACCTGGGTGACAGTCCTAATTACATATCAATAATAACTGACTGAATTGATATTAGTTTCGCCTCAACACAACAAAATCTGATACATGTTTTAACTTCTTTTTATGAGTGTGTTTGAAGACAGCCGTTTGCGAAGATCGTCTTTGCCCTTTTTCATTTTCTTTCCATTTCTCTCTTTTCAAAATCTGACCTGTCACTGTATTTTTCCCATTGTGTGTTCCTTTTGGTGCTCCTGACAATACATTTCTAAAGCAAGTTTGTTTAAAATACTTTTAAGATACCAAAGGCCTAACATTTCCTCATCTCCTTCCATGGCACTGCATCAGTTGGCATGCTATTTTCATCATGTAAAATGTCATCTGCAACTATTTTGTTCAAAGCGTCATTGATGGATATAGTAATTTTCTCGGCATTTGGATGTCATCGCTGGGAAACTTAAGCAACTTTTTGAGCCAGTGTTCTAAAATGTCTCCAGATGTTCTTATGCTGGTAGCAGTTGAAGCATAAACATCAAATGACATACAGTATTTGGTGTTGAATGTGTTAAATCACTGTCAGGGGTTCTGTGTGCAAAAAATGACATCTTCACCATGTTTAACTTTCATCTTGCCTTTAATGATCAGTTGCAAGGAGCTGTGCTTTTTATTTTGGAAACCACAAGAGAATTACACCTTATTCGAGTGTTTCAGTTTTGTAGATATGAGGATAAACTAATTTTAGGCATTATATTATTTACTCGTGATAAGTGTATACGACTTAGTGCGAATATCCTTCCATTAAAGACTGCGTGAACGAGCGCGATTGTTGATTTAAACAAGACCGACTCCAATCCTCAGACCGTAATATAAGAAAAACATGGCGGCCGAAGTAGCCGAATTGCTGGTATTGGCTAACACGAAAATATCACGTGCATTTTATATAAACGGCCGTAATTTAATATGATAAATGTAACATCGTAAGGAAAATCACTTTTACACGTATGAAATCGCTTCGCCAACAAGTACGCATCACATATAATCAACTAGAATCACATATATTCTACTAGAAAAGAGACCAACAAGCTGATTATTTAGACATTTCAATTCGTCAAATAACGTTTTCTCTTAGATTTCACTTCGCTGGATAGATGAAAATACGTGATAAAACTGTTAAAATGATATTTCTAACATCATTTTGAATGTTTCAAAATAAATTAAGGTGCAAAATTCCTCGATTTATTCGCTCTCATGAGAACTGTGAAACACAAACGTAACTTGTTGCCTGAGTTTTGAAGTGGTAGATAATTTCTTAAATTCACCACCCAATGAATGGGAATTACACCCGAAATCATAATGTTATTCGTTTTACGTCCTACTAACTACATTTTTTACGGGTTTCGGAAACGTCGAAATGCCGAAATTTAGTCCTGCAATAGTTCCTTTACGTGCCAGTAAATCTACCGACACGAGGCTGACGTATTTGAGCACCATCAAATACCACCGGACTGAGTCAGGATCGAATCCAGCAACGTGGGATCAGAAGGCCAGCTCCTTAACCGCCTGAGTCACTCAGATCATTGCTAGTTTTTTGCTAATTGCTTTACGTCGCACCGACACAGATACGTCTTATGGCGACGATGGGACAGGAAAGGTCTAGGAGTGGGAAGGAAGCGGCCGTGGCCTTAATTAAGGTACAGCCCCAGCATTTGCTTGGTGTGAAAATGGGAAACCACGGACAACCATTTTCAGGGCTGCCGACAGTGGGGTTCGAACCTACTATCTCCCGAATACTGGACACTGGCGCACTTAAGCGACTGCAGCTTTCGAGCTCGGTGTCACTCAGATCAAGTACACCCGAAATGATTATGTTAACATGATGTTAATATAATGTTGACATATGGCATAACAGCACTTCACGCAATGATAGTAACCTTAGTAATGAAACGTTCAGACACTAAAGATATAGCCTAATAGGTTTTTACCCATTAAATAACATGAGTGGAAAAACTCTATTGACTAAACATTGATATTTAACCACATGCACGAGCTTCAGTTCGGCACAGTCTGCTTGATAACTGATAGCCACAGCATGAATCGGAAGGTGTTGGTAGTGTAAAACCCTACGTTACAACCCAACTAATCCCTCTAAGTCACTATTTCTTTTGTGTAACAGTATACAGATTGCTCCATCTGTCACACTTATAAGTTTTGTTATACTCCAAGATCCAGCCAAACATTTCCGCAGGCAAAGCACAGATTATTGTAAAATACACTTGCATCTAAATCACTAGACACTTTGAAGCACATAGACATTGACGGAATAACACAATATCAATTATATTCTATCTAAGTTAATATTTTTCGAGGAACACGAATAGTTTGGAAGTAGAGAACTAGATTTCCTAACCTCAGACCTATTCTCAAAATGATGTATGCACGCTACGGTTCTGCCATGGACTTCAAAATAATCACGATGTATATTCCTAATCGATTTCTCTTCTAATGTTCTATTTCGTAGGAAACTTAACAATAGTTGTATGAGAGGCATTGCCATAGTTATACTAAAAACTGGTCCTCCTAGTGCACTCATGTTTTTTAATGAGTACAAATACGATCAAAACAAGCACATTCTCACATTACTGCGTATAATTACAGATCCTATGTACCCACCGACTCATATAAATACACTCGCACACTTATATTCTACAAAGAAACTAACATTTATCGTCAAATTTAATAAAATTACACCGACTACATACGATAACAACAAACCAAAACAAACCCACATTTCCAACAATTTCGGCTACTCGATTCGCCATCTTTGAACGATCGAGAGTAGCATTAAGGTCTGAGGATTGGAGTCGGTCTTGATTTAAACAAGTATATCGATAGTGACGGTATACTATTTGAAATCACGGCCTACCAGATATCAAAACTGATCCAGTATACCCAGATACGGTAAAGTTTATTTTCTATAGTGAACTTCTATCTGAATAAGTGTTATCTTCGAGTCTATTTGTGTAGTGGAGTAAATATCAGCCAAACGAGCACTTCAAAATTCTTTTAGTGTGGTAGCCATATTGCTCTGCTCTGCAACGTCTTCGAGGGTGTGTTCCTAATGCCAGGGAAGGACGATACCGAGAGCACAGGAGACAACACTCCGTGCGGAGAATGTGGAAAACAGATAACAGAGACCAGTGCTGCTGTGGGCTGTGATGGAAACTGTCGTAAGTGGTTTCACAAGGAGTATTCCGGAGTTAATGCGGGTGACTTCGCTACTCTCAAAAAGCCTAGCACTACATTGCTATGGATGTGCAAGATATGCAAAGATGATTTAATTATGTTAAGACATGGAAAAGAAGGATTAAAAGCAATATGGGAAGAAATAAGAAGTCTTAAGGAAAGCATCAAACAAACGGTTCTAAAGGAACCAGTACTTCTGTTATAGTTCAGCATCCTCAAATCACTGCCAAGAAAGGATTGGCCCCGAAACCACCAAAAGTGGAGTCAAATAGCCACGAACAGAACATTCGAGTAATTGAAGACAAAGAAACGTCATCTGATAACACCGAAGAGGGGACTTGGACGGAGGTTGTGAAGCGAAACCGGCACCGTAGACAGGTAATCATAGGTTCGAGAAAGGCTGATGAAACTAGCAACCTAAGAGCGGCTAATAGAACAGCCTGGTTGTACATTGGCAAACTTCATCAGAACACGGAGAGGGAGGATATTATTAAATTCCTTCGAGATAACAATATATCTGATGACATTATTTGTGACCAATTAGACACAAAAGGTACAAAGAAGGCGTTCCGAATTGGTATTGGATTTGACCACCTAGAAAAAGTAAATAACCCAGAATTCTGGCCAGGGAGGATTTTGGTGAGGAGGTATAATTTTCGACCCCATAACGACTCGGGTACAATGCTCTCAACCAAATCCCGATAAGGACGACAACGTCTTGCCTACATCAAAGATTAAGCTACTATTATGGAATATTGAAGGACTGCTGAGCATGACAAACACACTAGAAGAGATGATACAGGAATTTGATGTAATAATCCTAGTGGAAATATTTTTAACGCATGCGTGGCAAACTAGTAGACATTATTAAACATTCGTCATGGCAGAAAAACCTCCAGTAGGAAGGCCCAAAGGAGGCATTGCATGTCTGTTCACTGATCAGTTCTCACCATTTAGTGTACAATACAGATCTACGAACGTTTTAGTAGTTCGAACCAAGCCGTGTGTTTGTGTATGTGTATATTTCCAGCCAGATTTCTCATCAACTGAGATTATTGAGGAAGTTAGTAAAGCTTTAACTGTGACTACTAGGGATGATGCCATTATCCTTGCCGGAAACCTAAATTGTCGCATCGATGCAGAACATCGAAAATCAACAGAAGTTTTGGACTTCTTAGAAGAGGAAGGACTTCGGTTGGTGAATGCCTCTGACATAAATACCTACATGTCTCATAATGGTGCTAGCGCAATAGATCTGGTGTTTATAAACTCTAAGTTTGTGTCGATCAAGCAGGAGGTTATTCTCGAGGCGCAACGGAAACACCTACCAGTTGCAACTTCCTTACAGCTGGAGAATAGGCCTAGTACGCTTGACACAGTTAGAGACCGTACAAAAATAAGTAGAAAAAGTAATCCGTCTCTTATCTGTGGTGAAGATAATCAAACGATACTTAACCTATTACGAGAGGGTAATCTTAATGAGGCTGCGTTATATCTAGAAGTGCTGCTCCAGAATGCTACTCTACCAACAATACCTGTGGTCAGGAAATCTCAACCCTGGTTCACCAATGAATGCTATAAATGTCGTAGAGATGTGCTGGAAGCATTACATACAGCCCGAAGAGAGAAAACAAAAGAATTCCTTGAAATATATGCCAGTAAAAGCAGAGCATACAAACTACTACTAAAAGAAGCCAAACATCATTATAGAGAGGAAGAAGAAAAGAAACTTATAGAACGTGCCAGTCTAGATCCTTACCTGGCTCTGAAGCCTAGGCAACCGAAGTTCTCCAGGAACTTACCAATGGAAGTTTGGGAAAAGCACTTGAGTGCAGTGCTTCAAGAGAGAGACACACGACCTACTAATTATTTCGTGCCAGTTTTTCAAATAATCCCTGAAATTGACGAATTTTCAATTAATGAGGTTGTATCAACTATTACAGCATCTAAAGATAACAAGGCATGTGGCCCAGATCACATTTTTAATGAACATCTTAAAGCTGCTCTCCCAAAATTGGGTGAATCCATCACTTGCCTAATGAATGAATGCTTGCGGCAAGGTAGGATACCAGACAACTGGAGAAAATCTACTACTAAAATGCTATATAAAGGCAAAGGTGGTACCGCAGATCCCAACTCATATAGAGGAATACCGCTAGAGTGTTCTCTACTAAAGACTTTAACTTCATTAGTGGGTAAACGTCTCATTAAACTGGTGGAAAATAAACTACCGGAGTCGCAATTCGGATTTAGAAAAGGGAAATCAACGACTTTAGCTATCCGCTGTCTCCAGAATGACATAGAAGAAGCCTTAAAGAAACCAGGGGGTAAATTTGTGACTTCCCCTCTCGGAGAACAATCATCGAACGAGAAATGCAACCATTCAAGCTAAGGGCGCCAATCTTTAAGTTGAGGACTTAAAGATAAAAATTTATAATCAAGCTTGGACGGACTCTTATCAATAAGCAGGAGAATTAGAAATCAAAAGGCTAATTAAGGCAGATTGATTAAAGTGAACTAGAAAAATACTATTTATTATATTGAATATAAATGACGACGGTTTAACGAGAACTGAATTTAAAATAGAAAATGAATTTAACAAAAAATTGAATGACTCTACTTCGCGAAAACTTGCAATATCTTTAACTCGCTTGCTCACCATGTAGTCTTGTTCTGCTGGTCCTTGGAAAGCTTCCATCCTTGTAGCTGGAACATCACCGGTCGTCTTTGAGATCTCTTCATCTGCAGCTAAGTACCATTCCTACCTTGCAAATTGCACCTCCCACTAATTGGAAGATGACTTCAAAACTAACACTCCCTATTATGCTCTATCCCATATTTTGGAGATAAGCCCTAAGTCATAGTTAGAAGAACCACCTTGGGTTTTATGGAGAGGATACTCAATTAAGAATCCTTCCAACTTTACTGAAAATGTGCTCTGAAGTTTCATTTCTATCTAGATTAATACTACCTATTGACTTAGACTGGTTCAAACCGGTCTTGTAGCCGAGCTGTACGTACTTCCTGATGAGAGTGGCTATACACCCCTCATTCAGAATTCCTAAGTACCACGTCGTGGTAAATGAAGTAATTAATGTAGAATACGAATGCAGAATCAAACGAAGAATCCGAAGAATCGAGTAGAAGAATCAAGTAGAAGATCAAGTAGAAGATTGTAGAAACTCAATAAGAATCACGTAGAAGAAAAAGTAGAAGATTGTAGAAACTCAATAAGAATCACGTAGAAGATGAAGCCAAGAGCTCCAACACGCCCTTTTATAACCTTCTCTGGCGCTAATTACAGGTCGCTACACGTGGTCCAATCAGATGACACGTCTCTCCCCACTCCAGATATTAGAGTTGACGGGTCTTAACCCTGATATCAACTGTTCTTCTATTAGTCCTTTCACTCAGTATCCATGGCAACATGACGCTCCTTTGAAAATATAGGCGGTGATCAGTTTGAATAATTCTGGTCGAAATACGGTAGCTTACGTTAGAACGCTTGAACACGTGCTCGCTTTTCCCAGAACTTGGTGTCTAAATTTGTCCTTCCTTCTTCCTCGGTGATGTGGCAAGATAGAGGAAATCTACTGCAAGTTAATTTTAAACGAATGTCGCAAGAATCTAAGTGAATATTAGGATATTCAGCCCTCGTTTATAAGTCGTAGTTACAAAGTAATGAAATGATAGTGAGCAAATGATTAAACATGAATTATAATACAATTACATACCAAAATAAATATCATGACGTTAAATTCCTGAATTAATTACACATAATAAAATTAACATAATTACACTGTAACGTCTGGAACGTTACATACGCCCCCATGAGTTCTTAACAAATATCACATGAGTTGAGAACTCACACACTTACTCCCACGTTGATTGAAATACCTCTGTTACCTGCCCATAACGAACGACATTATTTTCATACAATTAATTATATCTCACTGTTTCCATATCTCTCTTAGACTGCTTACCATTGCGAATGTCTGTTATTTCAGTTCATCTTGAGGTTTAGATACTAAATTATGCCCAACACAAGTAACTTTCCATTTTTGTAAAAAACAAGATTATCCTAGAGAATATAACGTAATATATATATATACAATTCAGATTACAGACTCTGCCGAGTGTCTATTTGTCCTTTTACTCCCCATCTCTCCGACATTCTTTGCTAGATAGCAGTAACACGTTCTCTTCCAATCTTTTACATTAGAACCATGGAAAACAAATGATACAAACAATTTACACTTTTATCACTCTTTCGAATGTTTCAACCTTATCTTGAAGCAGGATGCAATACACTTCACACGAATACACACGTGATTTAAGCTCACGGTAAAATTATTGCAAGTTAGAAATGCACATACGGGAAAATTAATTATTTGCCGTCGTCAGCTTTAATTAGCCTTCTGTAACATCTCAGAAAACAAATATATATAAAATTTCATGGCCTCACATACGGAAAACAGATGATCTATCGTCAATGAACGAGCGTAAATCTACCGCCACACAAACACCTCCCTTGTTTACAAACACAACTAGGAAATACCACCACGATTGAGACGTAAACTCATTCCGCTCGTAGTCTGACATAACAAGTAGCAACTTCCCCGAGTTACTGACCTATATCTCACAATCCGGTTCAGCCACCTTACACGACAGGTATCTCCGTAAACTACTAATGTTATATGAACCATTCATTACGCTCTCGCCATCCGCTAACTTGTAAGCACAGGGTCCTAGTTTTCTATGTACTTTATAAGGGCCTTGATATAAAAGAAAAAATTTCTTTGTTACCTTATCCTCACTATTTGACAACATTGGAACTCTCACCAAAACCATATCACCTACCTCAAAGTTATCCAGTACCTTACGTTTCTGCTGCCTTTTACGTTTATCTCCAGATTTAATCAGGTTCTCCCGTGCCAGTCGGACGTAAAATTCAGCATTACGAGGTGGTTCCTCAGGCAAACCTAACACTCTCACTAGTTCATTCTGAGGCTTACAACCAAAATGAACTTGTAACGGCGTCAATCTAGTGCTTTCATGTTGAACTGCATTGATCCATGTCTCTATGCGGGATAAATGAGCCACCCAGGCTGTATGCTTATCGAACACTAAGCATCTAAACATGCGAGATAACTCTTTCATAACGCGTTCACACATATTGCCCTGAGGGTATCTAATAGATGAATGAACCTGTGTAATACCTAGCTCTCTAATTATGGACTTCCATTTTCTCGAAATAAATTGCGGTCCACTGTCTGATAATATTCTAAGAGGAGTACCTAATTCAGGGATATACTTCTCTTTGATTATACGACTACAAGATTTTCCAGTGGCTTTTCTCATACCGTATAATCTGACCAATTTCGAGAAGGCATCAATAATGACTAAAATATATTGGAAGCCGAACTGTCCCTTTACCACAGGTCCAAATAAATCAGTACACACCAAGTCACCAGGTCTTTCTGAGATTACTGCCTGACGAGGTCCTTCTAAATAGCGGTTAGGAACTTTGCTACGCTGACACAGATCGCAAGTGGAAAGAATTTTTCTTATATCTCTTCCCATCTTGTCCCATATAAAATTCTGTCGGATCTCATACAGAACTTTATTAGCTCCAAAATGTCCTAATTCCTTGTGGATAAACCAAATCAATTCCACACGTAGCGCTTTGGGTACACAAATCCCCCAGAGATCCTCGCCACATTTCCTGGCTAGAAACCCGTTAACCAGTTTGTACGTGTGCCTACCATGCGACACAGTGAGCTGCTCTCCTCCCTGAAGTACAGACAAAGGTTCCCGACATTCTTCGTCTACCGACTGTTCAACCAATATGTTACGTAGTCTATTTAGAGCAGTTTCATTTTCCTTAGACAGACATGTACATATAATAATGCCCTCACGTGGCTCTAGAAGGCTACCTACTTCGCTCAACTTCGGATACCGCGGTCCGCTGAATGGAGTCTTATCCAGCACAGAAAAAGAATGTTCATACAGATGGGTAACACCAGGTTTCTCGGAGAAAATCTCCACGTGTTCACATAACACTTCATATAACTTGTCCTTCTGGATTTCATTCAACTGATTTCTATTTACGGCTTCTTTCAAGCCACATATTTTATCCTCATTAATCCACAACTGGCACAACTTCAGGCCCTCACTAGCCTCTTCATTTACTTTAGAAACCTCTCTCATTCTCCACACTGTACTAACTTCCGTTTTCCTCTGAATTTCCTCCTCAAACTTGACCTTGATATCCTCATTATTCCACCTCAAATTTAGCACTAGATCATTGTAATTTAACTGAGCCAATTTTAACGTTAACCAGTCAGATCCCAAGATAAGATCAAATATTAAATGCGGAATTACCAAACATATCTGAACGCTAATAGAATTATTAATGCAGATCGGGACAGCTACTTGTTTACAAATTTGCTTAGACCTCTTTCCAACAGCCGTAATGATGAAAGTAGACTTAACAGGCATTTCCTCCAACTGAATACCCTGTTTCACTAATGACTCATACCACTGAGAACTAATACATGATATTTGGCTACCAGAATCAATCAAAACTTTAACCCACGCCCCCCAGACTTTCAATTTAACAACGGGATTGACTACTTTATTACTTGAATCTCCATTATTCTGCTCGGGTTCATACAACAAATCGTCTCTAACATCAAGGTCATATGGTAACACTTTCATGGCAAGACACTTCGCTACCTTCGTACTAGGCTGGAATTCTGACCTAACATTACAGCCTCTAGTTAGTTTAAAGGTTCCCTTTGTGTATTGACGTTGGACTCATTAGTACATTGCTCTGGCCTCCGTTGGGAATTTCCTGTCCTATATTCAGGTGCTCCGCTCCTGCTGTTCTGCTGAGGTCTGAACTGATTGCGAGCTTCGTGATTCTGTATTCTACCGTTATGTCTCATTCCGTTGTGATGACTAAAGTTCTGAATATTCTCCGTTCTACTCCTAAGGTTACCTAACGCATCAAAACTGCCTAGTAGGTTCTCCATCTCCTGAATAGTTCCAACTTTTTGCATGCAGGCCGCTTCTCTCACCCTGTCCGGAAAATGTCTCAAAAGTAGTCTTACTACATCAGACCCCTCGGTTATACCATCTAAGTTCTGACAAATCATGACATGTGCCAGGAAGTACTCGGTCATAGTAACTCCTTCATGCTGTTTGTACCTCCCGAATACCACCCTTTCTCTCTCCCGAGCTTGTATCGCTTCATTCCAGAATTTCTCTCTAAACTTATTTCTGAATTCTTTCAGGTTCGTCATCGTCTGCCTATATACCATGAACCAAGACCGAGTTTCTCCTACAAAAGCATGGTCAATATTTTCCATAACGTCTTCCCAGTCCATAGACCCTTCCTCTAGACGCTTTTCAAATCGTTTTCCTATTATCTTAAGGAAATCTAGCGGGTTCGTTTGTTTCCCATTAAATTTAGGTAGTTCAATTTCCCTAATGTAGCTATTTCCTAGACATTGCCTTCCCGTGAAAACCTGTTTATCCTTTGCCACCTGTTTTAACTTATTTTCTGCTTTCTCCAACCGGCATTCTACATCTCTGTCTCTCCTATCAATTTCTCTCTCCAAATTAACCTGCTTCTCTTTCAATGTCCTAATTTCAATCTTATTCTCTTCAGCTATCGCAAACCTTTCTTCACTTGCCCGGGTCTCATCTTCTATTCTAAGCTTTACCGTGTCAATCTCTTGTTGGACGTGGTCTTTGAATATCCGTATTTCCCCTCTTTGAGTCTCAACTCTCTTATCAATACTAGTGACCTGCCTCATTACTTCCTCCCTAGTAGAGTTGTTTTCCTTCCCCATTAATTCCAGGAATTCACTTCTCTGCTCCGCAAACGTTTCTTCTACCTCTTTCCCTTGCCGTACATATTCATTTTTCTGGTCCTCTAATCGCTTATTAAAATGTTCATTTTTTACCACCAGATCGCGTAACTGCCTACTGTGTTCGTCCATTCTCCGATTCGCTTCCTCCTTATTTTCCCTCATCTCCCTGCTTAATTCAGCTTTAGTTTGTTCTAACTGTTCTTTCAGTTCAGATTTAGTTTGTTCTAATTCACCTTTAAGCTCAGATTTAGTTTGTTCTACATCTGTTTTAATTTGTTCCAATTCACTTTTTATTTCAGTTTTACTGTCCTCTATCTTACTTAACATTAACTGCATCATTCCCATTAACTGATCATTATTATTACTTTCATTGTTAGTGTTTACTTCCGCTTCGCCCCCCATCCTACTATCATCTGACTCCATACTGACTTCTTTCTGCTTGCCTTCACTCTCCATACTACTTACACTTCTATCTTCAATTTCCTCTACTAGACTACACAACTCTTCCTCTGAACTCAATACATTATTGCCTTTTATCGCCCGTCCACTGCGCAACATCCTCTCCTCTTTCGTCTGATCAGCCATGACCCTTCCCACAATCAAACACTCCTAATGCAACGTGGATATCCAAATTTTGCCCATAATACGAATTCTGATATCGTTACTGTCATTAACTGCTCCGTACTTAATGATTTTCTCGCCACACGTTGGAGCGGCATTTATGTGACTTCCCCTCTCGGAGAACAATCATCGAACGAGAAATGCAACCATTCAAGCTAAGGGCGCCAATCTTTAAGTTGAGGACTTAAAGATAAAAATTTATAATCAAGCTTGGACGGACTCTTATCAATAAGCAGGAGAATTAGAAATCAAAAGGCTAATTAAGGCAGATTGATTAAAGTGAACTAGAAAAATACTATTTATTATATTGAATATAAATGACGACGGTTTAACGAGAACTGAATTTAAAATAGAAAATGAATTTAACAAAAAATTGAATGACTCTACTTCGCGAAAACTTGCAATATCTTTAACTCGCTTGCTCACCATGTAGTCTTGTTCTGCTGGTCCTTGGAAAGCTTCCATCCTTGTAGCTGGAACATCACCGGTCGTCTTTGAGATCTCTTCATCTGCAGCTAAGTACCATTCCTACCTTGCAAATTGCACCTCCCACTAATTGGAAGATGACTTCAAAACTAACACTCCCTATTATGCTCTATCCCATATTTTGGAGATAAGCCCTAAGTCATAGTTAGAAGAACCACCTTGGGTTTTATGGAGAGGATACTCAATTAAGAATCCTTCCAACTTTACTGAAAATGTGCTCTGAAGTTTCATTTCTATCTAGATTAATACTACCTATTGACTTAGACTGGTTCAAACCGGTCTTGTAGCCGAGCTGTACGTACTTCCTGATGAGAGTGGCTATACACCCCTCATTCAGAATTTCTAAGTACCACGTCGTGGTAAATGAAGTAATTAATGTAGAATACGAATGCAGAATCAAACGAAGAATCCGAAGAATCGAGTAGAAGAATCAAGTAGAAGATCAAGTAGAAGATTGTAGAAACTCAATAAGAATCACGTAGAAGAAAAAGTAGAAGATTGTAGAAACTCAATAAGAATCACGTAGAAGATGAAGCCAAGAGCTCCAACACGCCCTTTTATAACCTTCTCTGGCGCTAATTACAGGTCGCTACACGTGGTCCAATCAGATGACACGTCTCTCCCCACTCCAGATATTAGAGTTGACGGGTCTTAACCCTGATATCAACTGTTCTTCTATTAGTCCTTTCACTCAGTATCCATGGCAACATGACGCTCCTTTGAAAATATAGGCGGTGATCAGTTTGAATAATTCTGGTCGAAATACGGTAGCTTACGTTAGAACGCTTGAACACGTGCTCGCTTTTCCCAGAACTTGGTGTCTAAATTTGTCCTTCCTTCTTCCTCGGTGATGTGGCAAGATAGAGGAAATCTACTGCAAGTTAATTTTAAACGAATGTCGCAAGAATCTAAGTGAATATTAGGATATTCAGCCCTCGTTTATAAGTCGTAGTTACAAAGTAATGAAATGATAGTGAGCAAATGATTAAACATGAATTATAATACAATTACATACCAAAATAAATATCATGACGTTAAATTCCTGAATTAATTACACATAATAAAATTAACATAATTACACTGTAACGTCTGGAACGTTACAAATTGCATGCCATCTTTATAGATTATAGATTATTATTCGAAAGCTTTTGACACCATAAGCAGAACCATACTGTTAGAAAAATTGGAGAGTTTTATTGGTAGTACGAACTACCTTAAACCGCTGATTAGGAACTTACTGCTCAACAATTCAATAGAAGTAGATGATGGCATTACCAAATCTATTATTTTGGAACAAACAACCGGGGTATTACAGGGAGACGCGTTAAGTCCATTATTATTCATCATTGCGACAGCAGACATAGTAGATTTGGTAAACCAGGAAAGCGTCAAACTATTAATGTACGCTGATGATATGGTCTTAACATCAACGTCAGAGAAGGAACTCCAGGAATCATTCAACCAAATAGTAGGCTGGATAAAGAAAAATGAGCTCAAACTGAATGTAGAAAAAACAGTGTCCATGACGTTTAGAAGAGGGGGCCTCATGGAATCTTCTATTATGAAGACCAAGAACTTAAGTCCGTAAAGCATTTTAAATACTTGGGTGTAATTTTTCAAACCCAAGGTAATGTTTTCACCCTCCATCTCATAGACCGTCTAAATGCATGTATGAAAGCAATATCTGACATTAAGCACCTGAGAAACTTGTCTTTAGAAACGGCCATAAAACTCTTTCATTTAAAAATCAGCCCTATAGCAACATACGGCTTGGAAAACATTTGGGAACATTTGAGTATGAAACAGTTAGATAAAATCGAGAAGTTGAAGGCGATCTACTTGAAACGGGCTCTGTGCCTCTCCAAATATTCTCCTTCCCGGCTCGTGTATGAGCTATCCAGAGAGGGATTTTATGTGGAAGAGCTAAGGTTACAGTTGTTACTTCCAGCAACAACACCCTATATACATCTGCTTCGAGACCTACGATCGAAGAAGGCTGACATCTGGGAAGATTTCTACTCTACCGATGCCATGCTAAATCGCGAGTGGGTTCAAGGTGGATATGAACTGCGACACCTGCTGACAAGGTTCTCCGTTCATGGGTTCCATTATAAACTGTGTAATATAAAGCGTTATCATGAACCAGGTTTGAACTGTGTATGTTTAAGATGTGGTGCACACTGTACTAGGTACCATGTTTTAAATTGTAAATAGCGATCAGAATCACTGGTGAAATTTTACAACGAAGACTAATGTTTTATATAGTAATTCTTTGCACATTGTGCGCGTTAAATAAATTATTATTATTTTGGAAGATGTGATTGCAAGATTCTTATTTTTGGCATTTTATAATGGTTAGGTAGCATTTTGTATGTTTTCCCCAGCGTAGCAGAGTACCTTCCCATTGGGGTGTCTACCCATGGAATTGTCACAATTCTCAGATACAATCACATTTTCAGCACTTCTAAACAGTTTATTGTGAACCCTTCAACATGCAGTCTTCAATACATAACATGACCTGTCATTCTGGTAGCATAGTTTTATTAACACACTCCAACCCTGGCATACGAATATTTGTAGCACCCTCATATCTTATGGTTTCCATTCAAGTATGTTATCAATAAGAAACTCATGTCAGAAATAGAAGTATAGTTAATGTGTCTTTTTTGAACCTGAAATGTACACAAAGGATTGAATGGCTTCTTCTGAAGTTCTGTATGCATACAGCAATTTTATATGGGTGAAACAATTTTAACCAATTTTTGACCAGCTTTAACCAGTTTTTAGGACATTTTTGTATTTCAAAATATATTTCTCTTTGATATTTATATAAAATGAGGCAGTCCATTCGAAAACTCGTCCTATCCATTAAAAAAAGTAAGTTAGAGGTAGCATTGCCTACTTGGTTACGTTTGTGATAGTTCTATCACAAATGTAGGAACCAAAATTTGCCTTTCCCCATAGAAATCTGCCAACGGCCGTAGCCGTGTTGAAACACCGGATCCCGTGAGATCTCCGAAGTTAAGCAACAGGGGGCTTGGTCAGGAGTTGGATGGGTTGCCACGCGCTGTTGGTTGGGGGTAAGGGAATGGAGGAGCGGAAAGGAACTGGCCACCCTACCGCACGTAAACTCCGGCTCAGGAACACCTCTGCGGAGGTTCGGACCTGCCTTCGGGCAGAATAACCCTTACCTTACCTACCATAGAAATCTGTCACAAAAGTTGGGCTATTGTTCCATAACTCCCCTTATCCATAGTGCTTGCCGTTCCAAAACTCGCTTTATACAATCAACCACTAGGAAGAGATAATTTCAGCACGTGACTTCACACTACAATTTACGTGGGTTGTCTTTCCACCCTTGGAGCTGATCTTGAATCGTGCTAGTCTTTCATGCAGTTTTGTACTGTGAACACAGTGTATTAGGATGATGGAGAATATTGCTCTAGTTGCAGAAAGTAAAGGGAGAAGAAGGAAGAGCGATCCTGATTTATGTAGAAAAACTAAGGAGAAAAAAGAGAGGTATGCTATGAATGATACATCCTAGTATTTTCATTGAGAGTTGCCACTTTTAACATAAAGTGAAACCTTATTAACTGTTTCCTCAGAGGACAATCGTATCTACTGGAAGTATTTAAATTTTGTTTTATTAGTTAACGATGTAACAATTTGTAACCGTACAAATGTATGATCCCCAAATTTTTGGTTAGGAAATTTTCGTAAAATAATTTTTAATATTAAAGTAATGAAAATCATGTAATTTTGCTCATTTATAATGTAAAAACGTAAGATTCTAAGAAGAATTTGTAGTCGGGAATTTTGTATCTCTGTAACTTTAATTTGTGTAAGTGTCTGCACATCGCATGGCAGTGTAGGTGGCTCAAGAATTGTGCAACACGAAAAACAGTGGCTATATCGGGAAAGACGGTTGAAGTCAGTTGGAAGGGTTACAAATATGGTTTAGAAACCTAGGCTTAGGCCGGGGAGTGGATGCTGAAGATGATAATTCATCAATGTGGACAAACGTGCAAGTTCACCATTTGCGGATTGGCAGCTGGTAACCAATCTGAAAGCTCCGATTTCGAACAAGGTTGCATTGACCAAGAGACGCTTGAAGATGTGGAAGTGGTAGTGTTGTTTCATGTGGATTTGAGTAGACGCTACGCCACATGCACATGAAGCAAACCTAAATATTGTAAATGGTGGATGATTGACATTCAGCAGTTTCATGGAAACTTTCATGAATCCAACAACAAGATTAAACAAGATACGTTCCTTTTAAAGTATATGAGAGGAGAGAAGCCCAAAAGGGAAAGAAATGTCAAGGAGGGAAGTTCAAGAAAAGTTGTTAGTGTTCAGCACTATATAAAACTTGCTAATACAGAGAAGTATCACATTCAGATCTGCCAAATGACATTCCTGAATGTATTGCATGTCAGCAAAGATTGGGTTCAGAGGATTGCCAGAAATCACTTCACAACAGGGAAACTTCCTATAGAAAAGAGGGGAGGAATTAGAATCAAACCAGAGTACAATGAAAAGAGACACACTTTGTAAATTTCATTGTAAATTTTCAGTGTTGTGAAGGTCACTATTGTCACGGAAGGTCACCGGTCAGACAATATCTACCCAGAAATTTAAGCATCGCTAAGCTTTACAAAATGTATAACAACAAATCACCTGACGAACTCAGGGTGAAGCGGTGGGTCTTCCATGATTTTTTTACGCGTTGCTACAACATAGGGGTTGGAACACCACTTACTGACGTTTGCTCAAAGTGCATAGGGCTCCAGGAGAAAATTAAACTTAAAAGTTCAAACATATCACTGAAGAATGATTTAATCTTGGAACTTAAGGGTACAAAAACTACAGGCTGCAGCATTTAAAAAACTCCAAGAAGGAAGGGACAGCATGGCAATACAGTCGAACCTCGATATCTCGAATCGCCTCGAGAGATGAATTTTATTTTGAGTTATCGAAATTTCGAGTCATAGAGAATTCCCATCATTGAGGATTCCACATAATTGAATCACGTGTAACTACGGCTTGATACTGTCATAAGTGTTATTTAACGATATGAAACAACCTCGAAGTATTTTGTCATTTTAATTACAACACTTATTATAGCAAGTTGTTAAAGACAGTGTACGTACAGGAGAGGAATATGTTTTTCAATCTCTCAAGATTTTTTCTTCTGCATAGTTTTCAACAACAGTTATTGCTATAAAAATATTTGCATTTATATTTGACTGATTCTGTATGTAGGATCGAAGGATAGTCAGTGCACTTAACGCCTGGTCTAGTGACAATCCAGGATAGCATTCATACAGCTCCAACTGCCTATGGTGAATGCACCTTGGGTGGACAGATATACAGTAGTACGTTAAGGAACAATAATACACAAACCTTAAGTACTGTATTGCACAGTCAACGTTGTAAAAAATTCGAGTCACCGAATATTTTCAGCTTCTATGGAGGAAACGTTTACTTCGAGAAACGGAGAAATTTGTGTAATCAAATACAACAGATGGCAGGGAAATTGAAATTATTTTGAGGTATTCGAAATTCGAGAAATGAGGTTTGATATATTGAGGTTTGACTATTCTCATTTGACTGCCAAAAGAATCTTGTGAATCCAAAGTTCCAGATCAAATTCCCTATTACAGTTGCCAATTGTACAGTTATAATTTTACCATTGTGAGGGGTACCTCACATGCCAGGTTGACAAAAGAGAATGTTTTCACGTACACATGGATGGAGCATGAATTCTAGAAGGGGTCTAATGAAACGTCGTCTGCACTTTACCATCAGTTAACACAAACTGAATTGCCAAACTTCACAACTATACGACTTTTTGCAGATGACTGCGGAGGACAGAACCGCAATACTACAATGACTGCAATGTACTCATATTTTGACACACACAGCTCGCCTAGTATAGAATGTGTTCAATATATTGGTGTTTTCTATGACAGGCCACTCATTTCTGCCCTCTGACAGGGTATTTGCTCAAGTTGAGAGGGAGATATGGAAATGTCCTATCGTCTGTAATCCAGCAAAATATGAAGACATCTTTAGCAAACATGCTGAAGTCTTCAAGCTTGGTGAACAATTGGAAAATCGTTACTGAAAATATGACGAAAAACCTACATCTTGGCACTTTAAAATTTCTTCAGTTAAAAGATTTGTTATTAGCAAAGAACCTCATTACAACTCAGACATCGGTTTTGAAAAATCGGTAATGCGAAAAGGAAAATTACTACGAGATATGCTAATGCGCGCTGAATTCTTTTTTACAATTTGCTTTATGTCACACCGACACTGATATAGATCTTATGGCAGTGATGGAATCGGAGTGGGGAGGAAGCGACCATAGCCATAATTAAGGTACAGCCCCAGCATTTGTCTGGCGAGAAAATGGGAAACCATGGAAAACCATCTTCAGGGCTATTGTAAGGGGTATGTTCCGAGCTGTCAGTGGAGAGATGGCGTGGAATGACATCAGTAGACGAATAAGTTTGAGTGGTGTCTTTAAAAGTAGGAAAGATCACAATGTGAAGATAAAGTTGGAATGCAAGAAGACAAATTGGGGCAAATATTCGTTTATAGGAAGAGGAGTTAGGGATTGGAATAACTTACCAAGGGAGATGTTCAATAAATTTCCGATTTCTTTGCAATAATTTAAGAAAAGGCTAGGCAAACAACAGATAGGGAATCTGCTACCTGGGTGACTGCCCTAAATGAAGATCAGTAGGGACTGATTGATTGATTGATTGATTGATTGATTGATTGATTGATTGATTGATTGATTGATTGATTGATTGATTGATTGATTGATTGATTGATTGATTGATTGATTGATTGATTGATTGATTGATTGATTGATTGATTGATTGATTGATTGATTGATTGATTGATTGATTGGACGAATTCTCTTCAAATACTAAATGACAATCGATAGGATATAAATGTGATAAATCACACTGCAGTGTTCAATTTATTAGCGAATGTCATTATACTGATAGGAAAAAGGTGCATTGGTGTACTAGTGAGTTTTATTACAACATTATATTCTTAATTCTTTCAATTTCATTGTTTTAAAAATAAGTTGTGCGAGGTAATATATTTTGATTTTTTTGGATGCTCCAAAACTCGTTTTATCCAAAATACAAATTTAATTTATTGATGTTCTATTAATTATACTTTTAATTCTTCAGTAAGATGGCCATATGACATTAGACTTGAAAGCACGGTAATATACGTAAACAAGTGAGAAGCACATTACAAAAATTACACATTTTTTTGCTTTTCCTGAAAACTCACTTAAGTTTGGATAAGATGAGTTTTGGAATGGACCACCTCAAATAATAGTTACACAGTCAGAATAAATGCATTAAGATAATTTAAATAATACAAAAGCATAGGCTCTATATTATTATAGTCTTGTTAAAATCTGGAGTAGATTAGGCTATTTTGGAGTTATTCCAGTAAGTTGTATTTCATGACATTGATAATCGACGAGAGGCAAATTCGAGGTTAAGGGCATTCGTTGAACTGATATGTAGGGTAGCGAGGGGGGAATGTCATATCCCCTAATACATATTTGTTGTCCTCCTCTTCCTGAATGACATTCTTTCCGTTCATACATTCTTGATATGTTGATGTACCTAGAAGAAAGAAAATGGAATATATGGTACCAACTAAAATGCAATTGAATTAAAAATAATTATGTTGTTAATAATAATAATAATAATAATAATAATAATAATAATAATAATAATAATAATAATAATAATAATAATAATAATAATAATAATAATATGTCCTCAGTTACCATGGTACAGATCTTCTGAACTGGAGCCATCTGGATGGTCTGCCTACCAGTTTTGACATTCCAATTCTGCTGCTATCTAATCTACAAGTTTACCTTCCCTGAAAACCCAATCCCCCAAATGACAAATCTGGAACTAATAAACCCTGTACATTTTCTAAAAAGTATGTAATGCAAAGAAAGTTATATAATTAATGCTTAATTATACAGTAATAAACAGTCATATGAATGTGTTGCTGTACTTACCCCAGATTTAAGTTATGTTGTGGTATCAGTATGTTGTTGAATATACAAGTAAGAGTGAAAAAGATGTAGCCTATGCGGCGAATGTAATCCACTCCAAGTTGCTTTCTTTGTAATGATCCTATTTTAACATTATTCTTTGCAGTGACAACATTTTAATTTTTTTAAATTGTACATGTACTTTCTCTCTAACACCTCAGTTCCTCAACCAAACATTCAGCCAACTATTTATGTGGTTATTATTTTCCAGTGTCACATAGTATTGGTACCAGAGAGTTGTTGGAAAACATGGCAGTTCGGCAAGTTGCCCATTGAGGTGTAACATATACCGTATTTCTCCAAATCCAAGACGACCCTGAATGCAAGACGACTCCCACTTTCTCCTTCAAAAAAATTAAATCAGGCTTAAAAAGTGCTTTGTGAAATCATACGAACGCCTTTCGAGTACAGTGGACATTTTTTGACTATCTTTGCCTTCACGCCAGCGCCGAGCATTGGAACCATTAACTTAAAATAGGCAGCATAATATCAATGAGAACACGTTGAAAAATTGACAGCAATACCTGTCCCACGTGTCTTTAGAATATGGCGTTCCATCACGAAAAGATTTATGCTGTCTGCAAAACGGTTAGTTTTACTAAGTGTCAGGTACAGTAGACGCATTATAACTCTGCCACTGAGTAGCCATGGCCTTTCTATGAATTTGAAGGCTCAAATGTTTTGATGCCATTCTGCAAATTTGTGAAACATGGTAGAGGCTAATACAGGGAAATTTTTAAAATCTATTCAGGGGTTTGTTGCTCGCCTGGTCACCTGCGCTGTGAGCCTACCTCCTGCCAAGCAGAATGTCATTCTCTCTTTACTATTTCCCGAGAACCTACGACGTTATACAGAGGCACTGTACAACCGGTTGCCGCAGCTAGCGGTGTAGTCTACAGGCCTATAAAGACGCGGATGTTGAAGGCCGAGTTTTATGTGTGTACAGTGGGGTGAAGGGAAGCAAATTCGTTTCTGTAGTAGCTGCAATGGTGTTCATTACTAGTTAGATTGTGAATGCAAGATGACCTTTGATTTTTCACATGCGATTCTGAGAAAAACGTAGTCTTGGATTTGGAGAAATGCGGTAATAATTGAGGGCAAAGTAGTCTAAACTGATGAACACATTGTTTGATGCTGCCTCTTGAAGCTCCTCAATAACCTCACAAGGAACAAATGCCAATGCCAATACCATGTGGTTGTGGCCCTCTCCATCATTGTATGCCTCCCGCAGACCATCTGAATGTACACGTCTGTACATGTTTTGGCCTAAGTGAAAGAAGCAGCAGGATATTTGACATGGGTGGTTTGGCAATAAACACGTCCTCCATGTTCAGATTTCGTCTTTGTGTTCTACAGTCACAGTAATGAGCTGGAAGAGTAAGGAAGGCTAAGCCTTCAATGTGTCATTAAGATACAAACTGTGACTTATCATTAGCAATTTTACATTTTGATACGTGGCAAACAACATCACACTACATTCCACTAGCAGACGTATCCGTGCTTCGCTACGGAATTCTACATTGTATACAGAATTCTAGGTTAGGAATTGTACACTTTGTGAGTAAGATTGTAATAAATTGCATAGCTCTTAACGTTACCCTAAAAATGCGATGGGGAAGTCACCAAACATCTTTTTTATGTGAAAACTGGGTTAGGGAATTACCATTGCAATGGTAGGCCCTCTTGCCTACCATCAGTCACTATCAAGTTATCATTATAATGGCAGACTCTCACTCTCCACCTGCCATTTAAAATCCTCATAAAGAATGCCTTAGTGATTTTCCCAACTGAAATCAACATAGGTCGTTACGTTGACGCTAGTAAAATGTTGCGATTAAAAGCAATGCTATCATATGAAATGCTCGATCAAATGAAAAACCGCACATTTTCTCATTTTTAACGAACAGTAGTACGCTGCCTATCTAACAGTCCAAATTTCCAGAGCTGGAGTGACCAGGCCGCAGACAGCCTGAAACGTGAGCATACCTTTATTTTGGTGGTGGAGGGAGAGGGGGGCGAAGAGTGGAGAGTCCCAAGGCAAAAACTATGCCCTTTTACTCTCTGTTTCCTAGGAGTACCCAATGACTTTGAAAATCTCAATTCACTGCACTGGCAGGGGAAAATATATCTGACTTGGAGGCAAATTTTTCCTCCAAGCCAGAGGAGAAACCACCTCTTGGCCGCTAATTTGGAATAAAATGAATGTAAATTAAATAAAAATGAAGAGGAAGAAGCTTTTCTTAAGAAACGGCTCATTTCAGTGTTGAATTTTGAGTTATTTAGAGAATTGTGGTGCTATAATTTGGAATAGGCCGATATTGTAATTCTAGACCAGGTCGTAAGTGAGCCTCTGCCATTATTCCATTAATTGTGCCTAATGATAAATCTAATTAGCGCGTCAGAATAGGGATCGAATAGCTAGCTGGAATGTTATGATGAACCAAACCACACCCGGGCGACTGAAGTGGGACACTGATGATGATAATGATGATGACTATGATGAACCAGTGTGTTTCGTACCAGCAGTATCAGAAAATGTATGAACCAGAGGAATGATATGCTAGAGAAGAAAGTTACCAAACTCCTCTGTTACTTCCTACCAATATTCAGGCAGGCTGTCATACTTGGTATGTAGCAGTAATCCCATCTATCGGAAATGAGTGCTAGCGTAAGAGACAAAGAATATCACAACAAACAATGATCAATGTAATGTTATTGTTGATCAATTTTATGAACTTTCGATATTGTAGGCCTTCACGTTTAGTTTTCGTCTGACTCTCAAATACCACTTTTATCATAGTCGGTAAGGTAAAACTGAATAAAACATAAATGTTTGGAAATTGTATTCTCTATAAATTCTGTCATGTAGTACTTTTCAATAGTACCAATAACAAAGGTATTTAAGAACTAAATTTTAGGCACCTTCCCCTAAACTACCATTTCATCCAGGGTAAATAAATTTGTTTATAGCTTAGACTGTAGTTTCTTATTCCCCGACTCTATATACCGATTTTAATGAAATTCTGTTTATCCACTTTCTCGTGGCTCGGCATTGATATGGACTTGGCAACAAAAATACAAATTCATGAATATCACTGTTATCATAGCTGGTATGGTAAAAATGTAAATGATCAGAAATTTTATTCTATATAACTTTAGTTATGCAGTATTTATCGATAGGACCACTAATAACATCAATATTTTGAGAAATAAATTTTAGGCCTTCCCCTAAACTACCATCTCGCTCAGTGTGAATAAAATTATTTATAGCCTAGATTGTAGTGGCTCATTCCCCAACTTCACACGCCGATTTTCATAAAATTCTCTTCAGCCGTTTTCTCGTGATGTGTGTAGAGACAGACAGACAGACATTACGGAAAAGTAAAAAGTGCATTTCCTTGTTACTGTAGTCATGACTGATACAGATATGCCATCCTTTTCAAATTCTGAGCACTGTACAGACAAAACTCTTATTTTATATATAGAGAGATTTACACATCTTTACTATAGTCATCATACGATCAAAATGTTCTCCGCCAAGAAGTCTTTGTGTAACATTCCGAAACTTCTTCCAGATTGATTAATCATTGAGGATTGGCTGATAGATCTTCTCGCTCCTCAACGTTTTCTTCAAACTCTCGCACTCTGGTAAGAGTGTGAGCACACATGATGGAACCCTAGGAAGTTCATTCTTCAGCACGTTTGTCAGAATGAGTTTGTGGTGATCACTTGTGATATGCTTCGGCCTGTTTTTCCATCAATTTGAGATGCAGGTATATGATAACCCCTCAACCCCTTTTAACAGCTGAAGGTCTTCTCCATGTTTACTTGTAATAGCACTGGAATGAAACACTTCATTCTGTACCTTTTGCCAAGAACAAAGACATTCTACAAAGATGCCAATGTAAATATAATTTTATCTGAGAACTCATTTCTATCTTAGAGAACACCATTATTTGAGGCGATCCGTTCCAAAACTCGTCTTATCCATTTTTTTTAAAAAAATGTGTTAGAGGTAGCATTGCCTTCTTGGTGATGTTTGTGATAGTCCTAACACAAAATTAAGCACCAAAACACGCCTTTTCCCATAGAAATCTGTCAGCAAACTTAGGCTATTGTTCCATAACTCGCCTTATCCACGGCGCTTGTCGTTCCAAAACTCGCCATATACAATCAACCAATAGGAATGGATAATTTCAGCACGTGACTCACGCTACAATTTACCCGCGTTTTATGCCAGTCTTTCCCCTCTTTGACTTGTTCTTGAACTGTGTTAGTCTTTCATGCAGTTTTGTGCTGTGAATAGAGTGTATTAAGATGACCGAAAATATTGCTCTTGTTGTGGAAGGTATATAAAACTTGCTAATACAGAACAGTTTCACATTCAGGTCTGCCAAAAGACATTCTTGAATGTATTGCATGTCAGGAAAGATCGGGTTCAGAGGATTGCCAGAAATCCCCTCACGACAGGGAAACTTCCAACAGAAAAGGGGGGAGGAGCTAGGATCAAACCAGAGTACACTGAAAAGAAGCACTCCGTGAAACATTTCATTGAAAGTTTTGCAGTGTTGTGAAAGTCACTATCGCCGCGGAAAGTCACCGGTCAGACAGTATCTACCTGTAAATTTAAGCATCGCTAGGCTTTACAAAATGTATAACAACAAATCGCCTGAAGAACTCAGGGTGAAGCGGTGGTTCTTCCTGAAATTTTTACGCGTTGCTACAACATAGGATTCGGAACACCAGTTACTAACGCTTGCTCAAAGTGCATAGAGTTCAAGGAGAAAATTAAACTTGAAAGTTCGAACGTAGCACTGAAGAATGATTTAATCTTGGAACTTCTAACTAAGGGCTGCAGCTTTTTTCAGAATGCTCCAAGAATAAAGGGATAGCATGGCAATATTTTCATTTGACTGCCAAAAGAATCTTGTGAATCCAAAATTTCCAGATCAGATTGCCTATTACAGTCGCCAATTGTACACCTATAATTTTACCATTGTGAGGGGTACCTCACATGCCAAGTTGACAAAGGAGAATGTTTTTACATACACATGGATGGAGCATGAATTCAACAAGGGGTCTAATGAAACGACATCTGCAGTTTACCATCGATTATCACAAACTGATTTGTCAAACTTCACTACTATACGAATTCGTGCGAGAACCGCAAATCTACAATGATTGCAATGTGCTCATATTTCTTGACACACACAGCTCCGCCTAATATAGAAAGTGTTGAATAGGTCTTTCCTATGACAGGCCACTCATTTCTGCCCTCTGACAGGGTATTTACTCAAGTCGAGAGAGAGAGATATGGAAATGCTCTATAATCTGTAATCCAGCAGAATATGAAGACATCTTTAGCAAACATGCTGAAGTCTTCAAGTTTGGCAGAGACTCCTCGGTGAACAATTGGAAAATGGTTTCTGAAAATATGATGAAAATGCCTGCATCTTGGCACTGTGAATTTTCTTCAGTGAAGCGATTTGTTATTAGCAAAGACTCGCTGGGAAATGCCACCCTTAGAGGAGAACCTCCTTACAACTCAGACATCGGTTTAGGAAAATCGGTAATGAAAAAGGGAAAACGCCTGACGAGAGATGCTAATGCCACCTGAATTATTGCCAGGAGTAAACTTGAATCCCGCCAAAGTAAAGAACGTAAAACGTTTGCTTGAAAAGCATTTTAGAATGGATTGTGATAGGAATGTGTTGCTTTCTTTTTATAAGAATCTGTTCACCTCAATTTCTGTAGACGAAAACAATCTTGTTGTAGAAACAGAAGTTCTTTATGATGGACCTCAAGAGGAGGGAACAGATTTGAGAGTTTGATTAACAACAAAGTGATGTTTTATTGTTCAAGTTACTTCTATTGCGAGTGCAGTGTAGCCTATAAAGGGAGAATTCTCTCCAAATACTATGGATAGGATGTAAATATGATAAATCACCGTGCTGTGTTTAATTTATTTGTGAATATCATTATACTGATAGCAAAAAGGTACATGAGTGTAGTGGTGAGTTATATTACAACATTATATTCTCAATCCTTTCATTTTTCTTATTTAAAAATAAGTTGTGTGAGGTAATATACTTTGAATTTTTTTGGGTGCTCCAAAACTCGTCTTATCCAAAATACAAATATAATTTATTGACGTTCTACTAATTATATTTATAATTCTTCAGTAAGACGACCCTATGACATTGGACTTGAACGCGTCGTAATACATTTAAACAAGTGAGACTTATATTACAAAAATTACAGGTTTTTCGCTTTTCCTGAAAAATCACTTATGATGGATAAGACGAGTTTTGGAACGGGCCGCCTCATTTGCTACTGCGATGGATTCAGTTGAGCTGTCTGATTCAATTTACTTTGCCATCTAGTGGGCCTTGAGTAAGACGGAACGTCGAAACCGACGAGAAGACAGCCAGATGGCATCAAATTAAAATGTCTGCACATGGTACCCGAGGCTTTGTGCGGGGTTCTTTGAAGACCATGCAAGTTTGTAAACAGACCTTGCTTAGCAACATAGCGTCGTTTGAGGAGCATGAGGAGTGATTAGCGAGACTTTTAGATGAAAGTGATGTTGATATGAGAGATAGTTTGAGCAACTTTTAATTAAGTGGTGATAAAGTTATTGCAGAATTAGACTGTGTTAGTGAATTCAGTGGTGAAGACCCCAATAACGAGAAAATTATACAAAATTACAGTGCTGATACCTCTACTGACAGCTGGAAGGATTACCATGACTTGGATTTCAAATTCAAAGTAATCCCTTTTACAGACACATCTATATATATATAAAATAAGAGTTTTGTCTGTACATTGCTCAGAATTTGAAATGTGGTATTTCTGTATCGATCATGTCCATAATAACAAGAAAATGCAGTTTTTACTTTTCTGTAATTTCTGTCTGTCTGTCTGTCTGTCTGTCTGTCTGTCTGTCTGTCTGTCTGTCTGTCTGTCTGTCTGTCTGTCTGTCTGTCTGTCTGTCTGTCTGTCTGTCTGTCTGTCTGTCTGTCTGTATGTACACGCATCACGAAAAAACGGCTGAAGAGAATTTAATAAAAATCGGTATGTATAGTCGGGGGGTAAGCCGCTACAATCTAGGCTATAAATTATTTTATTCACGCCGAGTGAAATGGTAGTTTAGGGGAAGGCCTAAAATTCAATTCTCAAATATTTATATTATTAGTGGCCATATCGATAAATACTACATAACTAAAGTTATATAGAATTAAATTTCTGACCATTTATGTCTTATGCATTTTTACCGTACCGGCTATGATAACACAGATATTCATGAATTTGGATTTTTGTTACTAAGTTCATATCAACGCCGAGCCCCGACAAAATGGGTAAACGGAATTTAATGAAAATCAGTATATAGAGTCGGGGAATAAGAAACTACAGTTTAAGCTGTAAACAATGTTATTCACCCTGGGTGAAATGGTAGCTTAGGGGAAGGCACCTAAAATTTAATTTTTAAATACCTATGTTTTTGGTCCTATGGAAAAGTACTACATAACAAAAGTTATAGAGAATATAATTTCGGATCATTTATGTTTTATTCAGTTTTACCGTACCGACTATGATAAGAGTGGTATTTCAGAACCGGAAGACAATTAATAATGTGAAGGCCTACAATATCGAAAGCGCGTAACATAGATCAACAATAACATTACACTGACCGTTGTTTGTTGTAATGTTCTTTGTCTCTTATGCTGACATTCAACTCCAATAGATGGGATTACTGCTGCGTACCGAGTATAACAGCCTTACTGAATATTGGCGGGAAATAGCTGAGGAGTTAGATAACTTTCTTCTTTAGCATGCCAATCCTCTGGTTCATACATTTTCTGATACTGGTGGTACGTAACACACTGGTTCATCATAGTACGCCAGCTATTCAATACCTACTCTGACGTGCTGTTTTGAACGAGCAGTGTGTGCACTTAAGTCAGAGGCTCAGTTAGTAGTAGTAGTAGTAGTAGTAGTAGGAGTAGTAGTAGTATGAACTGGTCTGGAATTACAATTTAGCCCTATTCCAAATTCTGGTACCACAATTCACTAAATAACTCAAAATTCAACCCTGAAAAGAGCCGTTCCTTAAGAAAAGCTTCCTCCTCTTCACTTTCATTAAATCTACATTAATTTTATTCCAAATTAGCAGCGAGGATGTGGTTTCTTCTCTGGCTTGGAGGAAAAATTACCTCCACGTCAGATAGTTCTTTCCCCCGCCAGTGTAGTCAATTGAGATTTTCCGACTCATCGCATACTCCCAGGAGACAGATAAGTAAATGGGCATAGTTTTTTCCCTGGGACTATCCACTATTTGAAACCCCCTCCCTCCCCCCACCGAAAAACAGGACGAAAATTGTTCACGGATCACGGATGTCTGTGTTTTGGTCATTCCAGCTCTGTAGCTTTGGACTGTTAGTTCGGCAGCATAGTATGGTTCGTTAAAAGTGAGAAAATGTGTGGTTTTCCATTTGATCGAGTACGGTATTTCATATGAAGGCATTGCTTTTAATCGCGCCATTCCTACTGACGTCATTGTAATGACCCATGTTTATTTCAGTTGGGAAAACCACTAAGAGAGTCTTTCTGAGAATCTATAAAGGCAGGCGGAGAGTGAGTGTCTGCCATTATAATGAAAACTCCCCAATCTGATTGTGACTGACGGTAGGCAAGCTGACCTACCATTACTATAAAATTTCCCTAACCCAGTCTTCATATGAGAAAAGACGTTGGTGACTTGCCCGTCGTGCTTCTAGGGCAACTTTAAGAGCTATGCAACTTAATACAATCTTGCTCACAACGTTTACACTACCTCACCTAGAATTCCGTATAAAATTTAGAATTCCGTAGCGAAGCGCGGGTACATCAGCTAGTCTAGTTATAAAACACACCACGAGACTACACATAAGAGTGAAGTTGATTCTTTTCAGTTATTCATGACTGGCGGCTTATTGATCGAAATTGTGCGCGAAACTAACTGGTATGTCAATCTAAACATTCAGAAGGTTATTTATTCTGAGTATTGTCCCAATGAGCTGTTAGCTTGAGGGAGGTACTGCCCTTTACAATTCTGGCTTTACAATTCATGGTAAAAAAAGTTTGATATTCTTAATATAAATATAGACTGATCACAGCAATGTTGGTAGTACATTGGAGATAATTAAAAATTATATTTAACTGTGGCAATTATAATTAACACATTTCTATATATTTTTGTAAAAGTATAACTAAAAACAGACTTCTTAAATAGTGAACACTTTTTAATACTCCTTAACTCAACTGGCAACTACCGGAGAGACAGGGGAGTCAGCAGTGATAGGAGATTGAGAGGATGGTGCCGAGACTTTCTGCAAACATTTGGGGGAAATAGCAGCAGGGGGCTCGTATTGAGCGTAACTGGTTCTGTTTCTTGAGGGCATAATACGCACTGCAGCAGAACTGGCTTCAGACAGCAGTCGTGGTCTGTTTCTAATGACTTTAGACATTTTAAATCAGGTTATAGGGCCAGATGGGCCTTGAGTATGGGCAGACTGCACTGAACCTGAAGGGTTCTTGCCTACTTTGGTCATAATAATCACACGAGGTGATAGTGGGATCGCCCCTGTCTAGGCAGGGGCCCTAAACACTAGGAATGGGGGCCGGCAGCCAGCGGGGGCGGGGCATCTATGCAGCCTGACTCGATGAGTAAGTATGAGCGAGAGAGAGAGGGGGGGGTGGGGGGCAAACACTAGAGGTGGATTGGATAAAAGAGCCTTCCTGTTGTCGAGGTCATACCAGGGCGAGTTTTGTTTGTAGTGGTTCGGGCCACTGACAAGGCACGAACCGCGGTCAACAGGCGACTACAGTTATGAAGGCTGATCTATTGATCTACTGGTAGTTTGGTATTTATGAATGTCTTTTCCTGTACCTAATTTCTGTGTTTAACATCATACCATTTTTAAATTTGTACATGAGCAGTGCTTCAGAGTATGTCTTATGCATCCTGACAGGCAAGATGTTCATGTCCGTGTATATCTCAGTGGAACATTTCATAAAGATGTATTTATAAATACATCTTATGGCCCTTTTTAAAAAAGTATTTCAAGATGATTAATTTCTTCTCTATTGCATCAGTTCCAAATTACATTAATGTAGAGTAGATGTGAGAAATACATGCTTCTAAGCTCCTGTGTAGTTAATCCTATATTCGGTAATCTTTTCAACACTCCTATAACAGCAGTGATTGTAGCTTATATATGACTGTGCGATTAGGGGTGTGCAGCTGTGAGCTTGCACCCGGGAGATAGTGGGTTCAAATCCCACTGTCCACTGTTGGCAGCCATGAAGATGGTTTTCCGTGGTTTCCCCATTTTCACACCAGGCAAATGCTGGGGCTGTACCTTAATTAAGGCCACGGCCACATCCTTCCAACTCCTAGTCTTTTCCTATCACATTGTTGCCATAAGACCTATCTGTGTCGGTATGATGTAAAGCCACTAGCAAAAAAATGCTTCTATACGGGATATATGTTCCTTCCGACATAATGTTGCGTTCAGAATAAGACCTATGTAAATGAAATGACTCTTTCCACAATTTGAGTGATAATTTTTACTCTGTTTGAAGAGGTTGCTGCATAAGATGGCTTGTGGACTACTCATTTACAGAAGTACTTAAAACAAGATTGTTTTCAGTGACCCATTGTAGGAGAGTATCTAAATCTCTTTGTACATCATGCATTATTTGTTCTTCAGTGTCATCTTCATAAAAAATATAGTGCCATATAGTGCCAGCTTTCCAATATTGTTTATAAATATCAGGAAGAGTATTGGTCATAGTACTGACCCCCGAGGGACACCAAATATAGTGCCATATAGTGTCAGTTTTCCTATATCGTTTTTAAATATCAGGAAGAGTATTAGTCCTAGTACTGACCTCTGAGAGACACCAAATATAACTGTAGATTCTAGGCTGATTGTATCATTCAAACATACATACTGTTTTCTTGTTATTAAGTAGCTCTGTAACCACCTATGTGCTGTTCCACATATTCCTGCTGCTGCTAACTTATGCACCTAAATGTTCTAAATGTTTGTTCACACTTCATTGTCATTCAAAGAGGAGAAATAAAGAACGCAGTTTTCAGTGACAGAGAAGTGAAGCGACGATGATGTGAGACAATGTTTTTCTGTAATGCTTGTACAAGAAAGCTGGTTTACATCCTGGCAAGTGTTTTGAAAAGTTCCACACAAAGCACAATTACCGATGAAAATGTTACTCTCTGAGATAATTTAACCATCTTGCACTCAGCCTATATGCAAGTGTTTGCTCAAAGCACTCAAAATAATTTTTGTGATTTTGCAACCAAATTACTAAAAATCATCATATAAACAGTTTAACACATATTAAAATAAAATAAATCACATATAGGAAACTACGAAGCATGTTTTTTTAAATTAAATCCATTTTGTTGTAGATATTAGTAGTTCACGCGCATATCGCAACGCGTGTGTGCGTCGTGTACCGGCATGCCTCGGGAACAACTGTGCTCAGTTTCAGCTTTGTAGCTAATCTGTACGTTTCTGTTCTGTGCTTTCAAAATGTTTAAGACTATCAACTCGCCCGCCGCGTGTGAGTTTCAGTCAGTGATACGGTTTTTGTGAGCAAGGAACCTGTCTGCTGAAGAAATTCATCGACAGATTTGCGAAGTGTGATAGTGTTATGAGTGAATGCAAAGTGCATAAGTGGGTACGACAATTCAAAGATGGCCGTGACATCGACCATGATGAGGACCACTCCAGTTGCTCTTCTTTGATTACGAACGATTTGGTGGCTTCAGTTGAAGCGAAGATTCGTGAGAACCAGCGCTTCACAATAACAGGTCTCTCAAACGAATTTCCTGACGTGTTGAGATCAGTGCTTTACAATATAGTTTCTGAACACCTAAAGTTTAGGAAACTGTGCTCCCGTTGTGTCCCGAAACTCCTAACAGAGGACCACAAAAACCAAAGATTTGAGTGTGCGATGAAGTTCTTGACTCGTTATGACGAAGAAGGTGACTGCTTCTTGAGTCAGATTGTAACTGGAGACGAAACATGGGTTTTGCATATCACACCCGAATCGAAGCAACAGAGCATGGAATGGAGACACACACACTCACCTGTAAAGGTGAAGGCCAAACAGACTCTGTCCCAGCGCAAAATCATGGCGTCGGTGTTTTGGGATAGGTCGACTTCATACAACGAGGAACCGCTATCAATGCAGAAGCATACTGCCAAACCCTGAGAAAGCAATGCAGAGTGATTCAAAACAAAAGATGCGGCATGCTGACAAAGGGAATTGTCCTCCTCCATGACAATGCAAGACCTCACACTGCAGGTCAGACCCGCGATTTATTGGACAGTTTTGGCTGGAAAGTTTTAGACCATCCACCCTACTGTCCTGATCTTGCGCTGAGCGATTACCGTCTGTTCCTCCACCTCAAACATCACCTCAGTGGCAACCATTACAATGATGACGACGACGTGAAAACGGCAGTAAACTCTTGGTTATCGGAGCAGGCGGCAAGTTTCTATGAAGAGGGTATTTTCAAATTGGTTACAAGGTATGATAAGTGTTTGAACAAACTTGGCAACTATGTCAAAAAATTGAGTGAAGTACGTATTTCTGAACATAAGTTTACTTTTTTGAAATAACCTTTCGTTGTGTACTTATTTTCAAACAGACCTTACTTAAAAAACACGCCTCATATGAGCATTTCAGACATGAATATACCTTGAATGTATTATTATTATTATTATTATTATTATTATTATTATTATTATTATTATTATTATTATTATTATTATTATTATTATTATTATTATTATTGGTAAAGGCAAAATAAAATATGAAACTTTGAAAATAATTTTTTAAAAAGTTTTCAATGACAGAAAAATCAGACATTATTGCATCTTTCTTCTTTAGTCTTAAACCTAAAAGAGAATATTTAATTCTGAAGTTGATACAATATGATTTTTGTGCTGCAATTCACGGATGAAGTATGACATAAATTTATTGACTGTGCACATAACTGTCATCGATGTCACGCTCTTCAAGGTCCATTGCATGGTCAGCACCTGTGACTAAGCGGAATTCTTCAAGAGTAAAATTGTCACTTCCCACAAAACGGGAATCACTTTCGATTTAAAAAAAAACTCACTACTACTGTGTAAATCATCTGAAAATTCAAGGATATCAGAATCATTTGAATCATTTGGCCTTGAACATATCCCAGCCGTTACAAGAAAAAGATGACACAAACACATGCAACAATGGAGTAATGAGAAGGTGTACAATTATGGTTTGGGAAGTACAGTGAACACACGATATGCCAAAAAAATGAAATAAACTCTAAACTAAATGATAGCAAGATCAAATATTGTACTCATAAGCAAACCAAGAACAGATCCATGCATTAACAACTTTGAACAACCACAACATAAACATTCAGGGTCAACAGGGAACTTTAAAAAAATGCTAACATTCTCTCATTTATAAGTTCAAATTCCAATAAATACACATGTGAACCTTCGTAGCCATGTTCCGAAAGTATTACATTTTTTTAAAAATAATATTTGCGATCATTGAGCATTCAAGGAATCAAATAAAATTTTCATATTGTAAATACTGCTCTGTTAATTATTAAAGTTATCCTCACAACATATGAGACATGTTTCCCAAGTATACACTTTCGCGTGTATTAAATTGTGGCAGTGTTCACCGACCTTCCATTCATAAGTTAAAGTCTTTCATAGGTTTGAACTCCGAGCGTTAGGTAATATCTTTCTAGTGTGAACAAGTAACGACTTACGAGCTAAAGCAATACCACCCTCGTGCCTACGATATCTGGCTCCTAACTAACCATTGTAATATTCTTCATTTTTATATACTGAGTTAAAATCATATTTATCTGAGTAGAAATAAAAAAAAAATCTAACTAACTCTTCGAATAGTTTCTAATCTACACACTCATCTATTAGTGGCTCAATGTACTCTTATGATCTGCACTGTCTCAATATTTCATTTATATACGTGCTACTGAACGTGTATGGATAGTATAGAATGCAGGTATTTCATATCAACCTGTAAGATCACCGCTCCACGAAATACTAGATATATAATCAATCATGAGTCTATTGCATCATATATAAGAACACTCTCTCTTACGCAGTACCTGTTATTCACCCAAGTCAAACACAATATCACTGTCACGATACACAATTCTACATAATTCATGTTTACCTTACCTTGAAATGGTCATCTGCGCGGAATTCTCTTCTTGACGTATATTTTCAAACATGGCATAGAAACTCACCTTATATTACTAATAAATCATTAACACGTCAAATTGCAATTCTTACACTTCCCGTAGAACATAACTAAATCTCTTCACTTAAACCATTCATCAATATACAATCACATTTCAATACACTACCGTCGATACTTTAACATCCTATCGGCTTCCATTTAGCCGCATGCATATAGCCATAACTCCGAAACCATATGCTAAATATTCAAGAATTGCTTAGCAAAATACGCAGTCAATAACCTCTATTTTTAATAACAGTAATATGAATTCATATGCCCTCTTTCTCTGACGAAAGGAATACTTAATTTGTCAATGATCATCGTATTGCGCAGGTAATTCGTGACGTAAACTATACTCAGGTAAAACGAGATTAATCGAACCTTTACTAGTAACTTAGACTCATTGATTCTAGCTCTACTCAAGTAACATACCTTTCTCTTATCGGATATTATTTCCACTGTCGATGTGCTAGTGCAGTATCCAGTATATGTCATATTGTCATTCTAATTCATCACTTCCATCTAATTTTAAAATCTTAAGTATTTCACACATTACTTATATTACACACGCGTTCTTAATCATTTCATAAATCACCAAACTCTCAGCACATGCCAAAATAGATTGAGGGTGCAGATTGCAAGAAACTACTCTACTATAGAAAAGTATGGACTTAGCTCGTCAGTTGCTACATCTGGTCTGGTGGTTGCTCCGTCCTTCACTTGCTGCTAGACCCTCAGATTGGAACTGGATCTCTGTCTGAACTGGACATTCGCGGTCATCTGCTGGTTACATAGCTCGTCAGACCACTTCGTATCATCCGGTCTTTCGGCTGGCCGATGCTCATCCAACGTCCTCATCTCCACTGGTTGGTCTGTCCAATAATCTCCGCCTGGTCATCTGATTCGACGGTACATATCCCCAGTTCGGTCCATCTTGATGAATTAGCAGACAGTCATCATCATGTATCTGTTGACAATGAAAAGAATTCCCTGTGCGCAGTAATTAGTCATGATATTCTGCATTCTCTGTTATTTAAAATAATCGTTAAAGTTTTTCTTTCTGTAAAAAGTTTTCTCCGTAAATAATAATTATTTTTTTTACTGCTACGGTAGTTATACTCTTCTCGTGTGTAGTTATTAAATATTTCACAATGGTGAATTCCGATTCTTTCGATCGTTACGTTGCTACTTGATATTCCAAATCCGTCGTATATCACCAAAATTTATATATTTATATTTTTTTCTCGGCTCATCTACTGGCATACAGCGATGAATACTTTAATTATATGCTGTCGCGAATATATATAATTAATATTCTTCTTCAGTAGGCAAATCTATTCTTGGAATATGTAGATCTGCTCGCATCTGCGTCTTGTCTACATGAAAGTAATTTTTTAGAGTCTCGTTAAACAATTCACCCGCTGCTATATTTTTTTAAAACAATTCAAATGAGCCTCTACTGTTCTCCAGTGTCTTCGAAACCTATCCTTTCCGTGACGTACATAGCCTCCTATACGTTGCATTGATACGAAGTTCATTGCCTTAGTAGATCGCATGGGCCATACCTTCCTACGCCGCCATTTTGTTGTTGGTCTACGAGATGCGAACGGGCACATTTAATCCCCCTGGCATGAAGAAAATATATTGGTCACGATATATTTTCTCATTGTTAACTTGAATCTCAAATGTGACTTTGCATCTCGTATATTCTCTGCCATTGCGATATTATCTATTCGATTATCGAATATCAGCAGATTGATATCGATTACGTCCAAGTTGCATTAATTTGTTTACATGTCCCATAACCATGTATTTGGCAACTGCTTTTTCTTCATTCTAGTCGTCGTAATAAAGATATTTATTCCTTCCTCTTTGCGCATTTCACAATGGTAGGTCATTTAATGGCTTTAGACTTTCTTATCTCTTAAGTTCTTATTACATTTGCTGATTCTCTTGGAAGTACAACTTGATATTGCATGCATTATGTACGTTACGATATTTGCCATTTAAACTTGCTATTTCGTACGCATTATTCCCAAGTACGCGTTCGATTCTGTAGGGACCATTGTATAACGGCAGAAATTTAGCACATATTTTTGCTGGTGCATTTGATATTGGTGCAGTCTTAACCAGAACTAGATCTCCTTGTTTGAAATGTGGATGGAACTTCTTATTCCGTAGTCTTCTTAACCGTTTTTGAGACTGATCCTTGAGTCTCTGTTGGATCTTTAGATTTATTTCTTGAGGATCTGGCTTTTTCTCTAGCTGCATAGTGAAAATGCTGTCCCATGTTCTCTGTGGGTGAACATTTTTATGGGCTACGCTAGGAATTTGGGCTATTGATTGATTAACCGTGTTGTTTAAACTTTCAGCTATGATATCTAGCATATCTATCCATTTCCAATGTTGTTGACTACAATATATTCTCCAGAATTTAGCGATCTCCTTCATATATCTCTCTACGGGATTAGCTGCTGGATGACGAACTGAGCATAACGTATGCTTGATGCCCTCATTTCTTATTCGTTCGCGGAACATAACTGAAGTAAATTGTGTTCCTCTATCAGTAAGGATCCTCTCAGGTTTTCCCATTTCAGGAAACGTCTTATTAATGAGGCCGTGTAAAACTTGTTTAGTATTGGCTCTCTGTATGGCTTGCAATGAAATATATTTAGAGAATATGTCGATAACCACTAGTATATATTTCTTTCCCTTCCTAGCAGTGGGCAACTTTCCAAAAATATCTATTGCATAAATTTCCTGAGCTCTAGATGGTATAATTGGGATCGGTTTATGTCCGCATGTGTAATTGTTATGCTTTACTCTCTGACACACATCGCATGTTTTTGCTATGTTTCTTACTGATCTTCAACCATTCGTTTTCTTCAAGTGTGCTACTAATTTGAACTCTTTCTACAGTTCTATTTCCATCATTTTCTACCACTGGAAATCGAATTTCACCCTTATCCATATCAATTGTCATCCTAGAGCTTATCATGAAGTCTATTCCAAAAATGACGTTGTATTTTATTTTCTTCATAACCATGAATGGATGCTCAAATTCATATTTTCCGATCTTTATACTTAAGTATCTTGCATTCAACAGACTTGTCTGGAATTATGCCTCGGATTTTTACACCAGATACAGGTATGATTGGTATCTGTATTTTCTGATTTAGCTCTTGGAATAAGGTATATGACATTACACTTATGCTAGCTCCAGAGTCCACTAAACAGTACAATCGGGTGTTGAACACTCTCACAACTATTACTGGTAACTTGAATTTAGGTTGAGTTTCGTGACAAGTATCTTCTTTAATTAAATCTTCAGGTTGAATGTCCCAATGATCTATTTGTGCTACTACCCAACTGCGAATTTTGACAATATTCACTAACGGTTTAATATTTACAATTTCGTGTTTAACTAGTTCATCATCGGCGTTTTTTTTTCGCTCAGATGTTTGGGAAATTTCTGTGTTCCCATGATTTTCATGCTCCTTCCAACCTTCTTCCTGTCTTCTTCGTTTATAATTCTGTAGTTCGAGACTTTCCGCGCCTTCGAGGTCGCCGTTTATATCCTTATTTTTGATGGCTTCCTCCCATCGGCTCCTATTTTGTCTCTCTTCTCTTAGCTCTTGAAGATATCGCCTATTCTCTTCATTTTGATTATATTGTGCAGGTCTTCTCCTCTCATCGTATCGCCTTCTGTTCCTCTGATATGGTCGACTTCTATTGTTCCCATATCGAATGTTACTCCTATACTGGTAACTATTTCTATTTCCAATTTGCCCACATCTTCCGTGCTGTTGACCACTATACTGACAATAACATTTTCTTGGTTCTTTGTTTTGGGCTCTAACACAATCTTCTGTCCTAATTTCATGACCCTTATCTAGTCCTTGGTTAGTGATTTCGGAGCTGAGCGTATTGACTGCTTCTATTTGTCTTATATTTCTGGGGTTCCTCTCTATTAAGCAGGATGACGTTAGGTCGATCTGTCTTAATCGTCTCTCCATGTCAATAGCAGTTTGTATATCAGAGGCTGCTAATAATCTTTGTATTTCGAGTGGTAATTGCCTCTGAATAGTTCTAATTGCCTCCAGTTCGCTAGGTGGAGAATCTAAGTCCTGAAAACGATGAAATTGTAGGGAGAAGAAATCACTAAAGCGAGTTTGGCCTGCAGTCGAAAATTTCCTTGAGTGCAGCTCTAATCTTAGCTGTTGCTGGATCTCAGGATCCCAGAACTTCTTCAGGAAAGCTACCTTAAACTCGTCATAGTTATGGAATGTGTACTTGAAAGCCTGGAACCAAATATTTGGGTTCCCGTCCAGATGTTTTTCGATAATTCTCAATTTCTTTTTCTCCTGAATTTTTCCTTCCCTAAAATATTCCTCTATGTCCCTAAGGAATTGTTTCGGTGAGGTCTTAGCCGAACCGTCGAAATGTTTCGGGCGGTCGTCGTAATTTTTAATAATATTAATTATCGTGCTTCCTTCACTCTGATTACTACCGTTTAATATTTCTATATCTCTTCTACTTGGGTCGCTTATCCCTGAAGGTGTGTTCTCTCTCTCATTAATCTGTACCTCTACTGCTCTATGTCTATCACTAGAGCTTGAGGCCATAGATTTCGCCGTGTGTGATTCCACCTTCATCTCCTGTATTTCTCTTCTAATCTGTTTCACCACTTCTTCCGTCTTTTCGATTTTTCGTTCCGATTCCACCCTGTTATCTTCTATCTTCTGCTTCAACTCATCAATTTTCTGTGCTACTTTGCTCGCCGCTTGGTCATATTTCTCATCTAAGTCTTGCTGTCTTAGATTTAATCCTTGCATACCAGCTGTTATATCATTTATTTTCTCTTCTTCCAATTTTCGGATTGTTTCCTGGCTCTCTGTTACCATTTCATTTATTTTATTTATTTCCTCGTGCATCTCTCTGTTTTTATTTTCCATGGTTTCAGTCAACCTCGTCTGCATGTTTTGGATTTCGTTCCTAACTTCATATACTTCCGACCGTGTTTTCGCTGTTTCTTCAGTCGCTTCTTCTTGTTTCTTGCGTAGCTCATCGATCATCCCTTTATGTTCATCTTCTATTTTCCTAACGAATTCTTCTAAAGATTCTTTCTGTTTCTGTTGCCATTCTTCTTGTTTCTTGTGCAATTCTTGCATCAACTCATAATGTTCTTTCTTTCTTTCTTCGCGTTGTTCTTGTTGCCATTCTTCTTGTTTCTTTTCTTGTTCCTTTTGAAATTCTCTAAACAATTCTTGTTGTTTTCGTTCCTTTTCTATCCGTCTTCTTTCTTTCTCTTCTTCCAGCTTCCTCTCTTTCTCTTCACGCTCCTGCTTTTCTCTCTGTCTTTCTTCTTGTTGTTGTTTCAAATATTCGAGAAACCATAATGGAGCTCCTTCTTGTTTCTCTTGAGCTCTTCTCATCTCCTCTTCTTGTTCTCTTCTTGTCTGAACTCTACCCTGTGTTGCCATTTTATGTCGTTTTCTATATATTCGTTATAATATCTCAAAGTTTATATTAAGCTCTCTATTTTGTTAAAAATCACTTATTTGCCTAACAGTCCTCTAAGTTCACAAAATATTAAATATTATATCACACACACCACAATAACTTAGTCTACAAGGTTTAAAAATAGTTCAAGGTTTGCACTATATGCACTAGTTTGAAGTTTTCTCTTCAGTAAATAATAATATTGATGGACCTTCCTGGAGATCGGCACCATCTCACCAGATAGACCAACAACAACCAGACCAAGAGTTCAAATCTATGATTTCGTTCACATTTCGGAACATGTTACGAAATAAATAAATTAAAATTCCGTTATGCTGCATTCCATATTTATATGTATGGCCATCAACCTATACCATAATTAAAATTAACTAAGTTTCATTTCATATTGACTTAAAATCACCTTACCCTAGATTATTATTATTAAAAAGAAGCATTCATCTAATAAATACAATAATTCCTTATTAATATATCTTCACAGGTTCAGCCATGTGGTAATAATTAATAAATTACTCAATACATTAGTGACATGTTTTCTATACCCGATACCTACATTTCGAGCTTCGTCACATGATTGCCTATTAAGTAATATAAATTATCAGACTATTTTCATACACTCCCGCGATTTGTTTCTCTTCAGGCGCCAACCATTTATGCGACATTTAATTTATTTCAAAGTGAAGACCGTTTCCAATACATTTTTCACTTTATTTGGCGTTCCCACGGTGTATTTCTCTTCACTCGCTCCACTGTTGCGGCATTTTATTCTTTGGCAACCAACAGTTCCCACGGCATCTTTCTCCATTTTAAATCACGTTATGATGTCAAAAATTACCTCTGGCAACCAATATTCAATGATCCCGCGGTGTCTTTCTCTTCAAATCGTCACACATTGCGGCGTCATTTTAATAACTTTCCCACGGTGTGTTTCTCTTCAATTGCCCCACGTTGGGCGCCATTTCAAATACTTGCACCCGCTCTTGCAACGGTCAGTGCAAGATTATCCCAGTAGCTCATTAATTCTTCTCAGGGTATCCTTTTTCCGCCCATAAAATCTGAGATTTTATATGTAATTATTTAACGTGGTTTCGGAAGAGAAATTGGCCGCTGGGGTACTCGTGATGGGAGTATCAATATCCACGAGAATGACGACCGATATCTAGAAATCATCTCGCATTTCGTTTGTAAGAACTTGTCGATTGCTTACATCTAGAAAACTTAACAACTAACTTAACTCTAAACGTTACCAGAACAGAAATTATAACTCAGTTACATACTAAAGAAAATATATAAGATTATTTATAGACAAAAATTAATGTTCGAGATATAGTGAAATCTGGGTAGTATTAATTCCGTGTTATCTCATCATTCGAAAATAAGTTAGAGTCAGCGCTGGCTCATTTAAGATAAAATAGTGGAACTTAAAAAAAATGCTAACATTCTCTCATTTATAAGTTCAAATTCCAATAAATACACATGCGAACCTTCGTAGCCATGTTCCGAAGGTATTACATTTTTTTAAAATAATATTTGCGATCATTGAGCATTCAAGGAATCAAATAAAATTTTCATATTGTAAATACTGCTCTGTTAATTATTAAAGTTATCCTCACAACATATGAGACATGTTTCCCAAGTATACACTTTCGCGTGTATTAAATTGTGGCAGTGTTCACCGACCTTCCATTCATAAGTTAAAGTCTTTCATAGGTTTGAACTCCGAGCGTTAGGTAATATCTTTCTAGTGTGAACAAGTAACGACTTACGAGCTAAAGCAATACCACCCTCGTGCCTACGATATCTGGCTCCTAACTAACCATTGTAATATTCTTCATTTTTATATACTGAGTTAAAATCATATTTATCTGAGTAGAAATAAAAAAAATCTAACTAACTCTTCGAATAGTTTCTAATCTACACACTCATCTATTAGTGGCTCAATGTACTCTTATGATCTGCACTGTCTCAATATTTCATTTATATACGTGCTACTGAACGTGTATGGATAGTATAGAATGCAGGTATTTCATATCAACCTGTAAGATCACCGCTCCACGAAATACTAGATATATAATCAATCATGAGTCTATTGCATCATATATAAGAACACTCTCTCTTACGCAGTACCTGTTATTCACCCAAGTCAAACACAATATCACTGTCACGATACACAATTCTACATAATTCATGTTTACCTTACCTTGAAATGGTCATCTGCGCGGAATTCTCTTCTTGACGTATATTTTCAAACATGGCATAGAAACTCACCTTATATTACTAATAAATCATTAACACGTCAAATTGCAATTCTTACACTTCCCGTAGAACATAACTAAATCTCTTCACTTAAACCATTCATCAATATACAATCACATTTCAATACACTACCGTCGATACTTTAACATCCTATCGGCTTCCATTTAGCCGCATGCATATAGCCATAACTCCGAAACCATATGCTAAATATTCAAGAATTGCTTAGCAAAATACGCAGTCAATAACCTCTATTTTTAATAACAGTAATATGAATTCATATGCCCTCTTTCTCTGACGAAAGGAATACTTAATTTGTCAATGATCATCGTATTGCGCAGGTAATTCGTGACGTAAACTATACTCAGGTAAAACGAGATTAATCGACATTTGTCGAAAATAAAAATATTTCATATGGATGGTAGATCTAACTGTTGAGTAAAATGCAAATTCAATGCTTTAAATTACTGTCACGATCATCTGTTACCATTTAACAGCCACACAAATGACAAAAATCCCTAAATAGTACAGAGTCTATGTATCAATGCCGTGAGCGTTCTTGCCATAATCTCTTGCGCCAATCTGAGTGCAAGAGGGTTAAGGGTTAAAAGTGCTGAACATTGTACCTGAGTATTGTATTATACTTGTAATATATTTATTTGTTTTATTTTTATAAATATGCTGCCCATATGTTTGTACAATCACTTATCCCTCTTAAGCAAAGGGTAAGGATTGAATGTGGTAAGTTGAGCAACAAATTCGTATTGACTGTTTATTACTGTACAATAAAGCATTAATTATATCAGTTTACCGGGCGAGTTGGCCGTGCCGTTAGAGGTGCGCAGCTGTGAGCTTGCATCCGGGAGATAGTGGGTTCGAACCCCACTGTCGGCAGCCCTGAAGATGGTTTTCCGTAGTTTCCCATTTTCACAGCAGGCAAATGCTGGGGCTGTACCTTAATTAAGGCTACGGTCACTTCCTTCCCACTCCTAGGCCTGCCCTATCCCATCGTCGCCATAAGACCTATCTGTGTTGGTGCGGCGTAAAACAAATTGTAAAAATTATATCATTTTAGTAGTAATAGTAAAGTAGTACAGAAATGTTGTAAGACAGTTTGATCTTGTTAATGAATTGGTCTAGATGTAGGCCCTAGATTATGCTCAAAGCTCACAATCTATCATCCCAGAGCCTGGAAAGAAGTGCAGCAAGTACTATATGGAACATATCATTTCGAAGACTAAAGTGTTGTCAATTGGGAAGAAAGCAAAGAGGACTGAATGTCAGATAGTGCTTATGAAACTGGAATAGTCAGATCACTTCAGGTACATAGGATGTGTCTTCTCCGAGGATGGTATTATACAAAGAGAAATCCAACCAAGGTGTAACTTAGGAAAGATATTGCAGTGAATCCATCCCTGCCATTTTATACTTTTCAGTAAATGATCCATGTAAACTATGAATAATAAGGGTGAAATTCAGCCTTGTCTAGTCCCTGTATAACCACTTTAAACCACACTGATTCCATCAGGGGCATGTTAGCCATATGGCATAGTTTCTGACTTCTCACCGAGATGGCCATGGTTTGAATCCTGGTCAATTCAGATGGGTTTGTTGAAATAAACAGTAAGCAGAACTTGGTCCAGCTACTTGACTGAATGGTCAGTACTGAGGTCTCTGGGTCAAAGATCCCCCCCACCTATTCATATACACACAGCACTTCGTAATAGCAAGCATCACAGAAGCACGCAGTAGTGAAAACCTCCCTCTACATAGAGGTGGCATCAAGAAGGGCATCTGGCCATAAAAGAGGGCCGAGTCCATATGTGCAACACAGTTTACATCCTTGACCCCACCAGCATGTGAGAAAGGCAGAGGAAGAATAGTGGTAAGTACAATTTGAAGAAAGAACTTGAACATGCTCCACTATAAAATGTTTCCCAATAAGTCCCAATACCAAATTCAAAACATATTTATGGGGCAGAATGTAGTCCAATGACAAAAAAGCATGAGCAGACTCTTCATACAATGGAAATGAAGATGCTTCGATGGACTCTTGGACTGACTCAATGTGACTACATAAGAAATGCAGATGTTCAACAAAGGCTTGGCATCGCTCCAATTGTGAAGAAAGTGAGGGAGGCGTGTCTCCGCTGGTACGGTCACGTTATGAGAAGGCAGGACAGCTCAGTTGCTAAAACAGCTCTCCAAGTTGATCCGGGAGGAATACGACCATGTGGAAGGCCTTTAAAGCGGTGGACTGATAATATCAAGGCCAACATGCAAGACGTTGGTTTAAAACATGAAGATGTCAGCAGTAGGATGAAATAGAGCATATGTAGCGAAACAGCGGCCCCCTACTTTGGGTTAAACACTATAAAAGAGAGACTAACTTCAAAATATAAGGAATGATTTCAAAAGCATATAGATTTGCAAAAAGCTGTAATTTTACATTATTAAATTGCCTTCACAGTTGTTGTAGAACAGACAACAAATGATTTGGTTTGAGTGTATTCGGTTGAGGATGGCTGCTCAGAAAGTGGTTGAAACAAGGTAATACATTAACCATAAGACAAACTGTGCAAAGAATAATCAAACAAGTTTTTGATTTTCATCTTCAGGATGGAATATAATTCTATCATAAAAGAGGTGTTGCATCAGTACCTGGTCATCATCATCATCAATCGGTTTACTCATTGCTGAACGTCGTGACCTCATTTCTTCACTTCATTAGTAACTGCATCCTTAACGAGATTTTTCCATCCTGAGCGGTCTTCAGCTCTTCTTAAGATATTGTGAAGAGGTAGCCCGGTGATCTTCTTTGCTTGGTCAAACCATTTACTTGTTGTTCTGCCTTTTGGTCTGGTGCCTTCAATTTTGCCTTGCAGAATGGTCTTTTCTAAATTGTCTCCTTCTTTCCTCAAAATGTGTCCCAGGAACTGGAGGTAACTTTCACTAACGCGGGAAGATAAACGTTTTGTGATGCTCAGTTCTTCTATAATGGAGGCATTTGTTCTTCTTTCTGTCCATGGTATACGGAGCATTCTCCGCCAACACCACATCTCAAAGGCATCTATTCGGTTCTTGTCACTAGCCTTCACAGTCCAGATCTCACAACCGTACAGGAAAACAAAGAACACCAGTGATTCCACCAATCTTATTTTCACTGTTTTGGATAATGCCCGGTTCTGCCAGATCTTTGTGAGTTTAACCATTGCTGCACGACCTAGGACACACGTCAATATCTCCTTGGTGAATGGCTGCCTTCAAAGAGCAAAATATGAAAAGAGAGATCTTTGTATTGTTTTTCTAGATGTAAATTAAGGCATTCGACTCCATCAGCCATCATCATATCAAAAGAGCACTGAATACGATGTTCCTAACAAATTAAAAGTAATTAATTTATGATCTACTCTCAAACAATGAAGTTGAAATTGAAGTCCATCCAAATAAAACCAAGAAAGTCATTGTGACTAAAGCAGTGCCACAAGACCACCTTCGCCCACACTCTTTAATTTAACAGTCAATGGGGTATTGAAAGAACTGACCGATTCTGAAGTGGCAAGTAATTATGGCTTCTCCTTGAGCAATGACTTGAATAACCTGTCCTCAGTTGCATTTGCTGATGATCTAGCCCTAATTGGTATTAGAGCACTTATTGATTTAGTAGAAAATCAACTTGCCTCCACAGGTCTTAAAGTAAATCCATCTAAGAGTAAATTAATTTTTGTGAAGAAAGAGAGTCTTGCTTCTCTGGATATAACATCTGCAAACAATTTGGTATTCATTCTCTTACAGATCAGTCAGCACTCATAAAATATCTTGGTATAAGTTTCTGTGATGAAATTGTTCTCGATGAAAAATCAGAAATATTCAGAAGAATGTATCCTATTTATGTACCCATTTATGTAGTTCTCAATTATTGAAACCTGATCAGAAACTCTCGTTAATTAATGAATACATATGGCCTAGCTTGCTTTATCCCCTACAATTTGCTAAGCTGTTTAAAATCAGAACAGCATTTCTAGATGATGTTGACTAGATTCTACGAGGATCAGTCAAGGAAATAATTGGTTTACCACATGATTTCCACAGTAGCATGTTATATGCCTCCAAGAAATTTCATGGACTTGAACTAATGAAAACAGGGCAGGAAGCTTTCATTCAACACTATAACATCTGTAAGAAATTAGCCCAAATTGAAGACGAACACCTTCATCAAGTTTGTAATATTGAAGCAGAAAGGCATATTGCAATAAAGAAAGGAGACAGAAGGAAGGTCTTTCCTCTTCAGAATGCTTGGATGCTCTGAAGATGTTGTGCAACATAACAGCTTTCCTAGAAGTTCCAGATAGAAGTGTCAGTACAAACGTCCTCCAATGATGGAGACAATTTAACTGGTCATTAACTGAAGAATATCCTTAGAAACCGAGAGTTTGAAAAGTCGTCCTCGCACAAGCTTTGAGGTAAAGGTGTCAACATTTTTGGTGAACTTTCAAAACTGAATAACTGAGTGAGCACAAGGAAATGTCTTTCTTCTTCAGAATGATCAAACGCCCTAAAGATGACATGAAACATAGCTCCAGACAGAAGCAACAGTACAAACTGCTGCCGCCATGAAGTTTGTAGTGAGATTGGAACCCTTGGTCATGTACTGGGATTCTGCTCCAAAGGTGAACTTCAGAGGAACAGCAGACATCATTGCGAACCAGCACCAGTAGCATCCTGACTGAACTCCAGAATGGAGAGTTTTACTGCATGTCATCCCGTGGTTCCAACAGAAGAGCAGACATCATGGCAATAAATCCACAGCTGCGTGTGGCCTATATGTTAGACCCCTGTCCAGTTCGAGAACTCCATCCAACAAGCAAAGGATGTATAAAGAGAAAAGAGATATACATATGACCTGTGTCTTCCGTACCTATGAGATTGTTACAACATCCAACGATTACAATGGAAGTTACATGGATTATTCTTCGGCGCTAGAAGTGGCTTAACAAAATTTGTATGTGGCTTCCTGTTTCTCAGCAGACTTCCTGCATGATGCCGTGTCTGTGATAAGGGACTCCTTAAACATTTTTCATCGCCATTAATTTTGTACTTTTAGTAGCAGAGAATGTTTTACTTACTTAGAATTGATTTGGCAGTATTATGATATCATAAATTTCATTCAAATTTGTAATAATTTTGTAGGTATTCTGGATCCTTGTGGTCAGCTGTATATACAGTCAGATGAATACAATTATTTTACCTCCCCTACATGCCTGCATAGAAGAAAGAAGTAATCACTGCAATATGCAACACAGTATGTAATTTCTAAACTGCTCAGCATAGAATTAATATGGAGAGAAAAACAAGGAAGAAGACTTGGCTTACTCGCTTGTATTTCTGGAAAGAAACCTGACAGAAGCCTTAAGAAAACTTGAGAGAAAATATTTAAAATAATAATAATAATAATAAATACAATCATCACCATCATCATAAAAGATCACTTACTCATCTCAGGAGAGTGGTGGTGGTGTTTCCATATCCAAGCCTGAGGGTTGAATTTCATTGAATCTTGTAGGTTTTGAAGTGCCTGAAGTTGCTAAGTATGTCACCATTGGGATTGTGCCAATGACTATTGGTGCTTTTACAATGAGGACTTTATGTAGACCAGAAATACGAGCCTTTACCTAATAAAACACAAACAGAACACATTCTCATTTGGTTTCTTATAAAAAAAGTGAGTGAGTGAGTGAGTGAGTGAGTGAGTGAGTGAGTGAGTGAGTGAGATGAAGATATCGGCCAAAGGAAGACAAGGGCCATGGAGGGCATGAGAATGAAAGACTGTACGATTCGCAAACCTAATAGCGTCAGGGTTGGAAAAAAACAAGAGTTGACCAAGGGAGGTGGGGTAGGACAGACGAAAGTGAGAAGACTGGCAATGCCAGGACTCAGCTGAGGGCCCCGTGGTCGCAACCCACACTCCAGAGTTGAGAGCCCCAGGAGCCCTTTTAGTTGCCTCTTATGAAAGGCAGGGAATACTGTGGGTGTTATTCTACCACCCCCACCCACAGGGGTTGTGGGGCAGCACCCAGACGTAGCCTCACCCCTACTTCGCCAGGGAGAAGATGAGTACCTGGAAAAAGAAACTGCGCAGCAGGAGAAGGCAATCCAGATCGTATTCTCACATTTGGACTGGATAACATAAAACAAACCGTATGACACTTTTTGTATAATCTGTCTGAGGTAAGTTCATATCAAGAGCTTATTTCTTTGTATGGACTGGTATTACTAGACCATTTTTACCATGTACAGAAACATCCTAATTTTATATTGCTATGTACGCTTATGGTATTTTTGGAGGGAAAATACATGTTTCTATCCATAAGTTTTATCTTTTGCAACATTTCCTGGTAGTATTTCGCATTTTCCTGCTTCACTTCCGTAAGTACAAATATTTAAAAAATAGACTTTTGCGGGTTTTTCTATGTTCTTGGGAGAAATTAAAGATGTGTATTCACTCCTAACCTCATTTGTTTATTTCCGTACAAGTAGCACAAAAAGTACACGTAAGTATTTGTTTAGCATAGGCCTAAATCAAATCATAAATCTTCCAGGATACGGTAGTATTGAGCATTTAATAAACACGATGGAAATTATACAACCGTAATTGCGAAGCTGCTATCAGTTCACAAATACCAAAAGCAGACACAACCGCAAGCAAAAAAAAAAATAACTCTCTACCGACAAAGGAACGAGACACTACCTACAGTATTTTGTACAGTTCCAATACAGCTCCTTCAAGATGACAACGAGAAGCTGTCTATCTTATCCCTGATATCCAATGCCAATCGTGGCAATGAGACAGCAATTTCATAACTTCCGTATGATTAGTTATAGTTCCATCCAAGGAGAATCGAACTTACAAAAATTTACCAGCCAACGTTGTTCCACGTCATACGACATGTAAGCACCGTTGACTAGTGGTAGCAGAGCGCGGTTTAGACTGCCAATTTATGAAACCAAATTTAAAATAAACAGTGTGTCGTACTACTACGAGTATAGTAGTTGTATGGGTCAATGTATAAAACATAAGAGTGAAATCCAACGTGAACATTTTTTGACTCAGTAGTAAGATTAGTAAGTATAGTTCAATATATATGATCATAGCCTATTACAGCCGTATAAGGCCCCATTCACAATGCAAACGTAACTGTAAACTTAACGACGTAACGTAACCGTAAAATTAACGTAAAATTTGTGGTATTCACAATGGAGGAACGTAACATTAACGTAAAGAGTACACAGCAGCCAATCAAAACACTGCCATGTTATTTAGCACGGAAGTCGGGTTTTGGACTGTCTCGCAGCTTTATATTTCAATACCTCGATGGAATCAAATAACATGGTAGCGGAATTCATATTACTTCAAACATCTATTGCTTTGCTCCTGGGAAAAGGCGATCTGAACAACGGTGCAGAAAATGGGTTCATCCCTTGAATCAAAGGAGGTAACCTCAGTGCGATTTCGGTAATCTAATGTAAGAAATGATCCTCATAAGTTCGTTTTGGACATGTGGATGAAACCTGAACTGTTTGCCTTTCTTACGATTTACTTCCTCTTTTCTAATAAAAAAAAATGTAAGGTCACCTTTACCGACATCTATACCCCTATCTATCACACCCCGATGAGATGTTTGGATCTATTTGTTTGGATGATATCGTTTTCGTAAACTAGTAGTCCGTATAATGTTAAGAAATATACAGGGACACTGTTTTATTTATGACAGGGATTGTCTCTCGTCCGTTCTCCAGCGCTGCGAGCTTGTCTCCCGCCATTTACCGTCAGATTTCTTTGCTACAGGATATTTATTTCCATCTATAATTTTTCGGTACAGCGTCTTTGTAATTCTTTCTCCAAAGATTGTTTTGAAAGAGAATTACAAGTGTTTCGTCGAAAGAAGTAATTATAACGTGCACAAAATACAATGTTTACCTCTGCTCTGATTGGCTGGTTCTTAAAGTTAACGTAAAATTAACCTCAAGAGCTTGGAGTTTGCAATCCTTTAATTTTACGGACTCGCAGTTAAGTTTACGTCGGCGCATTGTGAATGGTTCCATTAGATAAGATGGCCGCTAACTTCTGAGTTAACGTTAATTTTAAGTTTACGTTACGTTACGTTTGCATTGTGAATGAGGCTTAACACTCTCATAGACACTTCGCTTCCACCGGACCCGCGGCTCGGACTGACCGCCACACGCACTGGGGCACTGCTGTTGGCACCCCGGGGAAAGTTTAATGGGGCTTCAGGTAGTTTCCGTCTCCGATTTTAGATGGCGTTGGAGGTCATTCATGATTCATAACATGTACTGTAGATAGTTGTATGACCTAACCTGTCACATAACCTAGCAATACATCCTAACATCAGGCTGCTCAAATTAGAATGCTGTAGTATTTAACATACACTATTGCTGAAAATACGTCCTTTACTGATGCGTTTTCATACAGTTATAACTTTTAAACACAACAAACACTCCTAATAACGTTGAAATAACAACAACGTGCTACGAAACCACCATGTAAACAAGACTCATGCCTTCGTATCGCTGCACTAAAAGACTGACGTCATCACTATGGAACTGTCATGTGTAGCAGGCCGGAACTTCGAGTTGGCCGTGGTACGACCTGTGTATCACCCGTTGCCTACGTTATAATACAAGGCCTGGAAATAGAGCCCGTAAAACGCTATCGAAGTGGTCACACTGAAATTCAATGCAGGACCGCTAGGATCGCTTTCTTGCCCCCTGTCTACCAGGTTCGCGCCTTTAAACGTGTTTATTAACTGGGTTGGTTGTGAATGTATTATGTATTCGTCTGATGTTGAGCATTCGCAGTTTCAGTCATGGTTTATTCACGAGAAATTAAAGGTAGTGGAATTTCGTTTCACAAGTTTCCAGTGAATGTTCAATGTTCGAAACTTTATACAGAGGACGTATTACGCATGAGATACGACTTCAAGCTGATGAAATTAGGCCTCTGTTCCTAAGTTTTGATCCGAGTTACGTCATAAGAATCGGGCGATCCCAAAATTTGTCACTGGACTTATTTGTAAACAATGCTACCGTGACCGGCGAACATTTGAGAGCCTCTTCAAACTCAGAAATCTTAAATTAGGAAACCCACCAGAAAAATAAATTGCCCGACAAATTTGGAGAAAATGAATGTAGCAAGTGCTATAAATATTGTATTTTCCCCTGTAACAATCTCTGGTTTGAAAACAATGGAGGTGGTTTGTCTCGAGAGCATTAAATACAGTTTAAAATAAACCATTTGTTTTATGGAGCATTTTATGACATTGTTCGATGCGCAAGACGTCTGCAAACACCAAACCAAACCCCACAGCACTTAACGCCCTTAAAAGGGCTTTGGCTTGCCTAGCGACCGCTGCTCAGCCCGAAGGGCTGCAGATTACGAGGGGCCGTGTGGTCAGCACGACGTATCCTCTCGGCCGTTATTCTGGACTTTCGAGACCGGGGCCGCCATCTCACCGTCAGATAGCTCCTCAATTCTAATCACGTAGGCTGAGTGGACCTCGAACCAGCCCTCAGGTCGACCTGACCTGACCGGGAATCGAACCCGGGGCCTCTAGGCGAGAAGGAAGAACGCTACCCCTATACCACGGGGCCGGCCTGCAAAACCTCACATGGGACATATTCCAGAAATTAGAATAAAAGAGGATCTTTTAGTACTGAAGATGAACGCCTCAGTTGGTTAATTAATGATTTCCTGTCATATATTAAGAAACTTAAAATGCATTCAGAGAAAATAAAAAGGATTCATGAGAGAAATGTATCAGGCATAGATCTTGACTACCCAATCCAGTGTGGCTTGCGTATAATACCTCATAAGTATACATTTGCATTATGCATTGACGAAGAACCTAACAAGCAATGAAATCGAGCTCTTCTTCAACTATCTAAGACGCCAAGCGGAATAAAATGACATGATTCGTGTGGCAAAAGAACAGACAGACAGTAAAGGCTGTTTAGAACATCTCTTCTCCAGCTACTCAAAGTCTAACATTGCGTCTTATTCGTTTTCAAGATCGAGGAGCCCTCAGGTACCAAAAATCATCGTCTGTGGCACATCTGCGGTGAACGACGGAATTTGTCACCTCTGCTACGCAGCACTTGCCTCGAAGAGAGTTACTAAAAGGTGTACATTTTTTTGAAAGACGTGTTCAACAGTGAAATTAAGTGTAGAAAGTGTAAAGACGACAAATCACCTCTTTTTCTATGAACATGTCTGAGACCTCTATTAGGCAACATTGCTTCGAGCCACTCAAGTAGAATAGAGAAAGTTTTAAACTTGATAAGAAGCCCCTCAAAAGGAAAGGTTTGAAACTTCGATGACATATCCAAGCCAATGAAGCACCGCTCTATAAATAAAGTACTGTCAATACTCGCAAAAACATTCAGTTCTTTTTATTTAGGATATAATTTTCTTATTGACATATACGTCCATGCGAATACAAGGGGCAAGAACGCGATCCTAGCGGCTGAATGGTGAACTAGGATGCTACCCGTTTTCATGAGTGCATTTCAATGCCTTGTATTAAAGCGTAGCGTATACAAGGCCGAGAAATGGACCGATAGAAATGCAGGTTGCAAGAAGCTTTACGAACGTTTGCTAGAGGTCTCGACATCGTGCTATGCTGCTCGCGCGAAATACATTCACTAAATAGTACATGTTGATTTTTAAAAACGTAAAAATCTACAAATAATGAAGTTAGGACCACCTCAATGTTATTTCGAGTGATTGGATGTAAAGTAAAGCACATTTAAGTGGTATTTGGGATTATTTAAGGTGAAGTCAAGTGCAATAAATAATAAAAGTAATACATTAAAAATGACTTACAATTATCACTGCTCCTATCACTCACATTTTTAAGATCTTCCAACTTAAAGGCTTTGTGCTGAAGTTCTTTTCCAAGTCATGAGCACCAGCAATTGTATGAGCTTCATTGTCGAGTACTGGTTTTACAAGTTTTGTAATGAGAGTTGCAGTCAGTGCTTTCTGATCACACTCGTCACATTTAAATGCCTCAATGAACTTTGGAACAACAAAACCGTTAAGTTTTAAAACTATATTCGTACTTCCCAGATAACGCAATGAGTGACACGTAAAATTCAACATATTTTGCAGGAAGTAAACACATTTTCTTGAGGGGTAGCGTAATGCTCCACGATCTTTCACCCTAATGAAGCACATCAATGGACTGTCAGTAGTGGCCGAGGATATCTGTCCCAAGCATGATTCACAGTTGGAGTTTTCTTCCGCAACTCGAACAAGATAACCACATATCATGACCAAGGAATACAACTCCAGAGTGACAGGTTTTTCTGAAAAGGCACGGTGTCATTCTTAATATCAATAGCATCTAAGATAATATAAAACTACCGCGCGAGTTGGCGGTGCGGTTAGGAACGCGCAGCTGTGGCCTTGCATCCGGGAGATAGTGGGTTCGAATCCCACTGTCGTCAGCCCTGAAGATGGTTTTCCGTGGTTTCCCATTTTCACACCAGGCAAATGCGGGGCTGAACCTTAATTAAGGCCACAGCCGCTTCCTTCCCACCTAGGCCTTTCCTATCCCATCTGTGTCGGTGCGACGTAAAGCCATTATAAAAAACTTTCAGATATTTTAGACCTATTAAAAAAAGTACATATGAAAGAAAATGCAATAATCGTGAATTGATTAGCTAGCTTACCTTCGAGCGTCTCATCAAGTAGGTAGGCCTATTTACAGAACTGTTGCTGATCAGGATTACGATTATAGTGTACTCTGGGCTTGATAGCCATTTCATCTATGATAAGGGATCCTAACGTTTCCTCCACGCATGTCAAATGCATGGCTTCGTAATGGAGGTTTTCTTTAATGAGGTCGTGGTGGTGGTGGTGATGGTGGTGGTGATTATTATTTTAAGAGGAAGTACAACTAAGCAACCATCCTCTGAAAAATGAAAACCTACAACCTGTTTTCCAGTCATTGACCGGGTCTGGGGTGTAATGAATGAATCATATATAGGCTATTAGTACGATGGGGTCGCCACTCCCAAAGTGATTTATTAACGATTGATATATGCTATGAAATGAGAATGGAGAGCGTTGCTGGAATGAATGATGACAGGGAAAACCGGAGTACCCGGAGAAAAACCTGTCCCGCCTCCGCTTTGTCCAGCACCAATTTCACATGGAGTGACCGGGATTTGAACCACGGTATCCAGCGGTGAGAGCCCGACGCGTTGCCTTCTGAGCCTTTATATAATACTAATCTGAGGGGAAAAAATGAACGGATCCGATACTTCGAAAAATGAAGATATCGGCGAAAGGAAGACAAGGGCCACGTGAAAATGAGACTCCCTAGGCCTGGGGAACCTAATACCGTCGAGGTCGGAAAAAACAAGAGTTGACCAAGAGAAGTCGGATAGGATAGATGAAAGTGAGGAGCCTAACACAAGTAAGTGGAAGCAATGCCAGGACTTAGCTAATGGCCCCGTGATCGCTAACCCACACTCCAAAGTTCAGAGCCCCTGAGGCCCCTTTTAGTCGCCTCTTAAAACAGGCTGGCGATACCGTGGGTGTTATTCTACCGCCCCCACCCACAGGTGGATCTTTAATGGAAATGTTATTCTAGTTTTCTTCCATTCGAAAAGCCAACATAGGCCTAATTCTAAAGTGTCTTTTGATGCGGTAGTCGGAGGCAGTGAAGTGTTCTAATGAATCTGTAACCCATAAACTGAAGTCTCAATATTTAAAATGTAAATTACAGACTCTGGATGACGTCCCAGGCGACCAAAGCGAACCTAATCCCCCCACCCTCCTGTCTGGATGTAGCAATTATCCACTTCTCCTTTAAAACTGGATCGGCTGGAAATGAATGAAATTTCAAATTGTTCTCCCTTTTTTGATGAATTTAACTTACAGTACGATATACTATATTTTATAGTGTATATGAAATTTACTTGGAGTTCACTTGAACACGAACAGTAAGTGAAATATATAAGTAAACGTATTAAAAACACTTTTCTCCATATGTTAATACACTACAGCAAATGCAATAGCAAGATGTCGAGACATCTGGCGGCGCTACTCCGAACCTGGTTGGGGACGGTTTTTATGCTCAGAACTAGCGCACACTTCCCGACCTTGTATATCTCGTAGGCAACGGTATCACAAAGGCAGTTGTATCAAGACCGTTGCCTACGCTATAATACAAGGCCTTGAAATGCACTCGTGGAAACGGGTTGCTTCCTAGTTCATCATTCAGCCGCTAGGATCGCGGTCTTGCCCCCTTGTATTCGCATGGCCGTATATGTCAATAAGTAAAGTATATCCAAAATAAAAAGAACTGAATGTTTTTGCGAGTATTGACAGTACTTTATTTATAGAGCGGTGCTGCATTGGCTTGGATATGTCATTGAAGTTTCAAAACTTTCCTTCTGAGGGGCTTCTTATCAAGTTTCAAAACTTTCTCTCTTCTCCTTGAGTGGCTCAAAGCAATGTTGTCTAACAGAGGTCTCAGAAATTTTCATAGAAAAAGAGGTGGTTTGTCGCCTTTACACTTTCCACACTTAATTTCACTGTTGAACATGTCTTTCGAAAAAATAAACGTACACCTTTTAGCAACTCTCTTCGGGACAAGTACTGCGTAGCGGAAGTGACAAATTCCGTCGTTCACTGCAGAAGTGCCACAGACTATTTTCGGTATCTGAGGGCTCCTCGATCTTGAAAACGAATAAGACACAATGTTGGACTTTGAGTAACTGGAGAAACAGATATGTTCTAAACAGCCTTTACAGTCTGTTTTTTTTTTTGCCACACGAACCATAATGTCATTGTATTCCGCTTGGCGTCGTAGGTAGCTGAAGAAGAGCTCGATGTCATATTTCGTTAGGTTCCTCATCAATGCATAATGCAAATGTATACTTATGAGGTATTTTACAGTGGACTGGGTAGTCAAGATCTATGCCTGATACATTTCTCTCATGATTCTTTTGTTACTTTCTCTGAATGCATTTTAAGTTTCTTAATATATGACAGGAAATCATTAATTAACCAACTGAGGAGTTCATCTTCAGTACTAAAAGATGCTTGTTTTTTTGGTAGTGACTTTGCATCGTACCGACACAGATAGGTATTATGGCGACGGTGGAATAGGAAAGGCCTAGGAGTTGGAAGGAAGGGGCCGTGGCCTTAATTAAGGTACAGCCCCAGCATTTGCCTGGTGTCAAAATGGGAAACCGCGGAAAACCACCTTCAGGGCTGCCAACAGTGGGATTCGAACCCACTATTTCCCGGATGCAAGGTCACAGCCGTGCGCCCCTAACCGTACGACCAACTCGCCCGGTTAAAAGATGCTCGTTTGTTCTCGTTCCTGAATATGTCCCATGTGAGGTGTTGCAGACGTTATGCGCATTGAACAATTTAATAAAATGCTCCATAAACAAATGGCTTATTTTAAACAGTATTTTATGCTCTCGGGACAAAACCACCTCCATACTTTACAAACCAGAGATTGTTTGCTACATTCATTTTCGTGAAATTTGGTGAGCAAATTATTTTCCTCGTTGGTTTCCTAATTTAAGATTTCTGAGTTTGAAGATGCCTCTCAAATGATTGCCGGTCACGGTAGCATAGTTTTAAAAAAGTCCAGTGACAAATTTTGGGATCGCCCGATTCTTATGACGTAACTCGGATCAAAACTTAGGAACAGAGGCCTACTTCGATCAGCTTGAAGTCGTGTCTCATGCGTAATACTTCCTCTGTATAATGTTTCGAACATTGAACATTCACTGGAAACTTGTGAAACGAAATTCCACTACCTTTAATTTCTCGTGAATAAACCATGACTGGAACTGCGAATGCTCAGCATCAAACGAATACATAATACATTCACAACCATCTCAGTTAATGCACACGTTTAAAGGCGCGAGCCTGGTAGACAGGGGGCAAGATAGCGATCCTAGCGGCCCGGCATTGAACTTCAGTGTAACCACTTCCATAGCGTTTTACGGGCTCTATTTCCAGGCCTTGTATTATAACGTAGGCAACGATCAAGACCAACTACAATTACATCAGACCACGGCCGACTGGATCCCTCGCTGCGCTCCTTATACCGGCCTTGACAATCGCTTGTGAAGCCCAGCATAAAGCTGTAATTGGAAAGTTTCACCATAATGCCGCTGGAGCGCTGGCCTACTACCCACTGACAGGAAGCTGTATATAGCAAATTGTCGCATTTCCAGTTTTATTTTCTGGTTTTTCTGTCGTAAATGTTGGCAATGTGTTCGCAATGAGGTACTTGTTGGCTTGATAATGAGATCTGATAGTTATGCGCTAGTGAGTTGATTTTGTATTGTGTAGTGTGGTGATTATATTTTTTAAATTGTGTTTACAAATCTCGGAATTTAAGACATTCTTGTGCACCTTTTCGTACTTCGAGCACAAATTTTATGGAAACAAGAACAAAGTGATTTCTCGCTGTAACCTCGTCCTGAACAAGGATTTTAATTTATGTGCTAATTCGTTTTTTAATGGTGTGTTGATTTGCTTTTCTTTAACTGTGTTAAGAAATATTCCAATACATATTGCTGTGTGCCTTTTTTTTGTATTCCGAACGGGAAAAAAAGCAAAGGGACACTATCATTTCACGAATTCTCTGTAGACCACGACAAGAGTACGGAGTGGCTAAAAGCAGGTAACACTCTCGTCTTATTTTTCCGTTTATATGTCGGGCATTTACCTTCGTACTTTCTTTTTTCTTACTCTGCTTACCCCTCCAGCGTTGGCTTTTCTCTTGGACTCAGTGAGGGATCCCACCTCTACCACCTCAAGGGTAGTATCCTGGAGCGTGAGACTGCGGGTCGGGGGATACAAGTGGGAAGGATGACCAGTACCACGCCCAGGCGGCCGCAACTTCTATGCTGAACAGGGGCCTTGTGTTGGGGATGGGAAGATTGGAAGGCATAGCCAAGGAAGAGGGAAGGATGCAGCCTTGGCCTTAAGTTAGTTACCATCCAGGCATTTGCTTGGAGGAGAAGTGGGAAGCTATGGAAAACCACTTCGAGGATGTCTGAGGTGGAAATCGATACCCCCTCTACACAATTGACCTCCCAAGGCTGAGTGGACCCCGTTCCAGCCTTCGTACCACTTTTGAAATTTCGTGGCAGGGCCAGGAATCGAACCCGGGCCTCCGTGAGTGGCCGCTAATCACGCTAATCAGGTATTTTTACCCATGAATTTTCTTTCATAGAATAATCCTTTAGGCGGTGTTGCATTTGCCATATGACAGCAACACAACACATTTTTTTTTTTCAATATAATCTGAACTTTAACATTTAAACATTGACAAGTAAGAATCACTACTTCTATGACGGTAAGGCCAACGTATGAAGTGTTGTTACCTGAGCAATGGGGCCGATGACCTAGATGTTAGACCCCTTTAGACAACAAGCATCATCATCATCATCATCGAGCAGAGAAGAGTTTACAATTTATTTACTCAAAATACTTTTCTCTCACTGAATTTTTATTTAAAAATCTTCTTCTTCTTTCGCTATTTGTTTTACGTCGCACCGACACAGATAGGTCTTATGGCGCCGGTGGAATAGGAAAGGGCTAGCAGGGGGAAGGAATCGGCCGTGGCCTTAATTGAGGTACAGCCTGATGTGAAAATGGGAAACCACGGAAAACCATCTCCAGAGCTGCCGACAGTGGGGTTCGAACCCACTATCTCCATGATGCAAACCCACAGCTGCACGCCGCGCGGCCAACTTGTTCCACCCTACTGTATGTCAAGTAAAATTTATTTTCTGAATTTAGCATGGCTAGCTTGCCCGGTATTTAATATGAATGAAATGTAATCTGAAACTATATACACTGACTGACAGAGCAAATGCAACACCAAGAAGGAGTGGTCAGAACTTTATGCCAATTGCAGGGTAGACTGACGTCACTGAGGTATGCTCATGATGTGAAATGCGCCGCTGTGCTGCGCACGGAGCGAACGATAAATGGGACACGGCGTTGGCGAATGGCCCACTTCGTACCGTGATTTCTCAGTCGACAGTCATTGTAGAACGTGTTGTCGTGTGCCACAGGACACGTGTATAGCTAAGAATGCCAGGCCGCCGTCAACGGAGGCATTTCCAGCAGACAGACGACTTTACGAGGGGTATGGTGATCGGGCTGAGAAGGGCAGGTCGGTCGCTTCATCAAATCGCAGCCGATACCCATAGGGTTGTGTCCACGGTGCAGCGCCTGTGGCGAAGATGGTTGGCGCAGGGACAAGTGGCACGTGCGAGGGGTCCAGGCGCAGCCCGAGTGACGTCAGCACGCGAGGATCGGCGCATCCGCCGCCAAGCGGTGGCAGCCCCGCACGCCACGTCAACCGCCATTCTTCAGCATGTGCAAGACACCCTGGCTGTTCCAATATCGACCAGAACAATTTCCCGTCGATTGGTTGAAGGAGGCCTGCACTCCCGGCGTCCGCTCAGAAGACTACCATTGACTCCACAGCATAGACGTGCACGCCTGGCATGGTGCCGGGCTAGAGCGACTTGGATGAGGGAATGGCGGAACGTCGTGTTCTCCGATGAGTCACGCTTCTGTTCTGTCAGTGATAGTCACCGCAGACGAGTGTGGCGTCGGCGTGGAGAAAGGTCAAATCCGGCAGTAAATGTGGAGCGCCCTACCGCTAGACAACGTGGCATCATGGTTTGGGGCGCTATTGCGTATGATTCCACGTCACCTCTAGTGCGTATTCAAGGCACGTTAAATGCCCACCGCTACGTGCAGCATGTGCTGCGGCCGGTAGCACTCCCGTACCTTCAGGGGCTGCCCAATGCTCTGTTTCAGCAGGATAATGCCCGCCCACACACTGCTCGCATCTCCCAACAGGCTCTACGAGGTGTACAGATGCTTCCGTGGCCAGCGTACTCTCCGGATCTCTCACCAATCGAACACGTGTGAGATCTCATTGGACGCCGTTTGCAAACTCTGCCCCAGCCTCGTACGGACGACCAACTGTGGCAAATGGTTGACAGAGAATGGAGAACCATCCCTCAGGACACCATCCGCACTCTTATTGACTCTGTACCTCGACGTGTTTCTGCGTGCATCGCCGCTCGCGGTGGTCCTACATCCTACTGAGTTGATGCCGTGCGCATTGTGTAACCTGCATATCGGTTTGAAATAAACATCAATTATTCGTCCGTGCCGTCTCTGTTTTTTTCCCAACTTTCATCCCTTTCGAACCACTCCTTCTTGGTGTTGCATTTGCTCTGTCAGTCAGTGTATATTGAAATTATCATTTAAACATGTTTGAGTCAAAATATGTATGTTCTGCATACAAGGAATACGGAAAAAGTAAGACTCTAATGTTTTGTCCAGTCCCCTTCCTGAGAGCAGCGCTTGAAGAATTTTAAAACTCTAATTGAACAGTGACTCCTAATCTCAATATTAACATCAGAAGACAAAAGTATTGTGGTAAGTTCTGCTATGTATCTAAATGCCATGATAATTAAAACGATTACTATTATTCCTCACAATTAAGGAACGTCAGTTGGACTACTCCATCCTCCGCAGTTTCATTTCACGACGTTGTTTTGGCACATATAAATGAAAGTAGCCTTTAGGATTAATAATTTTAACAATAGTAGTCAATGTAGCATACTATTCTATTCCCTAAATTAAGATACATCGGCAATCAGAGTCAATATCAGAACGTCAGCTGGACTAAGTCATCTCCCCGCAGTTTCATTTCAGGACATCATTTTGGCAAATATCAACGAAAATAACCTTTAGGATTAATCATTTTAACAGTATTAACCCATGTAACATTCTCCATAGCTCTAAATTACGATAAATCGGCAACCAAAGTCAATATATTTTCCATAAAATTGTATGCGTTTCTACCCCAAATAGGTCGGCCGCCAGCGCCATGTGTCGAGCTGTGCAACTACTCCGATTACAGTGCGTGGACCCGATTGTCAAGGCCGGTAAGGAGCTAGCTAGAGCGACGCATCAAGTCGGCCGTGATCAGACCCTAATGCAGAAAAAACATGGCGGACATCGGCGTGCGATTTGAGAGGTTGAGGGAAAGGTTATGCATGTTTATTCCGAGTCACCTAAAGAAAATATCACAAGTCGAACCTCATGAAATGCAACTCACTAACTCAAAATATGAATAATTAAACACCATAAGTAGCGTTATCACGTATTGTAAGTCTAAATGAAATTTCAGAGGGAAAAAACGAAGGGAGAATTATTGTATCAACGTCAGGTTGAAACACAGAGTATAAAAATATTTCACATATGAATCTCCGGTCAGCAAATACGATATATAGATGTCAACAAAGTACATTATTAACCTTACATGAAATACTATGTAACACCACCATTAACCACAGCCCATTATGTAAAACACGCAAACAAATTTCCCCAACAAAATTTCAACCCTCCCAAATCCACCTGTATTGTTGAGTAGGTACAAGCGATATTTGTATGATAAACTTGACCGTCTAAAGCACTCGTCACCTTAAAACTCAGCAGAATTGATGGCATAATTGTATTCTATATAAAAAAAGAACATAATCCTCACGTTAACTCACGGGAAATGGGGTTAGGTTTAGTTTACGCATGTTCACTGTAAAACGTTGAAAATTAATTGAGTTACATTATTCTTGCACCACCGTTTAAGATTAATTTAGTCTCTAAATCATAAATCTTGGTCATGATTTTCCGGATTTTTCTGGGACTGATTTAATTTTCTTTGTAGTAAGGTACGTTGGCTGATAGGGTAAATGCTAGGATAGGCATCATTAGTTTTAACTTCGGAAGTTTGCGCGGCACTGAAATTAGATCACCACCTTCTATAGGTATATGTCTTCCCTCAGAATACATTTGATTTCAAAAATGATAAAATCATTAATGCACACAACATTATTAGTCCTATGATTCGTTTCGAAGTTTTCCTTACGAATGCTCTTAACCCAATTTTGCCTTAATACTAGGTCTATTGGAAACGGGAACGCTGAGCTCTTACTTACATCCAGGCACACGCCATATTGAACTATAAACGTATTGCATAGGTAACTAAAAATAAAGTATCGGCACTTTCGGATAAGAGCGCGAGAATCAAAATTAACCTAATCACCACCGACATTGTTGGAATAAACAAGCTCTTTGAGAACAAACAGCTTCTTACGGCACTGAAAGAGGATCTATAATCTTCTTAAGACCATAAATAAATAACATGTATGATTAATAATATTTATAGTCTTAAGAAGGTTATAGATTCTCTTTCAGTGCCGTAAGAATCTATTTGTTCTCAAAGAGCTTATTTATTTCAACAATATCGGTGGTGATTAGGTTAATGTTGATTCTCGTGTTCTTCGCTGAAAGTATTTTCTTCATTTTTAGTTACCTATGCAATATGTTTATAGTTTAATGTGCTGTGTGCCTGGATGTAAGTAAGAGCTTCAGTGTTCCCGTTTCCAAAAGACCTAGTATTAAGTCAAAATTGGGTTAAGAGCATTCGTAAGGAAAACTTCGAACCGAATCATAGGCCTAATAATGTTGTGTGCATTAATCATTTTTGAAATAATATGTATTGTGAGGGAAGACATTATATACCCATAGAAGGTGGTGATCTAATTCGAGTGCCGCTCAAATTTCCGAAGTTAAAACTAATGATGCATATCCTAGCATTTGCCCTATCAGCCAAAGTAGGTACCTAACTACAAACAAAATTAAACCAGTCCCAGAGAGATCCGGAAATTCATGACTAAGATTTATGACTTAGAGACTAAATTAATCTTGAACGGTGGTGCAAGAATGTAATTAATTTTCAACGTTTTACAATGAACATGCGTAAATTAAACCTAACCCCATTTCCCGTGAGTGAACATGAGGATTATGTTCTTTTTATATAAAATACTATTATGGCATCAATTCTGAGTACTTTAGTTGGTCAAGTGTATCATACAAATATAGCTTGTAGGCTACTTACTCAACAATACAGGTGGATTTGGGAGGGTTGAAATTTTGTTGTAGAAATTTTACATGATTGGCTGTGGTTAATGGTTAATGGTGGTGTTACATAGTATTTCATGTAAGGTTAATAATGTTCTTTGTTGACATCTATATATCGTATTTGCTGACCGGAGATTTATATGTGAAATATTTTTATACTCTGTGTCTGTTTCAACCGGACATTGATACGGTACAATAATTCCCCCTTCGTTATTTTACCCTCTGAAATTTCATTTAGACTAACAATACGCGATAAAGCTACTTTTGGTGTTTAATTATTCATATTTTGAGTTAGTGAGTTGTATTTCATGACGTTCGACTTGTGATATTTTCTTTAGGTGACTCGGAATAAGCATGCATAACTTAACCTTTCCCACAATCTCTCATATCGCACAACGATGTCCGCCATGTTTTTTCTGGATTACGGTCTGGTGTAATTGTAGTTGGTCTTGAGTAGAGACAAATACAGTAGAGACAATACGCGACACTGAGCGAGATATCGAGGGGACAGCTATTGGAGCTCACTCTAGCGGATAGACCTGAACGGTACTGATTCTGTCATAAGGGCACGTGCATTTTTGTGTGAAGTTTTTGGTGTTATTTATGCGTTTTCAGTGAGTTGGCATAATTAAATAGTAGCGTGTGTCATTCCTTGATATCTCCTCTCAACATGAGGGGAAAGGTATGTGCTGTGTTTGGCTGCAGTAATTACGAAGTAGAGAAAAATGCGCGGTCGTTCTTCAGGTTCCCTCGTGACAAGAACATGTAAGTAATATTGGGTTTGCATATATATTCTTCCAGTGACAGAGATTTTTATAGTACTTCATAATTTTCTGACCTGCTCGACCCATGTTTTAACGGACTTAAAATATAATACGCATATTTTATTGTATAGTGCAGCAGTTGACCTTCAATACCGATGTGTTGTTGTAGGTGTGATCTGTGGGTTTTTCAAATCAAATCAAAATCTCTTTATTTGCAAATGAGGTGTCTACCTCGGTGGCAAATGGTACACTAAAATACATTATTGTCAAGCACTAAATTTTAAATTAACAGGAGACGAAGAAAATTTTCCTAGAATACAATATTATACAATTTACGCTAATAATTTTTTCTATTAAACACGCACATCATCCTTAATAAATTTATATTGTTTACAAAATTCTACTTATAATATCTTACAAACATAGTCAACTCATATACAGTACGGTATGTGAAATTACTTCTAATAATACTATACAACTGGTATAAGATTAAAATTAACATTGAATTTATTTACATATTTATATTTTACCCATTTTGGAACCTAAGTAGCATAACGACCTGCTGCGTCTTAACCAGAGCCCCTTTTGCCACCACTTTTCAGAGTTCCTGAAGGGCCTTCACAGCTACCGTAGCGGTCCCAGGGCCCTCGAAGTCCCCACTGTACTTCACCCCTACAGGCAGTCCCCTACTTGGGCTGTCCAAACTCCTTAGACCAGGGGATGGAATTAATTTAATCACACACATTTATTATTTACAATATCCTGCACTGGTCGAATGCCCTCTAACATTTAATTTATTATCTCTGTTGTTGTTTCTTTTCTTGAATATCTGTACAGATTTTGGAAAAGGATCAAACACTACCCCTGGTAAACTGTTCCACTCCTTCACGCCCTTCCCAATGAAAGAAAATTTACCCCAATCGCTTCTGCTAAAATTCCTTCTAATTTTGTACTTGTGGTCAGTTCTACCAATATAATTATTTTCCAACCGAAGCCTCTCACGGATATCTCCCCATGCTTCTTCTCCTGTATAGGCTCTATGTAATCCTATAAGTCTAGTTTTCTCCCTTCTCTTACTTAAAGTTTCCCACCCAAGTTCCTTTAACATTTCTGATACACTACTCTTTCTCCTGAAATCCCCTGTTACAAACCTTGCTGCTTTCCTCTGCACACCATCTAGTTCTTTTATTAGGTATTCTTGGTGAGGATCCCAAACACTGTTTGCATATTCCAATAATGGACGAACCATACTTAAGTAACATTTTTCTTTTAATTCTTTGTTGCATCCTTTAAGTAGCCTCATTATGACATGTAACGATCTGTATGCTTTCCCAACAACGTCATCAACATGACCCTTCCAGTGCAAATTACTTTCAAATCTCACACCTAAGTATTTGCACTTGCCATCTTTTGGCACAGAAGCGATTTGGATAAAGTGTACAAGAAAGAAGGGACGTTACGCTTGTATAAGAATTATAAGATCTGTTCAGATCATTTCCAGGCCAGCGACTTTAAAAATCCTCGACTATACAGCCAAGGGTATGTTACATTTTTACTCTAATTGTACGTAAATATTCCTCAAAGCATCACTATCGACAACGTTTTCAAACTTTTCTTTCTTTTATCCCTCTTCTCAGTTTGTAACATATTTGAAATTAAATGTAATATGATGGGGTTGGCAGTAGAGAGAGATGTCTGGGTTGGAGAGTGTGTGTGGGTGTTGAAAAAAAAATGTGAATGGCTGACATAGAGAAGTGCTTGTTTTTTCTTCTGAATAAAAAGTAAAAATATATGACTTCGGCGGGGTGTTTTCTGATTTTTAATTGGTGAACCTAACATTTATTGGCGACCGTGACAGGACATCATTAATAAAGGAAGACCCCCGTGAAAATAAAAAAGATGGAAAACCTCACGAAAGCAAGGACCGTAAAGCGGCGGTTATTTACACGAGTATACAACGAGGTTATGTCGTCGTTACAAGACGGTGAACCAGACACAGAAGAAATTCAGGTACAACTAGAAATCCTTCAAGAAAGGTATGATACTATCGCTAATTTAGATGGATTGGTATTTCAACAGATGATAGATGATAATTGTGAGGTTGATCAAATAGCAGATGAGGAAGAATCAGCTGATGAATATAGACGTAAATTCTTGAGCTGTAGGGCTAAAGCAACAAGATTTTTGAATACCACTGTGCCGGCTTCCTCTACCCAAAGTGTAGTAAATGAAAATATAGCTGAAAGAAAGAAATACAGACTTCCAAAAATAGAATTGAAGAAGTTTTCTGGGGAAATAATTGACTGGTTATATTTTTGGAGTCAGTTCCGTAAAATACACGAAGATGAGGACATGGGGGAGGAAGATAAATTCCAGTATCTCATTCAAGCTATGATAGAAGGTTCTAGAGCGTACGAGTTAGTCACAAGTTTCCCTCCGACTGCCGACAATTATCATAAAGCGATAGACAGTCTTCAAGCTCGATTTGGTAGGGAGGACTTACAGGTAGAAGTTTACGTTCGTGAACTACTGAAGCTAGTTTTAAACAATGCAGTAAATTCTACAGAAAAACCAACACTTAGTAGTTTATATGATAAATTAGAATCACATCTCAGGTCTCTGGAAAGTTTAGGAGTTACTACAGAAAAGTGCACTGCAATGCTATACCCCTTAATTGAATCATCCTTGCCAGAAGACTTACTAAGGGCCTGGCAAAGGAATACTTCTTTCAGATGTGATTCTGTCTCCAAAGATCGTTTGAAACAGCTCATGGCTTTTCTCCAAAGTGAAGTTGTTAGTGAGGAAAGAATTTCATTAGCAATGAAAGGGTTCAACATTAATACATCCCAAGGGCTCAAGATTAAGGGAGGCAAAAAACCAAGGGAAGCTGCTGAACCAAATATCCCCACTGCTTCTGCCTTGTTATCTACTGATATTTCTAAAAGACAGGAGTGTGTATTTTGTCTTAAACTTCATTCAAGTTCAGAATGCATTAAAGCTCAACAAATGACTGTGGAGGAAAGAAGGAAAATCTTGAGTAACAAGCACTGTTGTTTTAATTGTTTAAAGAGAGGTCATCAAAGTAAAGCTTGTAAATCCATTATTAGATGTATTGTTTGTGGTGGGAAGCATGTGGTACTAATGTGTTATAAACTTGGTAACAAAGACAAAGAAAGTGTTTCAAAAAATAATTTTGAGGGAGAAAGAAAGTCGATTAGTGAGGATGCCACTCATGTAGATAAGTCTATGGCTAACGTCTCTTGTTCTCCTGAGGTATATTTACAAACTCTGGCGGTTGTTGTTATGGGTAAGAGTAAACAAAAAACAGTGCGAGCGATCATTGATACCGGGTCTACTAAATCTTACATTGTGCGTGGCTTAGCTGAACAAATGGGGTACCAGTCAGTCGGAAAGGAAACTCTAATACACTCTTTGTTTGGGGGAGTACGTTCCCAAGAGGTAAAGCATGATTGTTACAACATAAGTTTAAGAAGATTAGAGGGAAACTATTCCAAGGAACTGCAAGTTTTGAGCCAAGAAATAATTTGTGAAGATGTCCCATATGTTAGGAATGGTACTTGGAGTAATGAGATAAAGGATCTGAAGATTTGTTTAACAGACGTACAAGACCGAGGACCCATACAGATTCTACTGGGGGCAGATGTCGCAGGTGAATTGCTTACTGGAAAGACACATCAACTAAAGTGTGGTCTAGTTCTAGTTGAGACTGTTCTAGGGTGGACACTAATGGGAAAAATTATAAGTAATAAACCTAGAAGGGATGCAGCGTCACTGTTGGTGACATCATTGTTTTCAAAACAAACAAAAATTTGTGATCTCTGGGACTTAGAAATTCTTGGAATTACTGATCCTGCAGAAAAGGAATCTACCGTCGAGAAGAATGAACGAGTTAGGAAGAATTTCCTTGAGACTGTGAGGCTGAATGAAGACAACAGATATGAAGTGTGTCTACCTTGGAGCGAGCAACATCCACCTCTTCCGGACAATAGCGAAATAGCTCAGCGCAGATTGGAGACAGTCACAATGAAACTACAAACTGAGCAACATTATGGAGGATACGATGGTGTCTTACGAGATTGGATGGGGCAAGGAATTATTGCAATGGTATCCGAAGAAGAGCTGGCGAATGGCGGACACTATTTACCACATCGACCTGTCTTGAAAGAGAACAGCACCACCAAGATAAGACCTGTATTTGACGCCTCTGCGAAACAGAGGAACGCTCCTTCTCTAAATGATTGTATTGAAAAAGGACCTAACCTTATAGAGTTGATTCCTAGTTCATTACTCAAGTTCAGAGAAAATGATATTGGAGTCATCGCAGACATAGAAAAGGCATTTCTCCAAATAAGCGTCCATCCTAGAGACCGTGACTTTCTAAGATTTTTTTGGTGGGATAAGGAAAGTACAGAAAAGATGAAAGTGTTTCGTCATAATAGAGTTGTTTTCGGTCTTGCATGTTCTCCTTTCTTGCTGTCGGCAACAATAGAATTCCATTTGAACAAGATGAAGAGAGAAGCAGTTGATAACAATCCCTACTTGGTTCCGACAATAGAAAGACTGAAAGAATGTTTCTACGTAGATAATTGTACTACAAGTGTTAACAATGAAGCTGAGCTCAATTCATTCATGAAAGAGGCAAAAATAATTATGGAGAAGGCATCTTTCAACCTGCGAGGGTGGGAGTATTCTCACGACAAAACAACTGAAAACCTATCACAAGTGTTGGGACTCGTTTGGAATAAAGAAAACGATACTATGGAGTTGAATCTGGCACATGTCATTGATATCATACCTGATGTAATAACAAAGAGGACAATACTAAGAGCTGCTCATAGATTATTTGATCCTATTGGTTTTTCATGTCCTGTATCTCTCTGCCCTAAATTAATTCTGCAGGAACTTTGGGCTTCTGAGCTGGACTGGGACACTGAGGTAAATGAATCGACAAAGAAAAGGTTTCTGAAATGGTTGGCAGAACTACCTCTCCTGGCTGAGATTAAGATTCACAGATGTCTGATTGGAAGGCTGCAATCGGTTGAAGATATCTCTATACATATATTCTGCGATGCTAGTCAAACCGCATATGCAGCAGTTATATTCTTGCGAGTACAGAGGATTGATAACGTGGATCTACGGCTTGTACAAGCAAAGGCACGAGTGGCACCCAAGAAGAAGATCACCATACCACGTCTGGAATTATTAGCAGCTACCATAGGTGTTAGACTTGCCACATCAGTGTTACCATCATTAAGGTCAAAGGAAATTATTGTTCATTATTGGAGTGACTCATCGACAGTGTTATCCTGGATAAAATTAGACGAACCTTGGGGAACATTCGTATGGAATAGAGTTCAAGAAATCCGAAGATTATCCAGAACTGAACAGTGGCGACATGTTCCTGGAACCATGAATCCAGCTGACCTGGCATCAAGAGGATGTGATCCAAAGCATTTACTGGAACAGAGATGGTGGGAGGGTCCGAAATGGCTGAAACAATCCCCTACTCAATGGCCCTGCTCCGAAGTTACAAGAAACGATGAAGAAGTGTTCGAAGAAAAAAGAAGAAAAGTCAACACTATGACCGCAATAGAAAATAAGTCAAATACGCAAGAGTGGCACCTCGACTATTTCTCGAGTTTTCGGAAAACAGTTCGCATGATGGGGTGGATCTTGAGATTTCTGCACAATTGTCGACAACAAAAATTAACTAGGATATACGCAGAACTATCAGTTGAGGAGACGACCAGAGCGGAGAAAATTGTGATGAAGTTCATACAAAAGGAGTGTTTTGTAGATGTAAAGGACGAGAGATTTAGCACACTCTGTGTTTTCACTGATGACGAGGGAGTGATGAGACTGAAAACAAAGATAATAGCACGTCGGGATGATTACGCTTTCCGCTGTCCTATTATCCTTCCTGCAAAACATGCTTTAGTTCGTGCTCTCATTAGGGAAAAACACAAAGAGTTATGTCATGCTGGTACACAGATTCTGCTCAGCGGGCTCCGACAGAAATACTGGATCCTCGGTGGAAGAAGAACTGTGAAGAGTGCAATTGCATCATGTGTTGTCTGCCGAAGATACCATGGAAAACATCTTGAAGCGGAACAGGCTCATCTACCCGTTGACAGAGTGAGAGAGGCTTCGGTTTTTGAGATATCAGGGGTAGACTTTGCAGGACCTTTGATTTTGAGAGGAGGAGAGAAAGCCTGGGTCTGTTTGTTCACGTGTGCTGTTTTTCGTGCGGTCCATCTGGAGCTTGTGACATCTTTGGCTACCTCAACATTCCTAGAAGCCTTTCGACGCTTTGTATCCAGACGTGGAAGGCCAGCGATAGTCTACAGTGATAATGGGACGAATTTTCATGGCGTCTGTAATGCCTTGGAGACGATTCAGTGGGATAAAATTATTGAATATAGTTCTGCAAATGAAATTGAATGGAAATTTAATCCACCCGCTGCACCATGGTGGGGAGGTTGGTGGGAGAGATTGATTGGTGTTCTCAAACAAATGCTCAGGAAAGTTCTGGGAAATTCGTGCTTGTCGTACCAAGAAATGATGACAGTCTTGTGTGACATCGAAGCTGTGATGAATTCTCGGCCGCTTACCTACCTGTCCAATGATGGAAGTGACCTGATGGCAATAACCCCTGCAATGTTTCTGCAAGAGGTCAAGGAGGTTGGAATGCCCGATATCGACATGATAGAAAATGTAAGATTCGACAAAAGATACAGATATAGACAGAAAATAAAAGAAACTTTAAGGTTGAGGTTTAGGAATGAGTATCTTGGACAACTAATTCAGAAGAACCACCATACAAAAAGTCAGTACAAACCCTTCGTGGATGAAGTAGTACTAGTAGACAATGACAACCCCAAGAGACTGAATTGGCCGTTGGCAAGAGTGATGGAAGTTATCCCTGGCAAAGGTGGTGTTGTGAGACTTGTTCGTCTGAAGACTGAAAGAGGGGTACTCGTGAGACCGGTGCAGAAGGTATACCCACTCGAAGTGACATCTGCAGAAGACCATGTCTTCAGACAATTTAAGCTGTGTGAAAAGAAAGAAAGTGACCGAAGGACAATTAAATCATCGACCGATAGCTCCAAACTGAAAACTAGTAGTGGGAGACTGGTGATTAAACCCAAAAGATTTGAGGATTGAGTGATATTTTTTCACAAGTGTTCATTTATTCTATGTGATATTTATCTCAAGTGTTTTTATTTATTTTGAGTTCCAAAAGAGACAAGAAAAGGGGAGAGGTGATCTTGCTGTTTTGTATTGTGTATAGTAAATTCAGTTTTGTATTGTTATGTGGATAAATGATGTGTTGAGTTGTTCCCACAACTCAAGGTGGGAGGATGTTGAGTTTGTAACATATTTGAAATTAAATGTAATATGATGGGGTTGGCAGTAGAGAGAGATGTCTGGGTTGGAGAGTGTGTGTGGGTGTTGAAAAAAAAATGTGAATGGCTGACATAGAGAAGTGCTTGTTTTTTCTTCTGAATAAAAAGTAAAAATATATGACTTCGGCGGGGTGTTTTCTGATTTTTAATTGGTGAACCTAACAACATTATTGTCAAGCACTAAATTTTAAATTAACAGGAGACGAAGAAAATTTTCCTAGAATACAATATTATACAATTTACGCTAATAATTTTTTCTATTAAACACGCACATCATCCTTAATAAATTTATATTGTTTACAAAATTCTACTTATAATATCTTACAAACATAGTCAACTCATATACAGTACGGTATGTGAAATTACTTCTAATAATACTATACAACTGGTATAAGATTAAAATTAACATTGAATTTATTTACATATTTATATTTTACCCATTTTGGAACCTAAGTAGCATAACGACCTGCTGCGTCTTAACCAGAGCCCCTTTTGCCACCACTTTTCAGAGTTCCTGAAGGGCCTTCACAGCTACCGTAGCGGTCCCAGGGCCCTCGAAGTCCCCACTGTACTTCACCCCTACAGGCAGTCCCCTACTTGGGCTGTCCAAACTCCTTAGACCAGGGGATGGAATTAATTTAATCACACACATTTATTATTTACAATATCCTGCACTGGTCGAATGCCCTCTAACATTTAATTTATTATCTCTGTTGTTGTTTCTTTTCTTGAATATCTGTACAGATTTTGGAAAAGGATCAAACACTACCCCTGGTAAACTGTTCCACTCCTTCACGCCCTTCCCAATGAAAGAAAATTTACCCCAATCGCTTCTGCTAAAATTCCTTCTAATTTTGTACTTGTGGTCAGTTCTACCAATATAATTATTTTCCAACCGAAGCCTCTCACGGATATCTCCCCATGCTTCTTCTCCTGTATAGGCTCTATGTAATCCTATAAGTCTAGTTTTCTCCCTTCTCTTACTTAAAGTTTCCCACCCAAGTTCCTTTAACATTTCTGATACACTACTCTTTCTCCTGAAATCCCCTGTTACAAACCTTGCTGCTTTCCTCTGCACACCATCTAGTTCTTTTATTAGGTATTCTTGGTGAGGATCCCAAACACTGTTTGCATATTCCAATAATGGACGAACCATACTTAAGTAACATTTTTCTTTTAATTCTTTGTTGCATCCTTTAAGTAGCCTCATTATGACATGTAACGATCTGTATGCTTTCCCAACAACGTCATCAACATGACCCTTCCAGTGCAAATTACTTTCAAATCTCACACCTAAGTATTTGCACTTGCCATCTTTTGGCACAGAAGCGATTTGGATAAAGTGTACAAGAAAGAAGGGACGTTACGCTTGTATAAGAATTATAAGATCTGTTCAGATCATTTCCAGGCCAGCGACTTTAAAAATCCTCGACTATACAGCCAAGGGTATGTTACATTTTTACTCTAATTGTACGTAAATATTCCTCAAAGCATCACTATCGACAACGTTTTCAAACTTTTCTTTCTTTTATCCCTCTTCTCAGATTAAAGCCGGGATTTTATAGATTTTCTTTCTGTTAGTAGGCTTCATGTTAAGAGGAAAATTGTCCAGCTATTAAATGTTAATTCATTGCATCATATGTGTAAGGAATGTGCCGATATTTTTATTGACAAATGTCTTAATGTGATGATACAATGTTTTTAAATGAGGAAAAAAGACAAATCCAACCGTAAGATTTCAGGCAGGTATGCCAAAGCTAAAAAAGTAATGCATAAATGAAAGATCAAGCCATTTCACAGCAGTCCATTTCACACCTTGTTTATGTGTCTAATTTCAGTCTTTGAATGATAACCTTTTAAATTATTCTTCATTCATTTATCCAGAATTGCTTTAGCAACTTCGAAGTTAATATCTCAATACCACTTTCTTTCTAGACGTAATTTATTTATCCATTTCCGTATATATATTTCCATTGATATTTGAATTTAGCGCGATTTGTTCAGGTCAAGTCACTAGGAGCGCCACCGTCGAATTGTCTCCCATTTTTAGCAAGGCGAAATCCGTAAGTGTCGTGTATTGTCTCTACTGTATTTGGTAGAGACTAGTTGGTCTTGGTTGTATAGATGTCCATTGCAAGGAGTATATATAAAGGTACGAGGGATGGACCAAAGCCTACTAGCGTAGGCAACGGATGGACATTTCGGCCTACTCTTTGTTCATCTCGTAATGACATACATGCAGTGCAATATCTTTGTGTAAATTGTGTTGTTGTGCTTTGGCTGAACTGTTTGACATCTTTGCAGTAGAACGAGAGGCGTGTTGATTATATAGTGTTTCTGCGTGAAACTGGTCTTTTGGAGAGCTGAAACTTTCGTTGGTCTGTTAGTTGGTGTGGAAAAGCTCTTTACTGTGTTAGATTTCTGAAATACGAATTTTGTGAGGTGAAATTATTGTTATCATCGTTCTGAGAGTGGGATATTTGAATAAGGATAAAAATGTGTGCTAAAATGGCATTTCAACACCAGGCGGGGACGGCGATGGAATGCTTGAGTGTAAGTGCAGTTCCTATTATTAACGAATGGTATAGACCTTTATGGTATAAAAAGATTCATAGGTGGACTATTTACTTTGGCTGCTTTGCTGTTGTATCTGTTATCTTTGAATGACTGCTGATGACTCATCACACTTCATGCCCCTCCCTAAAAATTATTGTAATGTTAATGGATCATTCTTTTTATTACAGATTCCTATAACACTTCACAAGGAACCTGGTGGTGTAGACCAAGAAGGAAGGGAAGTTTTGAAATGTGGCTTTAAAATTGGAGGAGGTATAGACCAAGATTTTAGGAAGAGCCCTCAAGGATATACAGATAATGTATGATGTAATAACATTGTGCATTTTTAAGTTCTTTTGATATATGTATGGCACCTGCTAGTCTTAACAATTGGTGACCATTTGTGGAAGAAATCTGTGATTATAGGAACTTAACAAGTGGAGGTAGAATGATGTCTTGTGTTGCATATTAAGGTTTGTGTGACTGTGCCAGGAAAAGAAACGAGTTTTTCTTACTCATCCTTCTCAGAGGTTCATCATTTATAATACCTTCCTGGTTTAATCAGGTTATTTTCCCATGTTCATCTTGCTGTCAGTAGGCCTAGTATCAATTTGGCTACGATATTAAGCAGTTTGTAGTGAAGTGTGACCAATCTTGTAGTATCAAAAACTATATGATGGTGCTTCCGTACTGGGTGGGCATTCTTAGGAAAGAGAAAAATCATATAAAAAGTGATGTGCCGCAATACCTTAAATAGTAGAAAGGAGAGACCTTTCCTTTATGCTTGCCAGGGACACACCCTCCTGCTCCTATAAGTATCTTTCTTATCTGGAAGAATTAAAACTGAGACTGTGTTAATCAGCTGAATGTTATTATTTGCCGAGTTCCTGTTGTCCGACCAAATTTCATGCTGTGTTCCTATTCGCCAGCCAAGTTTTGTATTGTCTCTGATAGAGCTTGCATCGTGTACAAGTACAGGGCTGCCATATATGGATGCAGTAAAAGTAAGAGAACTGGCAATTTGGAAATCTCCATGGCTTGTGGATGTGAGAGCTCTATCCAATGGTTTTTTCATTAGCTGGACCTAACCAATCCAGACCAACGGTTTTGTCAATGGAGGTGTCACGCGGGATACTAGAGGAGTGTGGGCTGCTTTGCGGTTCTAACCTGGAGGTCTTTAGCCCCCAGACCCACTTTGCTTACCCTCAGCCCAATGGTCTTATCACTAGATCCAGACCAGTGGTTTTGTCACTAGGTGGACCTTACCAATCCATACTGTGGATCCTCTATGGATCAGTGGTAGAGTGTCGGCCTCCGGATTCCAAGATAGCGGGTTCAAAGTGGCAGAGGTAGTTGAATTTTTTAAGGGCGGAAAAAGTCCATTCGACACTCCATGTTGTACAATGTCTGCATGTAAAGGATCTCTGGTGACACATTTGGTGTTTATCCGACAAAATTAATGAAATCTCAGCCATAGATGCCCAAGAGAATTTCAGTTTACTCAGTCTGCCATCTAGTAGGCCTAGAGTAAAACGGAGCGTTGAAATTGACGAGCAGATAGCCAGATGGCGTCAAATTGAAATGTCTGCACATGGTAGCTGAGGCGCCATATGATTATTATTACCACCAATCCACACCAATGATTTTGCCAGTGGCTGGATCTGACTGATGCAGCCCAATGATCTTGTCATTCCCCAGACCTAACCAGTCTAGCCCTGTGGTCTTGTCAGTTCCCAGACATGACAGTCCAGACATTGGCGAGCCTGCTGAATGTTATGCGACATCGTCCGAGTCGCGCCATATTGGATCTCTGACATAACTTTCGCCCACCAGTTATGAAAGTTTTACTGGTTATATCCAATCTTGATTTGTTGATTGAGAATTCTAGATAATGATGTTGTATATAAGTCATAAATGCAGCAATAAATGGAAAAATGTTCTTCAGTTTATCCCAGGTATTTTTGGGCTCGCTGGAGCCACCCAGGCTTATATTAGTTTAGGCTGGGAGTTTAAGGCCGGATGCCCTTTCTGATGTCACCCACCTGGGATAGACGGGGATTCTAACTTCAGCCATCTGGTTAGAAATCCAGCTGCCAAGCCATTATGCTAAACATGCCTGCCACAGAATGCAACAATAGATGAATGACTTTAATAGTCATGCTTGTTTTTTAAAGGGGCCTAACATCTAGGTTATCGGCCCTTTAATATTCATATAAGAATGAGAAAAGAGAGGTGTTTCTTTTAAAAGCTTGCAATTTGAAAATGTCTGATTGCATTGATTCAAATTAGCAAACATACAATCTCTATTGTCCAATGAAAAATGGTGTGATTTTTGATAGTTTTTTTTACGGGGTTACCCGTGGACGCAGAGGTGAAAGAAGGTGCTGGGGTGAACGGTTCTAACTACAAAGTCAAGAATGGAATTTAAAACTTTAACCAAGGTTATATTTTCTTTCCTTTCTTAGAATTTCAAACTTAACAATCTTTCACTAAGTGAACACAATAATATATCAGGTACAGTTACAAACTAGAAACAAGACAAGAAAGATCCCAATTTTAGTGATTTTTACACTCTTGGGCTACAAGCCCCTATCCTGCTAATAATAAAAGTTGGCGTCTGACAGGTAAGGTTGGAGGGAGGAACGCTGCACTTGCCATTTCACGATGTTGCCACATTCCAGCATTCCTTTCTACATACTCTTACCCCTCGCTTCCGGCTCACTTGTTCCCTCCTTCATTCTGACCGCTGTGATCTGTTGTAGACTACCTGGCCAGGCGGTGTCGTCCCATTTGCGATCACTCTTTTACAAACAATCAGGTTCTTATCAGTGACAGTAACAGGTTTGGCAACTCCCAGTAAGACGAGCTGCCCTGAAGTGTTATCTCCATGGCAACCGCAGTCGCCCCACCCTCGTTTCCATGGCATCCACACAGCCACTCCCTTTATCCCGCCTCGGCAGGCAGTAAACGGACCTCCCTCTAAGAAATGTCAGACGCCATCTCTTATTATTAGCAGTATAGTTTTACAATTCTGAGCTCTTAGCTCAATTTTACCAAAGCACAAATTTTAATGCAAGGGCAGAAAATCCCCAATACATGGAGCATTAGCTCCAACAATGACAATTTCAGGCCTCCCAGAGGCACTATTACAACACTTGAAAAAGAGCTAACGTGCTCTCAGTTCACAAGCCTACTCAAGGCAATTCCAACAGTATCTTCTATGGCCAAACTTACAATTGAAACAGGGGTATCTTGTACCCAACCTACTGGGCCTTCATGGAACACGAATAATGGTTAAGTAAATGGCCCGAAACACCAAATAGAATGGAGGCGTGAATTTGCACTTCTAAACAGACATTCTTAAAACCTAAAAGGCACTAGGCGGATAAAACAGGGGCTGTTCCCAAACTATGGAGGTGATCCGTATAAGAAAGAAATTTAAAACATTAAGGAAGAGAAGAAAATCGGTTACCAGACCGTAGTCACCTCAAACCAAAATGAAGGGGAACTCGAGAGGGTGCATCACTCTCTATCCCCGAATTACGGTTACAGATTTTATGAAGTTTTTACATAGGCCGGCAGAAAATTACATTTTTAGAAGAGTAGGTTACATGGTAAAAGTTTCGGACCTTTCCCGCGGGTTAAACTGCTGAGCTAGCAAGAAATAAAAATGTTAAACAGCCATTACCTTGCTGAAAACCTGTTGCCTGATGAAAGAGGCACCTCCTGCCTCCTGCTTCACATACACACACTTAGTTAGATGTTGATCAAGTGGCCAAGAGCCTTGAAAATCCGTAGTTTATAAACCCTCGGGGAAAGTTTGAGGCCTTTCTTGAATAATCAAGACACACCCACAGAATTTTATTGGCGGATACAAAGTTTACACTCAAAATCGAAGAAGAAAGACGTGATTGGTTGGAAATTAATTACAGAAATTCTTGATTGGTTAAATTCAAAACAGGCGGAAAGAAAGGATAAATATTGCCAACCCAAAAAAATTGAATGAACAAAATTTAGTAAAGGAAAAACTTATGAATAAAAAATTTCTTTCAAAAAGTTCCTTCACTTCGCACCAGGGTGCATGATCATAGTTTGTTGTAGTGACCTCTCTGAGAGAATGTCCAAACTTCTTGATGAACGGAAAACAAAAACAAGTTTAAATTCACACAGTACTGGCAACTTCATAATCACAAAATTACTGTAGTGACATCTTCAGAGGAAACGTTTAAATAGGTCTAGTTTCAAGTTCAGTGTTTCTCCTGGAGAGGAGTTTTAATTGGCGCAATATTTAAATGTGCGGCGTAGAGGTGTACCTCCCGGTACAGTTTTAATAGAGGTTTTTAAAATGAATATTGGCGTTACTCTGTAAATATTTTATCCTTCAGAATAACATTAACCTTACTTCCATGTTAGTCTTACAAATGTATCTCCGTTCAGGGTTAAATTAATTTTATTTATCCTGCTGACTTGCCCCTGTTCAGCAAGTAGACGAGGTAAAACTCGGGGATGGTGGGTCCCTAGATACAGTGTCGCAATGAATTCTGGTCGAGATAATCATGAAAACTATCACTGTGAATTAATGTAAAACATCAAATAATTGGTCTCCTTTTACTAAGGAGTTAGATTTTGTTTCAGTGGTCTGTTTATAGCATATATGCTGAATGAAGGGAAATAAAAAGGATTAGATTTCATTTAAATGTGTGCATACAATGCATATTAATCATTTAAATATAACTGTTAGTCGAGATGGGTAGCCATTGTTTGAAATGTCAGTAGCACCTGCCATTGCAGATGCCATTGGTTAGTTGGTATGAGCTATGTAGCTGTAACCTTGCATTTGGATTCAAACCCACTGTTATGGTTTCCTTCAGTTCTCCATTTTCACGGCAGGCAAATGTGGAGCTATACGTTAACTAAGACTATCTCTCCGTTCTAGCCTTTCATCTCCCATTGCCATTGTTTTATTACAACAATATGGTGATGATTAACAAGTGGTGCTCCATACCTGGTGTTCATATTTAGGAAACAGAAAAAGCATATAAAAATGATGTGGAGCGATACCTTAAATAGCAGAAAGGAGAGATCTTTCATTTGTGCATGCTAGGGACTGACCATCCTATGCCTAGAAGTATTTTTATATCAGCGAATCAGCGAAATGCAACTATTTGCTATGTTTCTATTGGCCTGCCATGTTTTGTGTTTTCTCCAATAGAGCTCCCACATGTCCACACACAGGGCTGCCACATTTGGTTAAAATAAGAAAAACAGCGAGTTTGGAAATTGTCGTGGAATGTGCAGGATACGAGTGCTCTATTCACAATGTATTGACATTGTCTGTCCAGACCCATGACCTAACCAATCCAGACCAATGGTGTTGCCACAGGATATTTGAGGTCTGTGGATCGTTTTGTGGCTCTAACTTTGTGATGTCGTCCAAGTTGCACTATGTTGGTTCTCTAACTTAACTTTCGCCCGCTATGTATGGAACTTTACCGGTTAGTGAACTAAGAGGAAATACAACTTGATTTGTCCTTTTAAATTCTTAATTAGGAGATGAAAAAGGAACAGTGCTGACCCTTGTAAGATTCATGAATATATTGGCAGAGGAAAGGGAAGGGTCAAGAATTGCACCATTTAGATGCATTGTATAAGAGGCAGGAGCTAGTGTGGGTGTATTTTGTGCACTACCAAGGCACTTGTTGAAATGATGTGGCAGATAACGCGTGCCTCTCCTCCCCCCCTCTCCCTGACCCACCTTTAGTTGCCGGGAAGCTCTTTACTAGCCATGAATTTTGCTTCTAGCCAGGTCAGTCTAGACCAATTGAGTGTCGCCAGGAGACATTTTGTCAACAGTTGGTATCACGACTGATGATCTTATCACCGCCGTCTCGTTCCTCTTATACTGCCTGCTCTATGCCACTAGTTTAACACAGGAAGGCGCGAATACCAATATTTCTTAGTCGCTGTAAGAGTGCAGTCATAGACCCACAATCTTCGCAGTCAATGTGGGTGTTCCAGTGCGTTATTGATGCATGGGTGTGAAAAGCTGAGTTATTTCGTACAATGAGTAAACTTGCATGTTCACTTCCATTTGTACAAGTGATATTTTGTATAGAACTATGAAATGAATTAATCATGTTATGCTTATAGGTATTTTAAAAGTGTTTTCTATGGTTCATATTTGTGGGTTACTGTAGTCACGTCCTAGTTCGTGAACCATCGGCAACTGCCGAGTGGCCTAGTAAGTGGTCCTGAGAGTCGGGATACCAGTTGCTATGGAATGGGAGTGGGCATCTCGTACATATTCTGAGTCATGGCCCTCCTTGTGCTCAGGCAGCGAGGACTATACAATTCACCGGTGGTCCATAACCCGTTAGAGGAGAGATCCTCACTTGGACTATGTGCAAGTAGGGTAGCATCCTGCTTCATGAATTTACCAAGCTCAGAACATTTTAAGCAAGCCTTGGGCCTATGGGAGTAATGAAGTCCCACTCCCATTTGACAGGCGAGGGACCTCTTGGAACAACTTGGCGAACGAAATGGAATTCTATGGGGAGCTATCAATATTAATGGGACTTATGGAAGAAAGAAGGTAGAACTGGCTGAGTCAGCAAAGAGGATGCATCTGGATGTGCTAGGAGTAAGTGATATTCGGGTAAGGGGAGATAACGAGGAAGAGATAGGAGATTATAAAGTGTACTTGACGGGTGTTAGAAAGGGAAGAGCAGAGTCTGGGGTAGGGCTCTTTATCAGGAATACCATTGCACGCAACATAATTTCTGTTAGGCACGTAAATGAGCAAAAGATGTGGGTAGATTTGTCAGTTGGAGGAATTAGAACTAGAATTGTGTCCGTGTATTCACCATTTGAGGGTGCAGATGAGGATGAACTTGACAAGTTTTATGAAGCATGGAGTGACATCGTGGTCAGGGTCAACAGCAGGGATAGAATAATGCTAATGGGCGATTTCAATGCGAGAGTTGGGAATAGAACTGAAGGATACGAATGGGTGATTGGTAAATATGGTGAAGATATGGTGGCTAATGAGAATGGGAAGCGTTTGCTGGACTTCTGTGCTAGTATGGGTTTAGCTGTCATGAATACATTCTTCAAGCATAAGGCTATTCACTGCTACACATGGGAGGCTAGGGGTAGCAGATCCATAATAGACTATATCTTAACAGACTTTGAATTCAGGAAATCTGTTAGGAATGTACGAGTTTTTTTGCGGATTTTTCGATGATACAGACCACTATCTGATCTGTAGTGAACTAAGTATCTCTAGGCCTAGGGCAGAGAAAGTGAAATCTGTCTGCTAACGAATAAGGGTAGACAATCTCCAGGACGAGGAAATTAGACAGAAGTACATGGATATGATTAGTGAGAAGTTTCGAACAGCAGACAGTAAGCAGGTTCAAGATATAGAAAGTGAATGGGTGGCATACAGGGATGCTGTAGTAGAAACAGCAAGGGAATGCCTAGAAACAACTGTGTGTAAAGATGGGAAAAGGCGAACATCTTGGTGGAATGATGAAGTGAGAGCAGCCTATAAACGTAAAAAGAAGGCTTATCAGAAATGGCTCCAAACAAGGGCCGAGGCAGACAGGGATTTATATGTAGATGAAAGAAACAGAGCGAAACAAATAGTTGTTGAATCCAAAAAGAAATCATGGGAAGATTTTGGTAATAACCTGGAAAGGCTAGGTCAAACAGCAAGGAAACCTTTCTGGACAGTAATAAAGAATCTTAGGAAGGGAGGGAAAAAGGAAATGAACAGTGTTTTGAGTAATTCAGGTGAACTCATAATAGATCCCAGGGAATCACTGGAGAGGTGGAGGGAATATTTTGAACATCTTCTCAATGTAAAAGGAAATCATCATGGTGGTGTTGCAAACAGCCAAGCTCGTGGGGAGGAGGAAAATGATGTTGGTGAAATTACGCTTGAGGAAGTGGAAAGGATGGTAAATAAACTCCATTGTCATAAGGCAGCAGGAATAGATGAAATTAGACCTGAAATGGTGAAGTATAGTGGGAAGGCAGGGATGAAATGGCTTCATAGAGTAGTAAAATTAGTGTGGAGTGTTGGTAAGGTAGGGGCTGCCTGGCCGAGGCGGTAAAGGCGTGCTCGACTCGCCCGGAAGGACGTGGGTTCGAATCCCCGTCAGGAAGTCGTAAAATTTAAGAAATGAGATTTCCACTTCCGGAGGTGCATATGGCCCTGAGGTTCACTCAGCCTACACCAAAAATGAGTACCAGGGTAATTCCTGGGGGCAAAGGCGGCCGGGCGTAGAGCTAACCACTCTACCCCATCAAGTGCCGAGGTTACGGATAGTGGAAGCCTTTACCTTCCACCCCTCCAAGGGCCTTCATGGCCTGTAGGGAGATGACTTTCTTTGTTGGTAAGGTACCTTCAGATTGGAGAAAAGCAGTAATTGCACCTATCTATAAGCAAGGGAACAGGAAGGATTGCAACAACTATCGAGGTATCTCATTGATTAGTATACCAGGCAAAGTATTCACTGGCAACTTGGAAGGGAGGGTGCGATCAGTCGTTGAGAGACAGTTGGATGAAAACCAGTGTGGTTTCAGACCACAGAGAGGCTGTCAGGATCAGATTTTCTGTATGCGCCAGGTAATTGAAAAATGCTACGAGAGGAATAGGCAGTTGTGTTTATGTTTCGTAGATCTGGATAAAGCATATGACAGGGTACCGAGGGAAAAGATGTTCACTATACTGGGGGACTATGGAATTAAAAGTAGATTAATAAAATCAATCAAAGGCATTTATGTTGACAATTGGGCTTCAGTGAGAATTGATGGTAGAATGAGTTCTTGGTTCAGGGTACTTACAGGGGTTAGACAAGGCTGTAATCTTTCACCTTTGTTGTTCGTAGTTTACATGGATCATCTGCTAAATGGTATAAAATGGCAGGGAGGGATTCAGTTAGGTGGAAATGTAGTAAGCAGTCTGGCCTATGCTGACGACTTGGTCTTAATGGCAGACTGTGCCGAAAGCCTGCAGTCTAATATCTTGGAACTTGAAGATAGGTTCAATGAGTATGGTATGAAAATTAGCCTCTCGAAGACTAAATTGATGTCAGTAGGTAAGAAATTCAACAGAATTGAATGTCAGATTGGTGATACAATGCTAGAACAGGTCGATAATTTCAAGTATTTAGGTTGTGTGTTCTCCCAGGATGGTAATATAAGAAGCGAGATTGAATCTAGGTGTAGTAAAGCTAATGCAGTGAGCTCGCCGTTGCGATCAGCCGTATTCTGTAAGAAGGAAGTCAGCTCCCAGATGAAACTATCTTCACATCGGTCTGTTTTCAGACCAGCTTTTGCTTTACGGGAGCGAAAGCTGGGTGGACTGAGGATATCTTATTCATAAGTTAGAAGTAACCGACATGAAAGTAGCAAGAATGATTGCTGGTACAAACAGGTGGGAACAATGGCAGGAGGATACTCAGAATGAGGAGATAAAGGCTAATTTAGGAATGAACTCTGTGGATGAAGCCGTACGCATAAACTGGCTTCGGTGGTGGGGTCATGTGAGGCGAATGGAGGAGGATAGGTTACCTAGGAGAATAATGGACTCTGCTATGGAGGGTAAGAGAAGTAAAGGGAGACCAAGACGACGATGGTTAGACTCGGTTTCTAACGATTTAAAGATAAGGGGTATAGAACTAAATGAGGCCACAACACTAGTTGCAAATCAAGGATTGTGGCGACGTTTAGTATATTCACAGAGGCTTGCAGGCTGAACCCTGAAAGGCATAACAGTCTATAATGATAATGTATGTATGTACTTGTTTTCTTCCGTTTGTGCAAGTTATATTTTTTTCTTTGTAGAACTGAAACCAGATTTTCCCCTGAAATATTCAAGTGTTGTGTACCATTTTGCAAATCTCGGCAAGGTGGTTCGCAGACAGAAGAGATACGTTTCCATGAAATACCGTCTAGAAAGGAATGAAGAGAAAAGTGGCTCTCAGCTATATGCAGAGAAGGTCCTAATAAAGGATATTCTCAGATTATTCTCGTATCTGTAGACTTTACACCCTTACACCTTATTTCCGAAGGTGATTAAAGCCATGGAGGATAGTTGATTCCTTATGAATAGAATTGTGACGGACAATCACAAAACACACAGTTCTTCACGTTTATACATATTGGACAACCTCAAGTATCCAAGTGATAATGCCCCAAACAATCTAGAAACAGAAAATCAAATCCTAATTTGCAGATACTTGGTTCATGTTGTTGAAGACAGGATGGAGTGTGACATTTGCATCAGCAACATCTCACTGCCTGAAACTTCGACACTACTAAATGGAACTGATTATGCATCAGGACAAAGGAGGACTTTGATACCCAAAACCTTGTTTTGTTGCTCTGATGACTACTACTACTACTACTACTACTACTACTACTACTACTACTACTACTACTGCTAAAATGTTTTCATTCCTCCCCTGAAGGTGGAGACGGACCTCTTTGTTTACTTCTCGCAGAGGACATGGTCAACAATGCTGCCAACCTGTTCCCTTAAGATCATTTTGTAGCTGAATTAACTTATCATTGCGGCTAGTGACAAAACCATTGGACTATGAAAAGTAAAGGAGATCTGGGGGCATAACCCCTGGGGTTAGGGCCACAAAGCAGCTTTTAGGTCTCTAGCATTCTGTAGGGCGATAACAGCACATTCTATTTCGCCTAGGGCGGTAGCAGAGTGTTTTATGTGGGCGAGTGCAGTGCATTCGATTTGATACGTCCCCACGAATATTTGCAGTTCTTTATTCCACATCGTTTCTTTTAAATGTTCTATTTATTTCCACATTTTTTCTGCCAAGGTTGGTAATGCAATCTAATTATCATCATTGATGGGAATAACGTCACAGCCCTTATCATGGTGGCCAACAGGAATGCAAGTAACTACTTCAGCAATGGACAATGGCGTGTGCTCTTTACTAGATTATAAAAGTAAACGTACATCTGGGGATGGGCTGGTGGGTTCCTAGGTATTGCAATGAACACATTTCTCCACTGTAAGGAATTTCAAGTACGATTTGCATAATTTATACTTCCTTATAATGTTACAAACCTTGACTGGCAAGGTGTCAACTTTTGCCCCAGCAGGATATTCTGAGAACACGCATCTATCTCTGACCCAACATAGATGTAATAAATTCATAATGCACAAAACTCCTACTCTTAAGTGCAACAGTAAATATTCTTTGAAAATAACTGTGTTTCAAGCAGAACAGCAATTATGTGTTTATTTTCACCCCTCTGTCGATGGAGCATTCTTTGTACCATGTAGTGGAGTAAATCATTTAATAAAACTTGTGACTGGTAACAGCTTTTATCGTTTCATAAATAATTCATTCACAAGGCCTTCCTTAAAGACCATGGTTATGTTGTCACACAGGGGTGAAACCAGCCTTCAGGACTGGACCATAACCACGTAAAAAGGTACGATCTAGACCAGTCATTCTCAGACTGTACCGTGTATGGACTGTGGCCAGAACTTTTAGGCAGGATGGACTGTCCAAGGAAACTGCAAGCAGGATTCAGAGAACATCTACCACACGGTCCAGTCTGCCATTTAACTCAGCTCAGAAAATTTCAGCTTGTTTTCTATCCGTGCAAAATGAAATATAAACGGAGGTAGAAAGTAAAAGGACCCCGGTGGAGGAAGGGGAAAATAATAACCGTAAAAATAAAATAATTTCTATAGACTGTGAATAGACTGTTTTTTTTTTTAAATTTTCTATTTGACGTTTGCAATAACACACTAAGGTGCAAGGAAAATGATGTTTACGTAGTGTGGCAGTAAATGTCTTAAAGACAAAGTAACAGTTCATGACTGTACTGTTTAAAGTGATAGAATTTGTCCATAACTGGTCTGTTTCATTGGTTTTGGAATGCACGTATTTGAGGAGGTTTCAGCAAATGTCTATGTCATCAAACAGCGAAGGTCTCAGCCTAGGTTTTAGACTGAGAAGAATTAAACGCAGCCCAGGACTAAGATGTTCAACACTCACTTGCGTTGCCAGAAGTGCATGCACTATGGATGCTAACTGAAAGAGTTCTGGTATTACAGGTCTGTCTCCTTTGCACAGCTGTAGTACTGTCCGTTTTCAAGTGGAGGATCTCTAGATCTATCTTGATAGCTGTCAATTAAATGTCCTATCTGTGCAGATTATAAGATTACTTTCATCAGTATTTGATGATCTCTTCGAGGCTTCCAGGCTGCGTGTCACAAATATTTGAAGTAGTAGTTGTAAAATATTCACTAAGGTGACATCCCGTTGTTTGAGCTTGTTCTGCAACTGTATTAGATATGTTTTTCCCTGCTTTCTGTCCTGAGGTGCAAGAAGTAAGCAATATCCTCCATCAAGACACAGAGAAGCAACGCACGCATCACATGCCAGGATCTTATGCTCACATTAATTTGTACAGTGAGCAAAGTGCTTTGACATTTCACCGGACTGTTCACCTTTTTACAATTTGCATGTCATCAAAATTCTGTAACTATCGTCTCGGCATAACCACTCTCCTGGTAACTCAAAGTTGCATTCTTTGCAGGTCTCAGTGCCTGCAGTTTTTCAGTGATAGGCCTACTTTTACATGTATCGTGCATAAGCTTGTGCATAAGCCGCAGGGTTAGGGCTGCAAAGCAGATGTTAGGCCTCTAGCATTCTGTATGGTGATAGCAGCACATTCTATATTGCACAGTAGCAAAAAGCTCAATTCACCATGCCAGCTAGTGATAAAGCCGTTTGGTCAGCTCCAGTTAGTGACAGAACCATTCGACTGTGATGAAGCAAAGGGGGTCTAGGGGAGTAAGCCCCTAGATTAGGACCATGAAACGGCTGTTAGGCCTCTAGCATTCCATACAGTAATAGCAGTGCATTCTCTGTTGGACAAGGGCAAAAAGCTGACACTGTCATAGCTGTTCGTTATGCGCAGCTAATGACAAAATAATAATTTGTTCTGTATTGTACATTGTTTTGTTGCAGATTGCATTTAGTTGTGTTTTTATTGTGCGTGGGTTGGTAACGAAATGCATTTCATTTGACTAGTGGAAATGTCATATCCGACTGTATCTCAGCTAAGTGGAAATGCTATAGTGTGCTTGAGCAATGAATAATGGCGTGTGCTAAATTATATTAGGTTATAAAAGATGTAATTCTGGGGTATGGTGGATGGCTCCCCAGCTGTCGCAGTGAACACATCTATTCTCTAAAAGGTATTCTACAGAAGATTTGTACTACAGTATTTCAAATCTATTACAATGCTATGAAACTTATGTTGCACATAGGCCTACTGAATTTCTACCAAAATTACCTTCACCTCGCAATCTGTGCAAACATTTACTCAGTTCCTACAAATTAAGTAGTCCCAAGGAACAAATATGCTTCGTACAGCAGTATGTGTGAGAGCAGTGTGAACCTGTGCAATAAGGCACAAGTATTAAGTTTTACCCAACAGTGCAACATTAAAAGGTTACTCAGGACAAGAAATGAGTAGACTGTTCATTTTATGAAGAGATATAGACTTAGACTGTGAAGGTAAACAAAATGATCCTAGTGTGTACTATATAATTACACAAAGTAACAGAATTTGATTGAATACTATGTACAAATCAATCCACTTTTGTTATTTTGATTTTATATGTAGTACGGTAGTGGATAGTGAAGAAAAATGATCGAAAGGATTCGTATGTATCAAATGAGATGTAGCACTCAGTGGATACACAAATTTAGCATGTACTAGGGTAAAACTCGAGTATGCACATGCCATGTTAGACTACCAGAGCAAACTCCCGCAGCTTGATGCTTTTTTTTGTTAGCGACTTAAGATGTTTATAAGATCCACCGCTGCTTCGATCCTCCTATGCTGCCTGCTCTATGCAAGGCTTTTTGCGAATAAGCTGCGACAAAGATTCTTTACTAGATGGCAGCTATAGACGCACAAAGTTCTTAACGCGTTATTATAATGACAGCCTACAAGAAACTATGCAGTATAGTAATATGTTCACTGAAGCTCGTAAATTACATCTGCATTACCTATATGAACTCATAGTTGACGTCTTCATGCCACAAGTTAAAGATTTTCCTGGACAAAGGCTTGGAGCGATAAACCGGGCAGCTAAAATTTTGTGCTCTTGCCAACGCGATATCAGTTAATAATAATAATGTCATTTGTTTTACATCCCACTAACTACTCTTTTACGGTTTTCGGAGACGCCGAGGTGCCGGAATTTAGTCCCGCAGGAGTTCTTTTACATGCCAGTAAATCTACCGACACGAGGCTGACATATTTGAGCACCTTCAAATACCACCGGACTGAGCCAGGATCGAACCTGCTAAGTTGGGGTCAGAAGGCCAGCGCCTTAACCGTCTGAGCCACTCAGCCCAGCACGCGATATCAGTTAAGAGGGGTCTTAAGAACTTGGTTGGGATAATATCACGAACAGTTTGCTGATATTATTTGACCTCATACTGTAACAGAACACATTCTGAAAGGGAAGAAGTAGCAAGTCCTCGTATTACGCTCATAAGTTTGAAGGACTTCCAACGATAGGGTATGGCAGCTTCAACAAACTCCTGCAGATGCTTCATCAGAGCCGCCGGTAGATGCAGAGTGGGTCTCGGCTCATAAATGGCCACGGCTGGTCCGTGGTCCAACAGCTCTGCACTCTGACCGGCCAACCGAGCAAAGGAGGGGTGGCCACAGCTCTATGCCTCTGCATTTGGGAGACGAGACAAGGCTGGACCTCACAGCTGCCCCCAACCGTCGGCTGTCCTGAGAATGGTTTTCAATCTCCTGCACTAAGATGAATGCCGGGACAGTCCCTAATATAGGCCACGGCTGCCAACCCCCTCACATTCTCTGAGCATCTCCTTCCCCGTAACAGATCTCCCGGCCTGAGAAACTGTGTCACCGTCTAAGAGGCCCGTCTCCACCTTCAGGGGAGGAATGAAAACATTTTAGTAGTAGTAGTAGTAGTAGTGGTGGTGGTGGTGGTGGTGGTGGTGGTGGTGGTGGTAATCAGAGCAACAAAACAAGGTTTTGGGTATCAAAGTCCTCCTTTGTCCTGATGCATAATCAGTTCCATTTAGTAGTGTCGAAGTTTCAGGCAGTGAGATGTTGCTGATGCAAATGTCACACTCCATCCTGTCTTCAACAACATGAACCAAGTATCTGCAAATTAGGATTTGATTTTCTGTTTCTAGATTGTTTGGGGCATTATCACTTGGGTACTTGAGGTTGTCCAATATGTATAAACGTGAAGAACTGTGTGTTTTGTGATTGTCCGTCACAATTCTATTCATAAGGAATCAACTATCCTCCATGGCTTTAATCACCTTCGGAAATAAGGTGTAAGGGTGTAAAGTCTACAGATACGAGAATAATCTGAGAATATCCTTTATTAGGACCTTCTCTGCATATAGCTGAGAGCCACTTTTCTCTTCATTCCTTTCTAGACGGTATTTCATGGAATCGTATCTCTTCTGTCTGCGAACCACCTTGCCGAGATTTGCAAAATGGTACACAACACTTGAATATTTCAGGGGAAAATCTGGTTTCAGTTCTACAAAGAAAAAAATATAACTTGCACAAACGGAAGAAAACAAGTACATACATACATTACATACATTATCATTATAGACTGTTATGCCTTTCAGGGTTCAGCCTGCAAGCCTCTGTGAATATACTAAACGTCGCCACAATCCTTGATTTGCAACTAGTGTTTTGGCCTCATTTAGTTCTATACCCCTTATCTTTAAATCGTTAGAAACCGAGTCTAACCATCGTCGTCTTGGTCTCCCTTTACTTCTCTTACCCTCCATAGCAGAGTCCATTATTCTCGTAGGTAACCTATCCTCCTCCATTCGCCTCACATGACCCCACCACCGAAGCCAGTTTATGCGTACGGCTTCATCCACAGAGTTCATTCCTAAATTAGCCTTTATCTCCTCATTCTGAGTACCCTCCTGCCATTGTTCCCACCTGTTTGTACCAGCAATCATTCTTGCTACTTTCATGTCGGTTACTTCTAACTTATGAATAAGATATCCTCAGTCCACCCAGCTTTCGCTCCCGTAAAGCAAAGTTGGTCTGAAAACAGACCGATGTGAAGATAGTTTCATCTGGGAGCTGACTTCCTTCTTACAGAATACTGCTGATCGCAACGGCGAGCTCACTGCATTAGCTTTACTACACCTAGATTCAATCTCGCTTCTTATATTACCATCCTGGGAGAACACACAACCTAAATACTTGAAATTATCGACCTGTTCTAGCATTGTATCACCAATCTGACATTCAATTCTGTTGAATTTCTTACCTACTGACATCAATTTAGTCTTCGAGAGGCTAATTTTCATACCATACTCATTGAACCTATCTTCAAGTTCCAAGATATTAGACTGCAGGCTTTCGGCACAGTCTGCCATTAAGACCAAGTCGTCAGCATAGGCCAAACTGCTTACTACATTTCCACCTAACTGAATCCCTCCCTGCCATTTTATACCTTTCAGCAGATGATCCATGTAAACTACGAACAGCAAAGGTGAAAGGTTACAGCCTTGTCTAACCCCTGTAAGTACCCTGAACCAAGAACTCATTCTACCATCAATTCTCACTGAAGCCCAATTGTCAACATAAATGCCTTTGATTGATTTTATTAATCTACCTTTAATTCCATAGTCCCCCAGTATAGTGAACATCTTTTCCCTCGGTACCCTGTCATATCCTTTCTCTAGATCTACGAAACATAAACACAACTGCCTCTTCCTCTCGTATCATTTTTCAATTACCTGGCGCATACAGAAAATCTGATCCTGACAGCCTCTCTGTGGTCTGAAACCACACTGGTTTTCATCCAACTTCCTTTCAACGACTGATCGCACCCTCCCTTCCAAGATGCCAGTGAATACTTTGCCTGGTATACTAATCAATGGGATACCTCGATAGTTGTTGCAATCCTTCCTGTTCCCTTGCTTATAGATAGGTGCAATTACTGCTTTTCTCCAATCTGAACGTACCTTACCAACACTCCACACTAATTTTACTACTCTATGAAGCCATTTCATCCCTGCCTTCCCACTATACTTCACCATTTCAGGTCTAATTTCATCTATTCCTGCTGCCTTATGACAATGGAGTTTATTTACCATCCTTTCCACTTCCTCAAGCATAATTTCACCAACATCATTTTCCTCCTCTCCATGAGCTTGGCTGTTTGCACCACCACAAGGATGATTTCCTTTTACATTGAGAAGATGTTCAAAATATTCCCTCCACCTCTCCAGTGATTCCCTGGGATCTATTATGAGTTCACCTGAATTACTCAAAACACTGTTCATTTCCTTTTTCCCTCCCTTCCTAAGATTCTTTATTACTGTCCAGAAAGGTTTCCTTGCTGCTTGACCTAGCCTTTCCAGGTTATTACCAAAATCTTCCCATGATTTCTTTTTGGATTCAACAACTATTTGTTTCGCTCTGTTTCTTTCATCTACATATAAATCCCTGTCTGCCTCGGCCCTTGTTTGGAGCCATTTCTGATAAGCCTTCTTTTTACGTTTATAGGCTGCTCTCACTTCATCATTCCACCAAGATGTTCGCCTTTTCCCATCTTTACACACAGTTGTTTCTAGGCATTCCCTTGCTGTTTCTACTACAGCAACCCTGTATGCCACCCATTCAATTTCTATATCCTGAACCTGCTTACTCTCTACTGTTCGAAACTTCTCACTAATCATATCCATGTACTTCTGTCTAATTTCCTCGTCCTGGAGATTGTCTACCCTTATTCGTTTGCAGACAGATTTCACTTTCTCTACCCTAGGCCTAGAGATACTTAGTTCACTACAGATCAGATAGTGGTCTGTATCATCGAAAAATCCGCAAAAAACCTTTACATTCCTAACAGATTTCCTGAATTCAAAGTCTGTTAAGATGTAGTCTTTTATGGATCTAGTACCCCTAGCCTCCGATGTGTAGCGGTGAATAGCCTTATGCTTGAAGAATTTATTCGTAACAGCTAAACCCATACTAGCACAGAAGTCCAGCAAACGCTTCCCATTCTCATTAAAGTAACAGAAAATTCTACATATTCTGCTTCTACTTCATTATGGTCAAGTCTCCTTCGCTGAATCGAATCTTCAAGTCTTGTCAACCCCAAGGACACTTAAACCACTTGTAGCAGTTGTTGGCAAGTGTAATTTTGAACATTTGTAAACATTTTAAACTATGTTTCTTAAATCATAAGGAAATGTTCAATCCTGTAAAAGATGGCTTTAGATTAGTGTTACTGTTAGATTTGAGGTGAAAAAAAAAAAAAAAACAGAAAACGTGTCCTCAACCTCCTCCTCCTCCTCCTCTACTTAGTTAGGTATATGGCATGTGTCTGATATGTTGCAATGCATTTGTTTATGTCTGTACACAACTGAAGGAATCAATCTCTTTAAGACATGCAACATTTTTGTCAGAGTCTTGCTTTAGCTCCTGCCACTTCGTTTTTGATGGTTATAAAATTATTTTTAAGAAGGGAAGTGAATGATAAATAAACTGCTGTTTTAAGCAATAGCAAGGGTAGGTTATTACAAACAATCAAAGGCATTTACGTTGACAAACAGACTGGTGGCAGTAAAATGCAGTATGATGGTAGCAGTATTTAAGTTCCCTTAGATTTAAATACCATACCATGTTAAATCTAGAATTCTGTTGTTTTCGCTATTTTTGGCATACTTTTTATAAAATGGACAAGTTAATGTACAGTTAAAGTAGAAACTCTTTCAGTGATAAAATATTCTTTTTCAGGGCATCTATGTTACAGAAGTCCACGATGGTAGTCCAGCTGCAAAATCAGGTCTTCGGATGCATGATAAAATCTTACAGGTATTGTAGTGAGAGTTACATTTAATTGTGTAGATGTTTAAAACTTTACTTGAAATATAGTAGAATCTCTCAAGTTGACCTCATTCGTATAGAATCAGCACCCTCTGTATATAAATTGACTATACTGTCCATTTTTACTTGAAGACCACTCTGTGTCATGTATTGTGACTTAAGTTTTTCTGTTTCCTGTCATGAATTGTCACCTTTTATACATACCATTGTTTACATGGTGACCAGTGAAGCGCTCGAATAATGCGTCATGTTGAATCCTATCATATCTGTGTCAAATGGAACTATGTACAGTCTACTATCATGAAGTCAGCCCCCTGATTAACCTCTAATAACTGTCCTTAAGTTTCTTGAGCCGAAATGACATTCAGCATGGTAACATGAAAGTTATAAAGAAAGGACATAGAAAGGGCAATTTTGAGTCTCTATTATCTTCTTCTGCCAACCTCCCATGATATAAACTTGTTGGCCAGTAACCATTGGGCGTTCAAGAGCACTGATATAGAGCAGCTGAAATTCGTAACTATTCAACTGGAGATGCTACAGCTTGAGAACGAGAAGATCCAGGAGCAGCAAACGGAGGCCGAGTAATACAGTCATTAAAACTGTCTGCTGATCCACGTCCTTCCTTTGGAAACTCAAGTTGAAGATCTGTACATAGCTGTCATGGATGTTATTAACAAATTGTTGAAGGTTGAAATTAATAAGCATGATCTTGATCAAGCACACGGAATTGGACAAACAAAATTTTCAGTGACAACTGCTCTAAATGGCCTTTAATGGTGAAATTCCTGTGATACCAGGAATATGAACTGTTTTTCAAAAGTAAGCACCAATTAAAGGAAATGGGAATAGTTATCCCTGAATTCCTTTCTAACTTCTGACTCAGTTTACTTCAGTTTGCTAAGTACAGTAGAAGTTGAAGCATAGTATAATCTGGAAGTACAATGAATCAGTTGTTGTTCTTCATAACAGCTCTGAGTATTACCTGAAGACATGAAAGATTTATAGAAATTGAGATAGAGTCCCAAAGTTATATGAAGTTACTTGTAACGTGTGCAACAGTTGTGCAGTGTAAATGTATGGTTGTGTGTGTGTGTGAACATATCTCTGTTTACTAGAATTCTAGAGTGGCCCCAGGCGAGTACAAATATTGCATGTGGGCAGTTTTGTTTACAGTAGAACCTCTGTTAACTGAAACAAAGAGAGGGAGGGGTTTTGGATAATCAGAATTTCAGGTAAGAATCAAAATGTCATTTTTTGAAGGTTTAGATGAAAGCAAATGAAGACAATAGGCTACGTACAGTATATAAGATAGTACATTGTTGACAAAGTATTTTAATACTGGAAACTTGAACTACTCAGCTGTATTTACAAAACAAAACAATGTTCGATAGTGCATGTACTGTAAATATACAGTAGGCTCTACTATTTTTTCTGAAAGTCTCTTCTATTTCTTTTGGTTTTTCCTAGCTAGCCGCTTTGTCACATGACCATTTCATTAGTAGAACGTCACAATAACAAATTATGTTTCTTTAATTCGTTTAATTCGTTTTTGTAATTTAATCAAATTGTTTTTCTGATTGTTTTGGTTAAACGGTATTTCAGTTAAAAGCGTTTTGGATAACGGAGGTTATACTTACTGATAATGACTAGTTATAGTGTAAACAACAGTTGGCGACAATTCCTGCTGGCCATTGACTGTGACTTACTACAGAGAGAATGTCCTGATTGCCCATCCCCTGCCGTAGTACTGTCCCCAGTAACCACAGCTACCCTCCTTCGGTATGCTTTCTTCCATTTCCTTCACCTGTTCCAGTCCTTTCATGTCAGCATGCAGTCTCTTCTTAGCCATTTTACTGAATTTAGTGCTATCCTCAGTCAAAATAAATGCTTAAGAGTGTGCACTTCTAAAAATTGGTTAAAGGAGAGCCTTTCTAACTCACTAGTTTACATCCCAGCATATACTTTGTTCAGAAATGATCAGTGTGGTAAATATGCTGGTGTAATTACAGCCTATTGTCATAGTGACCTTAAATGTGAAATAATTGCAAGCTCCCGTAACAAATACTCAGCTCGGCCAAAATATCTTGGTTGAAGCTAGTGCAGTAAAATATGTAATGACAGTAAAATCTTGTGAATAAAAATTATTAGCTCCATCCCATGAAATCTTTGTTTCATATTATAAATTATAATCTTGCAGTAATATTGTGGTTGTCTTGTATATAGAACAGTGAAATACATGTGACTAGTGATTCTTAATCAGTTGTCAAAATGGAAATACAGTACAACATTTGACCAGGCCGTCTCACCTTGAGCTGTTATCCAGTCAGGAGATAGAGATTTGTCATGCTTAACCCTAGAACCGGCAGTGTTAAATTCTGTACCGGCAGCATTTTGTGTGATATTTACCTGCCCGTGGATTCTTATTTTCATCCTTTTGTATACAGTGTGCCATAGCACTGTTGCATATCATTAAAAAGCTAATAAACCACAGATTCAGATGGTAACATTAACCCTCCAAGTGGCAAGCGCCTGATATCAGGCGTTTTATGCGTTTGCCCAGTGGCAACGCCTGATATCAGGCGTTTTGACATGCTCTTTATTTTATTTCAATAACCTTATTATTATTCATCAAAATGTGCTAATTACGAATCAATTGAAGGAGAAATGTTCGGCCATAATCATGAAATAGTTTGTATAACAACATCTTACACTAATCTAGTGTAAATCGTTGCCAAAGTAGCGTCATAATTCCGCTATCGTTTGCTAGCTGCTACATACTCGGCGGCCGGCCACACGAATGTCTCAGCTGAGCCAGCTATATTTAGTTGCCAGTTTTCCTTCTGATATCAATCTGAAGTGTTGATATGCACTCATCCCAGCAATACTGAATCATTTCCTCACAGGAACAGTGAATAAATCTTCAAAGGGACTGTCTCAGATTGTTTTAGGTACAAAACTTGAACCTAGGCAAATCGTTTACTTTAGGCAAGGTGACGTTCTACTGGTTGCTTATAAAGAAACGAAAACAAGGAAACCAGTCTATTGTCTCACAACGGGATGTTACACTGAGGGAAATGAGGGGTTGAAACCACTACTGATTCATAAGTACAATAACTTCATGGGAGGTGTAGATAATAAAGGTAAGTGCATTTTCCATGCCACTTGTTCCAGACCCACTAGAAGGTACTGGAAGCAGTTTTTTTCAAATCTTCTAGATATAACATTATTTGACACATACGTCCTGTACATAAAGAACACTGATAAGCCTTTAGCAAGATGAGACTTCATGATCACTATAGTTAGGAGATTGCTAAATGAACAGTTCCCAGTTCCAGTTGTGAGGCCAACAGGTCATGCAGGAGGCCCCTCTCATGCTCTCGAAATATTGCCACAGAATAACAATCGCCTATGTGTTGTGTGGTTGAAAGTAAAGAAGAAGAAGAAGTCTACATTCTGGTGTCGAGGATGTAATGGTGGTATTCACCAGGGGTGTTATAAACTAGTGCACTTCTGGAGGCCTCACAATCATGGAGTAAAAAGAAAGACCCACCCAAGTGACTGTGAGTGAAATGTAGGCCTACAAGTGGTAGCATACAATCGTTGTATACATTGTTGTATAATTTTTCCAGCTAAGAACAGTATTATGAACTATATACTGGTACGCACCTATTTACTATGAACTGGTGCTTCTTTTGTATATGTCATTTTTTTAAATTTACCTAAATATAAACATTTTATATATAGCAAAACTTTTACAAAAATAAATAATATAAACAAATTCAACATATTTTTGGTTTTACACTTTGTGGATAATAAATAACAGCTTTAGTATCATCATCATCTTATTCCTTGTACTTTTGAGGATAAAAGGGTGTGCTCTTTATGTATGTATAACAAGTCAACGATTTTTAACACAATTTATACTAAGAGTCTGCAACACCGGTAAAATATCGCTGCCATTACAGGATAAATGACCGCCACTTCAAGGGTTAACTTTTCTGTGAGGCTTCATAAAAAAATTTCTTTTAAAAAATTGAGACTTGGAAATGGTGGATTTCTTATTTCATGACAAATATCAAAATTCTAACAATCTAAAATACAAGGTAAAACATAAAACACAGAATCCAAGATGTACAAAATGATGTACATAATGTGTGTGAAAGTTTCAAGTCTGTTCAATAATATTTGATTGATAACAAAAAATATATTTTCCCATATATGCTGGCCTGTCTACACCTTGCTCCTCTTTATCGTAAGGTTGCTCCTGTAGTAATGTTCTAGATGAGGCCGTCATGGTCTTCTTTGTATGGCCGCACATGATACATGACCTTTCTTGTCGACCTGGTAGGTGAACAAACTTGTGCTTAGGTCCATCACCATTACCACTTGGAACTGGAGCCTGAGGTGCTGGCTCATCAGATACAAGATCTTCAATAATTGACACAGCAAAACTGTACTTGTCCATTATTAGGGGAGCAATGTTTTGTTGATAGATTATGCAAGCATATTGTCCAAAAAGTCGGGGAAAAATTATTCTAGTGACGCATTGGTTGGCCTGTTGAATCTTATATGATAAATGTTTTTTAATCATACAGATCATTCCCTTCTTGTAGACCATAATCATGAGAAGTTTCACAGTTTCTTTCCCACTTCTACTCCTAACTGGCAGGTCCTTGACATGTGTACAAGTTGACAGCAGGAAAACTGTCTTATGACCTTTCTTTTCTTTGAAACAAAATTTTTCCTGTAATACATGGTTTCAGGTGGTTTCTACCTAGAATTTATCAGATTATGGGGCATTTCTTTAGAATTAGCCTACTTCTTGTTGTTCCAGTCAACATAACGTCCTTTTGATACAGAGCCTCTACCAAGGGAATTTTTGTGTAGAAATTGTTGGTAATCAAGTGATATCCCTTCCCACATACATTGCTTTTGTCTACTAATTCCATAACCACCTGATGAGCAAGTTGTTCTGGGTTCCTTCTTTCAGGAAGAGCTTTCCCACTGTAAAGTTCCATACACATTATGTAACCAGTACGACTTTCACACAACTGAAACTACTTCAAACCAAATTTAGAAAAATGTGTATTTGGCATGTACTGTATATAAACACAATGATTCTTCATCCCTGTCATCTATAATGTAAGTTGTTCTGGCACAAAATGATGTTTGAACTTCGTATTCATGTGATCCATGAAAGGGCCAAACTTTGTGCTTAGGGTCAAATCCAACCTGGCCACGTGGAATGGGCTCATTAGAATTTGGATGAAGAAATCTGCTTATAAGTTCAGACGCAGTCAAAGAAGTAATCTATTTTTGTGATGGTACTTGGTTCCAGTAATGTTCATGATTGCTTCTGTTAGTCCCATATTCAAACACATTGAAATCAACTTTTTCAAGATTGTAATAGTCACATCCTTCCACTTTATATACCTGTTGTGATGGTGGTTGGCTAAATAATCTGTGTGTTCAGAGAGGAATTTTGAGGCATACTTGTTGGTTTTCCTCACCAACATTGACCAAACTTGTGTTGTGAAGAACAATTATACTCAATAGGCATTGCATTCTTACCTAGAGTATTTTGTGGGCCAGGATTTCTCACTAGAAAGTTGTGGTGTGAGAGGCGACTCCGGGGAGGGGTGTAACTCTGGACTGTGTGCTGGTGGCAGGTAGTTAAGCACTGTCATCATCACTTTCACTATCTGTATCAGAAGATATTTCTCTAATATTTCCTTATTCACCATCTTTATCGATCACAAAATCACTTAAGTCTTTAAAATCAGAACTGTCACTTTCGCCCAGTCAAACCTGCAGTTTTTCAGCCGACGGACTTCCATGAGCTATAACCCATGTGGGTGCACAAACTTATATTACTACAGCAGCTATGCTACATACAAGCTGTCTAAAACAAAAATATTGAAGACTGAAATTACAAAAGCAAAGGTGCACTTTTAACTCTCTAATACATATAATTACAGTCGCAAAATAAGAGCACTAGCAATAAGTACAGCACCATTACACGATATGTTTTGGTTCGTATATAGCAAGTCACTCATTTTTTCCCCCAAGGTGACTTATACAAGAAGATTGTTTGTATATAAAGAAGCAACTCTAAACTTGTAGGATCACAAGGCAAGACATGCCACGCCATCTGTTAGCAGAATAATGCTACTAAATGAAAAAATAAACATGCCAATATAATGGTCCGTTATTGGACATTACATGCATCGAAGAATCGACTCTGCCGCTACTGGCATGGGCAAACAGCCGATTCATTGACGCTTGCTGGTTTTAGGGTTATTCTCCAATGTAGTTATCCCACGAAGCACATCTTGAAATATAACTGTTGGGTCCTTAGCTTCCATACTGATATCATCCTTCTGCCTGTGTTGTTGCAGATGTGACAAGTTATTACCAGCTCTGTATTTCCCAACTACTGTACAAAATAAATTATGTACAGGACCCAATATTGATACCTTCCAGCTTCTCATACAACTAAAGTAATGCACAATTAAACTAAAATTAAACATAATGTGTTGTAAGAAATACAGTGCATAGATGTTATATACTGTATGTACTATCACAGTGTTTACCAGTTCAGGAGATGATGAAATACTAAAAAATGTACAAAGAGATGCAGGCTTTTATACAACAAGGAAACATAGATGAAAACCTGATTGTGATGGGAGACTGGAATACAGTAGTAGACCTAGAAGGAGAAGGTAATGTTATGAAAGAATAGAATTAGGATAAAGTCATGAAAGAAGAAGCTAGGTGGTAGAATTTTTCATGGATCATGAATTAGAGCTTACAATTTGGTTGGTCATAAACCACAATATATAATCATTATATGTTCTCGTCTATCAAGTGCAGGTATTTTGATTCAATGCCATTTCAAAAATCCGATTGCCTCTGCCGGGTTTGAACCTATTATCTTGGGCTGGAGGACACACACTACCACTGATCCACAGATGGTTGTATACGTGTACAAACCTGGAGACAAAATTTTCCCATTCACAGTTTTATGGCAATGTAATGCTGAATGAAGCTGAAAGAATAAAAGAAAGGAAGGAAAGCAAAGAGAAGACATGCTCAAGAAAATCAGAGTAAGGGAAAGGAATGTGTTGCACAAGGCTTAATTAAAGTTCAGCAAGAAATGAAGTATAGTTTGCCGTATGGAATGAGATCAGAAAGACTACTGATGGAGAGATAGGAAGGAAGGCAAGGTCGAGTAGAAATCATTACATAACTTGTGTTAAATTAGATCTGTTCCACAGAAGTAGTACAAGAATGTGAAAAATGAGGGGGGTAAAAAGGACTTCAGTAAACAAAAGAATGGGGCATGCAGGAAAGTGCTAGGCAGCTAAGAAGGAATGACTGAAAGAGAAATACATAAATTTTAGAGAAGCTTTAGGAACAGCAGATACTGCTGTTAGAAACTCAAATCAATTTTTGGAGAAGGGAAAGGTACTTTAAATAAATTTACAGGCTTTTAGATTAGCAATATGACGAGTCGTATACTTCGTCAACTCGAGTTACTCGTATTCGGAAACACTACCAACTCAAGTTGACGAGTCGACCGGGTAGGACAGGGAGAGCGAGACAGTCGCAATGTCTCGTGAAAGGAGCGACTAAGGGAACTAGAGTTGACGAGTCGGGCAGCGAGAATGAGACTAGACGCCGAGGCCATTGCTCTGTCTCGTGAAAGAGGCAAGTGATGGAACTAGAGTGCTTTCTGTGTGTGCTGAGTTTACTCGAATCTATGTTATAACTGTGAATATACAGATTGCACATGTCAGGCATGAAAACGAAGACAATTGTATTCGTAGTAGTACAGTAATGCATTTTCTACCAGAAATCGCATACTTGTTAAATTAACACTGTCTAGCAGCTGAAGAAAACAATGTTTAATAAAATAGGAAATAGAAATACCAAGTTCTTCTCAAATGTTAACCAAATAATAGTCTCAACCCTTTGTGAAGAAAACTAATTCTACAACACATTATACCAAAGCTAAAGGAAAAAAAGGCTTAATAATTTGTAAGAATAAAGTTAATACTCTTAACTGGTTTCTTGCTTAGGTTAGGAATCGATCAAAGAACAGAAAGCACTTGGCCTAACTCGGGGCTATTCGGGACGTACAACCTCATGTAGCAAATGACGAGTTGAATATAATACTGCCAACTCGAGTCGGCAACAGTCACTATTGTAACAATAGCTACAATTTTACTGTATATTTACCACTCACCTGCAGTTGTTCGTATAGTGTCGGCTGTGTTAAGAGACTTGTGTTGTGAAGGCAATGTCTTGTGAATGAGATGGGGTGCGCTATAGATATTCCAACTAGGCAAGGCATGTAAGGGAATACTAATACTCTTTGTATTCACAGAGTTTACTCGAGTCCATGTTATGACCGAATATATAGGATGCTCAATTGAGGTACGAAAAATCAAAGTAATCATACTACAGTAACTTATTCAAATAGTAATAACGTATTTTGCACCAGAGATCACATACATGTTAGACTAACACTGGTTAGTAGTTGAATAAAAATCATTTGATAATTAAGGAGAAAAGCTCTGAATTCTTCTTATGTAGATAAAATACAGTCTCAACCCTTTAAAAACTAATCGATAACATAAACACTAAAACTAAGGAAAACATCTAAATAATTAAGCAAAAAAAAAAAAAAATGGAGAAATTGAATATCATTATGCACACTTCCTTAAAAAAAATGTCAAGTGTTGTATTTCTGTTGTAATCACAATATGTTCTACTTATGATTTGTAGGCTGCAGCACACCAACATTTGAGAAATAAAATTTTGTCCAACTTCTTTGGTGACAGTCTGTTTTGTTCTGTTTCGTTGCTCATTTGTTACCATACCAGCCTTGGAAAATAATCTTTTGAGTTTGTTGAGTTATTATTTCCTTAATCTTTTTGTCCAACATTTCCCAAAGGTCATCCGTGTTGTTTTCTGTTGGTGTAGATTATGTTGCAATAGATTGCACCTGCTGTATGTGCATGACTATGAGTTAATTATCTGCCACAAGTTCTTCGATCACCCACTTCTGAGCATTATCTGCATTCGACTCCAAACCAAAGCCTTTTTTCTTGAAGTGAGGATCAAGGAAGGTTGATTTCAATGTCGTTTTGTTGTTTTCGTAGACATTTAGCCGTTTACAAGTAACAACTCTCATTATTGTTCCGTATTGAAGATGACGTTAGGCATAGATATCAAGGATAATTAAATAAAAAACCACCTATTCAATACTTTCCACGTTTAATGTGGTTATTATCTACATGATTTTATGTAGACTTATTTGGTCAGGTACATGTTTCACCCATTATTTTGGGCATCTTCAGCCTGTAAACAACCTTTAGGTCAAGGTTTGGGACCTTTTTAACCAATACACAATATACAACATATACATTATATACAATATATACAAACATAAGTCAATACAGTAAATATCTAATATTAGATAGATTAGGACCAAAAAACTTTACTGTGTTGACTTATGTTTGTATATATTGTATATAATGTATATGTTGTATATTGTGTATATATTAGTATGTTTATATTGGTTAAAAAGGTCCCAAACCTTGACCTAAAGGTTGTTTACAGGCTGAAGATGCCCAAAATAATGGGTGAAACATGTACCTGACCAAATAAGTCTACATAAAATCATGTAGATAATAACCACATTAAACGTGGAAAGTATTGAATAGGTGGTTTTTTATTTAATTATCCTTGATATCTATGCCTAATTTAGCCGTTTGTCGAACACTTCAACTAATGATTTTTGTAAATGTCTTCCTGCATCTGTTTGAGTTTTCTTTTTGTTTACTGTGTTTTGTAGTCCCCTTATTAGTGGGATCACACAAGATAAAGTCGGATAAGATTCTCCACATAGGATTACAGTCATCTTTTCCACAGGACTTAAGGGACTAGTTATGTCTTAGAGTATAAGCCATTCAGAGAATTTAAGTTACCCGACATTGGTGACTCTGTGAGTGGTTATGTTGCTGACAAAGGTACCTTTACCTTTAGCAATCTTTCCAACATATATAAAGTTGCATTCCATCTTGTGGGCATGTCCTCTTTCAGTTTAAGTTCTTCAGCCTACAATTGTTCGTATAGTATCGGCTATTTTAAGAGACTTGTATTGTGAAGGCAATTCCTAGTGGACAAAACCGATGAGTTCAATTTACAGTTGTAGGTGAAATGAGCTGTTAGGGATATATAGCATTTGTTGCTATCAGACTTCCAAATACAGTTGCCATGCTGTTAGGGCCGTGCAGCTGTGAGCTCGCATCCGGGAGATAGTAGGTTCGAACCCCACTGTCGGCAGCCCTGAAGATGGTTTTCTGTGGTTTCCCATTTTCATACCAGGCAAATGCTGGGGCTGTACCTTAATTAAGGCCACAGCCGCTTCCTTCCCATTCCTAGGCCTTTTCTGTCCCATCGTCGCCATAAGACCTATCTGTGTCGGTACGATGTAAAGCAAAAAAAAAAAGCAAATATCTGTTGTTACTGCTACATTTTCCACCATTTGTAGTTTTTGCCTGAGAGCTTCTGAACATGTATGTCATCGAGCATTTTATCTGACTATACTTTTCAAGTGGGTAGCGTATAGTCAGGGTCGAATTTCTGAGTGTACATTTAAAACCCACATTTTCCACAATTTGTAGGGACTGATAATCTAAAATTATCATATCTAATAACACTTCGTCAATAACCTTTCGATTCACTTTTGCAGGAGGAATTAATTGCATTTGTCTGTGACACGATGTATTTTCCTCTTGCGATGTGGAAAAGAAGTCTTCATTTACTTGAATCCGAGTCATAGTTGAAGTACCAGTAGGTCTACTTACTATGATTCTGGATTGTTTGTCTAGTCTAGGCTGCACTGATTTATTTGTACTGTTAGTATTAGACACTACAGGATCTGAACCTTCTAAAAATTGAATTGGATGCTTCCTGTTCAAATGTGATATTAAATTAGTTGTGTTTCCGAAATGCTTATAGGAACACAAACACAAGTCATGCTTCACTCTGTTATTCCCAGTCTTTTTGTAAAATTCCACACAACAGATTTCTTATTTTCTCGAGGCATGACGTAAAAAGATTCAGTTATAAAAACACCAACACATCAACAAGTAAAAGTAAACAACCATTACTTTTATAATTGAATGAATCCTCAAAATTGAATTTGAGTTATCTTCCCGGCATATATTTAGAAAACGATCAGGAATTAACAGAAAGCAATTGATCTCACTCGAGATGATTCGGGCGAGTTCATGTCTCTGACTCGGAACGCGCCAGCAAGTGAGGTCTTATCGCAGTCGGTCATGGTCGATTTGTTTACTCAAGTTACAACAGGAAGTCACTCGAATTGACTCGAATACATGCTTGACTCGAGTTAAAATGTTCGACTCGTCACATTACTATTTTAGATATTGATGTGGAAAGTAGTTATGGTAAAATCCAGTTAGTTATTTTTTGCTCTGTACTAATGCCATCTGCAGTGGTGGGAAATAGACATTCTTCTTTTTCTGTTAATCTGTCTTGAGACAGGTATCAACTGAACATCCTCCATGATTCTCTGTTCTGAGCATCTTGTTTCAGCTGTTCATTCATTCATGGAAACATTAAACTCTTTCGCTGCACTATTTTTAAACAGAACACTTACAGTAAAGTCGCATTTTTTCCATCGTTTAAAAAAGAACTGAAATTTTAGTTTTTTTTTTTAAAGGTTAATGACATTCAACACCATTGCACGTATTTTTAACTGACCTTTGGGAGCTAGCAGTGACATTCGACTTTGAAACACACATTGCTGTGATACACCTCGAAACATGGAGCTGGACACATTGCAGGCTATCCTGGGCAATTCTTACAAAAGAATACTGTTTTCTCTTGCACAGTTCCTTTCCTTTCTTTGAATATTTTGCTGGAAAAATGGAACAAACAAAACAAACAACACAGTTCAGTCCATTGATTATAACTTGAAAGCAGAGGAAAATCAAATGTTTTATCTAAACACTGCTCAGCATATCTGTTTGTTTCCATTACTGTATGCTCAAACATTGAAAACTAAAGAAATGCCTTGTATGGGTCATCAAAATTTGAAGCGTAGCTTTTCACTGTTATATTAAAATTAGACCTGTCGCATAATTTCATTTTTTATATTCTTATGTCATCAGTGCTCATCACTAATATCCCGCCAGTCCAATACAAAATGACGATCTTCCTCTTTGCCACTTTCTTCCGAACAGTCTGTAACCATACAACAGGGTTACAGATTCCATTCAGTATTTATTATTATTATTATTATTATTATTATTATTATTATTAACCCGATTCATTAGATTTTATATTCTGTTTCTCATCATTTATACTGTAATAATTAGGTATCACGCATATTATTGTATTTAATCATAGGTTAAGTGAATATGTTTGTAATTATGCTGTATATTAGTAAGTGAGATTTGTTGGTTTGATATAGTCATTCTGTGGCTTGTAACTCTAGCCAGATGTGTTGGCAGAGTATTTTGCAATCGAGGCTATGTTTAACTGAGAATGTTATGTGCAAGTAGGTTTTCCGATGACTCATGCAGCATAGTCAACTGTAATCCGCTTGGGTACGCTTATACGACACATGACTGTTGACATCAGTGCGTGGGCACATGATTGCGACCAAGTGTCAGTATTCGCCAGCTACTGTATGTTGAGGTGGAAGGGATGAACAGAGAGTAGGGAGATGAGTCGTCATCGCGAGGTTATGAAAGTCGATGCAACGGTGGTGAGAGGTATCAGATCATATGTATCAGTCAGATGTATCAAATGGAAGAAGTGGTCTTAGAGTGATGGTCAGAGCTAAGAGTTGTGTTTGAAGAAGTCTTGTATTAATCGAGGTCTACAAGTGGTGGTTGTATCCAAGCAGAGACGGGTAATATGCTGATAAAGAAACATCATCTTCTTGTGAGGATGGACTTCACAAGATGTTTCAATAATATTTTCCAATTTCTTATAATATATTGAGTGGACGTAATTACATTGGAGCTCCCTACACGCGTACATGGTATGTAGGCCAACTCCTTGTTATATAAGAAGATAACAGCAGACGGCTCCCGACTTCAGCTCATAGGTTTTCCCAAGAATTTCAAGTTCAACAGCGGTGTATGCAGACATCAGGTAATTAAAGCATCAGACATGTTATGCATTCATAACATGAAAAAGAATGTAATCAGCGGCGATATCACATCTCACTTCAAGTTCATGCCAATAGCTTTTTTTGTTTAGATTAAATTTTCTTTTAATATTACCGCAAATCTCACTATATATATTTTTTTGTTAAATTAAAAAACGTCAATGCTTGTTCATTGTGACGTAAATTATAGTCATAAACTCAGTTTTATTTTAATTATAATAAGTGATTCCAGTTCCATGTACAATCCTCAATTGTGGAAATGCAGCAGTAATTTAATATTGTCCTGATCCATATCCCTGTATATTGCCAGATATGTGAGTTTATCACCTCAAATTGATATAAGAGGTATGCTCTACCAAATTTTGTTGTTTTTATTTAAAAAGCAACTGGCGCTCAAACAAATGTTATGTATATTGTGTGAAGGAAATGAAGGTATAAGAGTAGTGGTTTTGAGTAGCCACAAGTCACTATGTACATCATCACCTTGTACACTTGTTTCATAGTCCAAATTTATTGAACAATCTGAATCAGAATTGGCCACTAAAAGATTGAAGATTTCTTCACTGTCATTACTTTGTCCTGCGTGCCCATAGCTGCTGAATAAAGCCTGCTGCCTGCCAGACAGCTGACAGGAAAGTTGGCGGGCGGGCAGGTGAAAGATAACGAAAAACGTAGGCCCAGTATTGGTGGGAACGTTTTCAAACAATGCTTAGTACAGAGTCAATACTGTACCAGGAAAGCCTAGGTCGTGGCCCATATCAATCGAAAGAAACGTTATTCCAGCATAAAATATCCGTCCAACGTACGAACGTCTAAGAAAAGGAATGTTCCAGCATGTGCCAGACTTCACGAGTGCACTAGGCGAAGTCAAGTGACGTCACCTGTCGCTCGAAGCTCACCTCCCCTAGAGATATTTCTTGAAAAGAATTTTCTTTTCGCAAGCTTTTCAACGCCTTTACCAATTTCAACGGGACAAACGCTGAATTGTAGCAGACGTCATAAAAGTTAATCCCTGTGAATTTCGAATTAATCCATCCCATGGTTGTTGAGTTATAATAATCTAAAGTCCAAGAAAATTATGCACTCACGGTCACATGGCCAAGAGAACCACCCCTCCCAGCGCCGGTATATATGTCAAGGCTAACAAGCAGAGCAGCGCAGTACAAGGACGAGTACACAGATGTGTGTGAGTGAGACAGAGGAGAGACCGACCCCCGTACAGTATGTCTGCGCAGTCACGGTGAAAGTACTTGCCGTTGCGTTTCCGGAATACGAAGTTATATCGCCGACAAAATTATAAAAGACGTCGCACTGTATTTAGTATATCACGTCGCGACTACGGTCTAATTCTAAAGACATTTGAGAATATAATACGAGTGAACTTATTGAAGTGCAAATACCAAATATTTAACGTTCACAGAATATATCATTACGTGTAGACTTCGTTTACTTTACATGATATTGAACTTCTACAATGAACAGAAACTAATGTGTAGAATTACCAGAACTCATTTCTTTTCGAGTATTGAACTGTGTTTCTTTATTCATGTAGTGTTCATGCCATATTAGTATATGACTTACAGTAGTAATCTGGGTGAATACTAAGAACTTTTTTCTGAGGTAATATGACGTTATAATAACAAGATAATCAGAAAATAATCCTTAGTGACTTAATGACCGTGTTCAAAGACTGTGATTATAGACTATGATTTGCCTTTTTCAAGTGTGAACTGTGTAATTATGGACGTTTTCAGTAACGACTTTAAATAGTATTTCATACAGGAAAGACTGTGATTATTCATTTAACGTCTTAAAGTTCAATTACGCCATAAACTCTGTTCAACAGTAAATGACAGTGTCAGTGATAACTACTCGTATTAAGTGAATTTTTCGTGTGCGAAAAATCACCTTAACGAGCTGCAATTCTACACGATCCAGTTCCAGCTGTCATCACCTCATCGGGGGACGTCAACATGGTGTGTTAAGGGAACATCGCTGATCCTGATTCTCCACGGAATATTCCAGATGTCCATCCTTCAACATTTGTAGCAACATTTCTTTCATTAAGTGAGTAGTAACAAACTGACTAAAATTTTCTCATTAATTTTGAACAGTGGAAACTTCAGTGCCGCGTGTGAACAAATATTTCAGAGTTCTCATAATTTCTCAGAAGTTCATCTTTTGTGATTAATTTAATTTTCATATCTCATAGAAGAACTTTAGGCTTTTCAAGTGTGCTATACATCAAGGTTTACAAACTGAAAAACTGAAAAACTTTCAACAGAAATTTAAATTCTCATGTCATTTTGCAATTACAAGTGTGTGCTCATATTTAGAAAGTCTTTAGGTGGAAATCTAATACCTCGTATTCTCACATATGAAAGACTTTGGAATCAGTGATATTCATTTAATTTTCATGAACTGAATTCAGGAGGATTACGTTTAAACTTTTAATTTCAATGCCAGATTTGAGTCCAATAATCATATTGCAGGGTGAAGAATTAATAAATTGTTTAAAAAAATTTTTTAACCATCTATTATTCGCTCTGCGAGTCTATCCTACTCTGTATCGGCTCTGAAACCAAGTTCCACTCCCTGAGGTCCTACTCATGCCCTTTACCCAGGAACTTTTCCTGGTACAATACATCACTAAAGGTGTTTGTATTATTAAATGCCCCTTTATTAAAGAAGCACGTGGAAACTGTAGTGGGCAATACCAAGTCAGGAAAAGTAGATTACTGCAGCATATGCTATATAGAAGTAAATCAACAAAAGTCGACTTCCCCAGCAAAGGAGTTAAAGAAACTTTAAGAATTTCTCTCTTAATTGCTGTTTGTTGTATTGCTTTATCTTGAAAAATGAATCCATGCTCAATATTTGAATATGTTACCTTCTGTATGTATGACATATGAATAGTAACACAGTAAAGGTTTCCACCTGTTCAGTACTAATATGTATTTACAATGTTATAAATTACATGGAACTAGTTTCGACCCACCTAGGGGTCATCATCAGCCATATTAAAGCATACATAAGTTTTTGTCGAATCCTAAAACATGTTATTTTTAACTGTAATAATCGTATGGATTTATAATTTATAAAGTGAAGTGTGGTAATGAGATGAGAAATGTTAGTATGGTACAGGTGAGTAGTAAATAATAATATACATACAAACAAGTTTGGAACAAAGAAGTACAAGTGGAGTGCTTAGAGTTGTAAAAATATAACCTCGTGGATGTCAGTAGTCCTCGTACTAAAGAATCAATGTAAAATAACACATATAAACATATATACAAGTATGTACAAAGTCTGGAGAGTAAAGAGTGATACTCTTTTGATGTCGAGTCGGCTTGACACTGATCACTTAAGCGGAGAAATTAGGCATTTGGTGTATTAAAGCTGTGTTGATCGGTTGCGTTGTTGATTGTTGGACGTGAAGTTATTTCTGAATTTCTGGTTGAGAAGAAGGTGGAAACTGCGCGTGGATATATTGATTCTCAGTTCTTAGCGGAAACCAAATTGGACCTGTTTAAATGGAGAAAGTCAGTAAAAACAAAAAATGGAGATAGGAAAAGGTTAACATAAAGTGAAAGGACGCTTACCTCGCGCTGCGGTGTGTGTAGTATAGCTGATGGTGTGCGATTGGTGGCGGGGAGAGAGGTGTGGGCAGAGAGGAGGGCAGGCGCGTGCGGGTTAGGAGGGGGTTAGGAAGAGTGGGGGTGGCTTGGAGTGAGGTGGGGGTGGGGAGCTTTTAAGGCGGGGCTGAAGGGTGCGGGAGAAAGGGTAATTGTCTCGGAAAAGTACCTTTGATTAGACTTAGGATTGAGTTTTGCTTGGCTGCATTATTGTTTCTGAGGAAAGTGATGAATAGATCGAAGACTATGTTGGGTTTCTCTGAGATTTCATTGAGATTGTGGCTGGCGTATTGGTCTAGGTGTATGTAGTAATTTTCCATTATGTTGAGTAAAGGGCCTTTGTTTGCTAATTCGAGGATATCCATGTCCTGTTCGATATTGGTGAAATTATGGTTATAATCATGCATGTGTTGGCCGATGGCTGAAAACCTGTTGTATTTTATTGCATTAGTGTGTTCGTGGTATCTGGTATTGGAAGTTTCTACCGGTTTGTCCGATGTAGGATTTTTCACAGGTGTTGCATTTGATCCTGTAAACTCCTGATTTTAAAAAACTGCTGGTCTTGTTGATGTGTGAAGTATTGTGTAAGACGTTCGTGTTCTTATTGTTGGTTTTGAAGGCTATTTTAACGCCTTGTTTCTTGAAGATATTGGTTAACTTGTAGATATCATTGTTGAACGTGAAGGTGGAAAATGTTAGAGGTTTAGTCACTTCTTTTTTGAGGGTAGTTTTAGGGCGATGTTTGTGTTTATTGATTATCCTTTCTATAAAATGATTGCTGAAGCCGTTGTATTTTGCAATTCCGCGAATTGTGTTAAGTTCGTTCTTTAGATCTTTCTTGGACATAGGTATGCTGAAGGCTCAGTGAACTAGGTTGTTGTATGTGGCTCGTTTGTGGGACTGGGGGTGCACTGAATCTTGGCGAATGGTGGAGGCTGTTTGAGTGGGTTTTCTGAATATTTTATAACTGAAAGAATCTGAGTTTCTAGTGATAGTTAAATCTAGGAAGTTGATTTTTTGATTTGATTCGGATTCTAGTGTTAATTTGATATGAGAATCAATAGTGTTGAGTTTTAAGAGGGTGGTGGAGGCATTAATTGATTGCTCATTCATGATTATGAAGACATCGTCAACATATCTGGCCCAAAAGAGAATGTTTCCAAATTCATTGTCAATTTTGGTGTGTTCGAGGAAGTCCAGGTATATTTCTGCCAAGATGCCTGAGGCCAGTGAACCCATTGCCAAACCATCTTGTTGATATATAACATTGTCGAAAGTGAAGAAGTTGTTGTTGATGATTAGTTTTAATACTGTGATAAAGTCTTGTGTCTCTAGTTTGCTTAAGTGGCTGTTTTTGTTTAAATTTTTTTAATTATTGGAATTAATTTGATACTTGTATGCTTGGGTACATGTTCACAATATCGAAAGAGTGGATGGAGTAATCCGGTTGCAAATTGAAATTGTTAAGTTTTTCTATTAGCTCTGATGTGTTTTTAATGGACTTTTTGGATAAAAATTGATAATTTTTTCTGAAGAAACGTTGGATGAATTGTGATAATTTGTATAAGGGGCTTGGTCTATAGTTGATAATTGGGCGGATGGAAACTCCAGCTTTGTGTATCTTGGGGAGAGCTTTAGCAGTGGGGAGTCCTGGGTTCATATGTATGAGTTTGGATTTTTCCTGTTCAGAAAATAAAAATGAAGTGCTTTTAAGAGTTTGTTTAAGTAGTCTTTGAATTTTTTGGGTGGGGTCTTTTTTGATTATGGAAAATGAGCTGTCTGTGAAAAAGTTTTTTGTTTTTTCAATATATGCTTTTTTATCCATGATAACTGTTGCATTGCCTTTGTCAGCTTTGGTTACGATGAGTTCGTTGTCTTTAATTTTCTTTTTGAGGGCGTATATGTGCTTTTGTTCAGCTATTTTTTCTCTATTATTGAGCTTATTTGCGGGGTTGGTTAGGTTGGAGAGGATATTGTTCAGTTTCCTTTTAACATCGGTTCTAACCTCATTTTGCGTATCTTCCAGCATTTTGCTAATGGCTAACTCCGATTCTGTGATCATAGTAGCGGCTATGTTGAGGCAGTTCAAATTGGGCCAGTTGTGTTTCGGTCCTTTGGATAAAGTTGAGTGTTCAATATCACTTAAGGGCGTGTTTGATAGATTTACGACCGCTGGATGAAGCTGCGAACAATCGAACGTGTTTCTGTTGGAGTTTCTAGTTTGAACGTTATGTAGTTGGGAGTTTTTTAGCCTGTTGAGTTTATTCTCCAAGTTTGACTGTTTTCTGGCTAGTTCGTGGAATAATTTGTTCTCTACTTGTTGGTAGAAAAGTGTCCATTGTGAGTTTGAAAGTAGTTTAGTCGCTGCGAGGTGAGCGTCATATATATTTCTAGCCGAGTGCAGCCCTTGTAAGGCAGGCCCTCCGATGAGGGTGGGCGGCATCTGCCATGTGAAAGTAACCGTGTTATTGTGGTGGAGGGTAGTGTTATGTGTGGTGTGTGACTTGCAGGGATGTTGGGGACAGCACAAATAGCCAGCCCCCAAGCCATTGGAATTAACCAGTGAAGGTTAAAAATCCCTGACCCGGCTGGAAACCAAACCCGGGACCCTCTGAACCGAAGGCCAGTACGCTGTCTATTCGGCCATCGAGTCGGACCCTAGACTGGTGAATTTTATATTTTATGCTTATAGCTTGTGTGAGATGGATACAGGTCTCTCAAAATGTTTTAAGTATGGAGGAATACACTTTTGAAATAAATCATTTACTGAGTTGAAGACTGCTCAGGCTATGAAAATTAATAGGTCATTATATTACCTTGATAATTCCTGATTGGATGATTTTTATAATTGCTTACTCATGATTGTACATTAAAATGAACTTTGTTCCAGTGTAATGGTTACGATTTCACGATGGTGACACATAAAAAGGCTGTAGACTACATCAAGAAACACCCTGTCCTCAATCTACTGGTCGCAAGGAAGGGAGTTACGTCTACGTGATTCAGAAAAGTCAGATTATGTGTTAACCTCTTAAGATATAGTTATCGTTCGTGTACCTGCTTTCTTTGTGGATGTTCTTAATTGGTAATTTATTTTTACTATTGTACTTTATTCAGATGATATCAATATTGTATAGTTTTTATTTAATGCTGAGATAGCACACCAAACAGAATTTTTAATTGTGCCAAGTATTTGACTTAGCAGTTATACATTCCACTTTACTTATTAGGGGTGTAGATACCAGAAACAGTATTTGTGATAATGATGAAATGTATAGTAAATACATTCTCTTTTTCAATGTTTGTGATTACAAGAATTCAGGTAATTTATGCCAGTCATGTGTATTTTATGAAACTCTTTAAGGTTTTTGTTTTTACCTTCTGTTGCGTTCTTGTTACAGTGTAATTCATTGGCCAGCTGCTTTGAGTATCCCTGTATCAATTTCTTTGATGAGGCTTTGTTATATATGTTTTATATATTATAGGTTAGTGTTTTCCTCATAACAAACATTGCCATGCATTCTTTTCAAGCAGTTGGAGATTGTTTTCTGTAGTGGGTTTACTGTACAAGAAAATTTATTTTTGACTATCTTAATGTACATAGTTGCTTTGAAAAGTTCCCTCTTTTGTACCTGTTTGAAATAGAGCACTGCTGTGAGTCAGAGTGATTGATTGATTTGTATTTAGATGTAAGATCTTAACTTACATTAATGAAGACAGGAAATGGAATGTTTTGTGAATATATTTTTTAGTCTTAGTGTCATAACTGTTGAAAAATTGTTCAATTGGTCCATAGACTCTACTTATACAACTTGTTTAATGAGGGGGAAGATGAGAAAATAATTTCATTTGTAAGGAGAGTGGATCTAAGTGTAGAAGTTCTCATATAGTGAGTGAGTCCTCTAGTGAAACTTTTAAATACGCTGGTTGTGACATGCACCATAAAGTCCACGAAGGAGAGCTGCCCTAATACTAGGGAAACCACAAAGGGTCAGCCTACTGATTAATCTATAAGGACAATAAGAAATTAAAATATGTCTCGAAACTGAAAAGTATAATTGAATTAACATACCTACAACAAATTTAACAAAATATAGTAATGAAATGGGAAGAACCGAAGAAGGAACATTATGTGATTCATAAATAACTATTACAACACCAAAGAAAGGCTGGTTAGGCTAAAGGAAACAGTTCTATACAATTTCTGTGTTGACCTGTTTATCTCAAACTAATAAAAGTGTCAAATCTTTCAACTAGTTACTTGACATTGTGCTTCTCAAACAGAATTTTAGAAAGCAAGATATTTTGTCCATCATTTGACTTCATTCAGTTACGTTCCATTACATTTGTTTTACATATATTTTCATTTTTTTCTCTTGTTCTCTTCCAAGACTGTGTCAGTATCATTCAGCAACTTCTCCTAATGTGTGGATTGAGATAAAATGACAGTCATCGGCAAATGTTATAGTTTTAATTTCTTTTCCTTCATATTTTTCAATTATCATTACAGTTTTTCTTCTATGGATTATGGATGACATTTTTTTAATGTAAATATGACTTATGGCTTGAGGTGATCTGAAATTAATGATACATAGTATATGACGTGATGTTACCGTACCTACCAACCATGCAGGCTGTGATGGATGGCAATGACTGAGACTCATATAAAAGGCTCTTTTTATCAAAGAGGTCCTATCTCATCATACTCTAGAGAACTGATTATTTCATTTATGGTACTTTCATAGGCCCTGAGTCAGTTTCCACCTTTAGATGCACTGAATCCCATATTTAACTCCAAATTCCATACATGTCTCTCAAAAACTATTTGTTAGATGCAAATAAAGTAATTGTTATCGCTTTGAGTTTCTTTTGTCGAAAAACATATTTTTGATCATTTTATTTTCCCAGAGGGAAATGTTACTCCATTTTTCCTCTTTTGTTGATTCCATTTATTTTCAGAGTCTTCGAGTTTTGATGTTGCAGTATTATCAAGTGCCTTCTCATTCTTCAAGGAATTTTTCTATTCACCTTTTAGCTTGCTTCTCTAGACATAGATTGATACCTAGATTACAGGTATTTATTAATATTTTTAAATATTTCATATTTCATTACACTGAAGTCTAAAATTGCAATCTGAATTCTGAGAGATTTTGTTACACAGTTATTGAGTTGTTTGTGGTGGCATGAACAATACTTGCAATCATATAATAATTGCTCAATTACTGTATACAAGTGCACAGCTATTAATACTAAATTTTATTGCTAAAATATTCATGTGTAGAAAGATTTTAGTTCTGAGTTCTGAAACCAGTGGCATTCGGTGAACACGTTCATTATCCCAGCTCCAAAAAATTAAGAAATCACAGCTTCGCCACATTATAATTTCCAGATTGATATTCAGAGCATCATAACAGAAGTTAGAACTGATTTTAAATAATGTACTTACAATTTCACCCAGTGACGCTTCGTAATCGCACAGAAGAGGACTTACATTTATGTTTATAACTGAAAATTCTAACCTAAACTGATTGAGCAAAAGTTAGTCGTCGTCTTAGTCGTCTTGGTCTATCTCTACTTCTCTTACCCTCCATAGCAGAGCCCATTATTCTCCTAGGTAACCTATCCTCCTCCATTCGCCTCACATGACCCCACCACCGAAGCCGGTTTATGTGTACAGCTTCATCCATCGAGTTCATTCCTAAATTAGCCTTTATCTCCTCATTCCGAGTACCCTCCTGCCATTGTTGAATAAGATATACTGAGTCCACCCAGCTTTCGCTCCCGTAAAGCAAAGTTGGTCTGAAAACAGACCGATGTAAAGATAAGTTTCGTCTGGGAGCTGACTTCCTTCTTACAGAATACTGTTGATCGCAACTGCGAGCTCATTGCATTAGCTTTACGACACCTTGATTCAATCTCACCATATTAAAGGGGGAGAAAACCATGGTTCTTTTTTACCAGTGATTAGTACCATTATGAGGGTCCAGTGACCTGGATTTTGGACCTTTTGAGATAAGTACCATCCCAGTAATTAAGACATTGTGAATTGGATCCATTGATTGTTTTTGTTTCATGATCTTTTTTCATCATCATTCATTTTAGATTCTAGTCAGTGGATACATGTTGACGTTTTAATTTTCATTTCGTTCACCTTGTACCATTAGGGGCCGATGACAGCTGTTAGGCCCCTTTAAACAACAAACATAGTCATCATCCACAACTGTGGGAGAATTTAAAGAACTTGGTTAGTTGGTTAACCAATTGAAGATGAAAGATGGGCACTGCCCGTCCATGGCTCTTGGTGGGGTTGTAAGGACAGAAGATGGGCAGAACCTGTCTTGAACTAAAAGCTTGTATAACTTACTTTTCTTCATAGATGGGACTAGTTTTCTCTATTACAATCTATTCACTGAAGTTTATAGATGTTCCTTGCAAATAATTGATTGTAACCAATATTTTTATGGCAAGGAGTAATTCTTCAGGACATTGAAATCCCATGTTTACACTCATAAATATGGCAGCACCCAGATCAAATTATAATGAACCTTAAATGGAATCTGAGCAGTTTGCTGAGTGGTTAAATGAACTATGAGATAAAAGTGATTGGGAATTTAATGAAGGATAATCATACAGACATACATTATCATTATAGACTGTTATGCCTTTCAGCGTTCAGTCTGCAAGCCTCTGTGAACTTACTAAACGTCGCCACAATCCTCAATTTGCAACTAGTGTTGTGGCCTCATTTAGTTCTATACCTCTTTTCTTTAAATCTTTAGAAACCGAGTCTAGCTATCGTCGTCTTGGTCTATCTCTACTTCTCTTACCCTCCATAGCAGAGCCCATTATTCTCCTAGGTAACCTATCCTCCTCCATTCGCCTCACATGACCCCACCACCGAAGCCGGTTTATGTGTACAGCTTCATCCATCGAGTTCATTCCTAAATTAGCCTTTATCTCCTCATTCCGAGTACCCTCCTGCCATTGTTGAATAAGATATACTGAGTCCACCCAGCTTTCGCTCCCGTAAAGCAAAGTTGGTCTGAAAACAGACCGATGTAAAGATAAGTTTCGTCTGGGAGCTGACTTCCTTCTTACAGAATACTGTTGATCGCAACTGCGAGCTCATTGCATTAGCTTTACGACACCTTGATTCAATCTCACCATATTACCATCCTGGGAGAACACACAACCTAAATACTTGAAATTATCTACCTGTTCTAGCTTTGTATCACCAATCTGACATTCAATTCTATTGAATTTCTTACCTACTGACATCAATTTTGTCTTCGAGAGGCTGATTTTCATACCATACTCATTGCACCTATTTTCAAGTTCCAAGATATTAGACTGCAGGCTTTCGGCACAATCTGCCATTAAGACCAAGTCGTCAGCATAGGCCAGACTGCTTACTACATTTCCACCTAACTGAATCCCTCCCTGCCATTTTATACCTTTCAGCAGATGATCCATGTAAACTACGAACAGCAAAGGTGAAAGTAATCTATAGACTGTAATGATGATAGCAGTATGAGTGAAAGTAGTGACAAAGGTGAATTTATGAATGGAAATGAAACATGCAACTGGATTTGGGCTGACACAAACAATGTTATAAAAATCAATGGTAAAATTAGGCATCAATCCCTTCATTTTGTCTACAGAATTGGGCAGTATTTTGTATTAATTCTTGGAAAGTGATTTCTGGTCACACATAGTAAATGAAACAAACAAGAGTTCATGTGATTTGCTTCTCGCTGGTGGTGAAACTCTGAACAAATGGACAGAGGTTACTTTGGTTGAAAAAGAAAAATCAGTCTCTAATGGGTTAAAGAAAGTCTTTTAACTACAGTATTTACTACTCTTTTCACTTTTCAAGGGACCCAGTGTATACTGGTGTAAAATGGGGGAGGGGTAAATAATGGGAAACAACTTACATTTGTAAAACTGCTCTGGAAATGGAGGTACATATTACACAAATGCATATTGTTAATTTATAGAGTATTTCAGTTACCGTATATAGGTCCAGTGTAAATTAACTATTGATACTACACTGTCTTTGTAATTCTGCTCATTCACTGATCAGGAGAAAGGTAGTTAAAATATTGTGTAATGTATTTGAATCTGGTTATCTTTCTCTGGATGGAACCTTTTAATTACTACTACTATATCTATTTACAACTTTAACATACATTTTTTCCAGATGGAAAGTTACACAGTTGCTTCTTACCAAAATAATTATTCTTCTTATTCTTCGTTGTCATGGGTGGGAGACTCAGCTGCTGCTGCTCCTCCACACTTCTTTCCTCTACAGTTATCACAGCATCATCCTCTTGAAAAAAGTCTGCAGTAGTGCAGTTTGACTGCAACATTCTCCATACATCAGGAAGCAGGCCTTTTCTTCTACTAGCTGAGAGTCAGGATGATTCTTGGAGGATTCTGGGCCCTGTTTCATAAAACATCTTTCACTAATATTATTAGTAAGAAACCAATAATATTAGTATTACGTTTCATAGAGTTATTAGCTAATAATATTAGTAATTAGTTTGAGTCAAAATTATTAGTAGATATTCCTAATAATATTAGTAAATTGTTTCATAGACAACATGACTAATAAAAGTTACTCATATTATTAGGATTATTTCCATGAGTGTATTTTGACTCATAATTCATATTATTACTGAAACCAAAGAGAGTGGTATTTTAATATTTTGGCATAAAATCTTGAAGATCACTGAAATGGTCAACTCTGATTCAAATAGTGATAAGGAACGAGTGTAGGTATTCACCGTTCAATAAATGTTACGTCAAAAACAGCCTAAACTGGCATGTAACAAACATATGAATACAATGGGAGATTTGGGTTAGATTACAAAACTTTTGAGTATTTGCTTGATAGGATTGGTAATAGAACGTTCCACTGCAAGGAATGAAGCATAACCTTAACACAGCAGCTTCGCATTGCACTCCACCGGTTGGCAGTGATCATTGTGTTTCTCTAGTGCACTTCTGTTCGGACACTCCAGGTATCCTTTAAAATCTTGGCTTATATCAGCAGTGACCCAAGATGATGGTGGTGATGACTATTGTTTTAGGAGGAAGAAGGCTACAACTAGGCAACCATCATCATTCTATAAAAACACTAATCAGATAGAAAAATGGAAAGGATCCGACATTTTGAAAATGAAGGTATCGACCAAAGAAAGAGAAGGGCCACGAAGAACTCTCTCGGCCTTGCAACCTAATACTGTCAGGGTCGGAAAAGAACAAGAGTTGAACAAGGGAGGTAGGAAAGGTAGATGAAAATGAGCCTGGCACAAGTAAGTTGAAGCAGTGGCAGGATTCATCTCAGTGCCTCGTGTTCGCCAACCCACGCTCCCAAGTTGAGAGCCCTGGGACCCCTTTTAGTCGCCTCTTACGACAGGCAGGGGATACCGTGGCTGTTATTCTACTGCCCCCACCAACAGGCGGTAGTAAACAAAGATTTTGCTAGTCCATCTCAACAGAGATTTTTAAGAGCACATGAAATAAAAAAGTAAAAGGAACAAGGAGGGTTATGGTGTGCAAAAGGCTGCAAAGAGTTGATGCTTTAACTCAATCACTTTCCAAAAATAAATATTCTTCTCTCACATTATTTTCACTTGTTTTATCCATTTTCATATGAATCAAAGTAACAACGATGAAAATATCAACTGAGCCTCTCGAAATGTGGATTAATAGTCAATTGTAATCAAGCATTAGCCTACTGCTAGGAACAAACCCAAACCAAGAACATATGCAACAGACCGATTCTAACCTCCATTTTTACCTGGATCTGGAGGCTGGTTCGAGGTCCACTCAGCCTACATGATTACAATTGAGGAGCTATCTGATGGTGAGACAGCAGTCCCGGTCTAGGAAGCCAAGAATAACGGCCGAGAAGATATGTCATGCTGACCACAAAACACCTCATAATCTGCAAGCCTTTGGGCTGAGCAGCGGTCGCTTGGTCGGCCATGGCCCTTTGGGGCTGTTGCACCATGGGGTTCCAAAAGGAAAACATTTGCTTCACGAGGCTCTTCATATGAAGAGACTTAAAAGAATGCATAACCCGTACATCCATAGGCTGCAGCTTGCTTGTGCAGTGACCGGGCATTCCTCAAATAAACATCCATGGGATGTACAGGACAATGGCCAATAAAAAGAAGGATCTCCTATGTTTTACATCCAGAGCAGCTAACTGCTGTCAAGAAAGATCTGAGGTCATCCAAGCATAATGGTTGGCATTACTGGCAATTGGTAATGATCACACATGCTTGAAGCAACGAGGCTTTCTAGATTTCCCTATCACAAAGGGGTGGTGCTTCTCAGAGCCATCAGCGTTTGCTCCCAACATCACTGTAATTAGATAATATTAGTTGCTTGAAGCAACTGATGTTAACCATATTGTCAGTAAGCTATGTTTGAACATAACAATGCAAAAAGATCGCAGCAAATGACTTCGGCTGCTCAACTTGGATAACAAGAACTTAAAATTATAACAAATAACAAAAAGTAAATGCGACGTATTAGCAAAAATAACTTTAACAACTGTATGTGGTATCAGTTCACAGCACACTAGGGGCATAATAACGGTGACATTGAAGATGATGGAGGTAGTTATTGTTTCAAGGAGGTATGAATCTAGATTCCTCCTCTCGTTGAGGATGATGGTGAAGTAGGTAATTTGTCCAGGAGGCATTACTAGCAAATATGCAAATTAACCTTACTGACAGTATGGTAACATCAGTGATGAATGCCTTGATTCAACACACAATTATTCAAATCTACTGCATTACAAATTGAAAGAAAACTGGGAAAGTTGAAAAAAAAAAAAAAATATCAAGTACCAGAAGCTGCTTCTGCAACTTTGTGAGATATAGTTATGAGTTTGGCAAAGTATAGAAGAGAGACCATGGTATTTAAACTTGTATAGGTATAAGCAGGAACATTTATCAGAATAAACAACAAAAGCGAACATAAAACAATTACCTCAAAATAAAAATCTCTGGCAAGACAAAGGCTGAATCATTTGATGACATCATGACTGTACCCCAGTGTGGCTTCTCGAAGAGATTGAAGTGTGTGGGTTATGTGTCACGCTTGTCTAGCCACGAGGGAAAGCAAAAATTCCGTGCTTAGAGTTAGAGCATAATACTTTGATTTGGTCATCATGCCATGGTTACTCAGAACATTTTAGATTAGTTGCGATACCATTTGACTTTGATCCCTGCCTCTTGAACAGCTTGATGTGGCATAAAAGCCAGGAAGCATAAAATGTTGCTAACTAAATTTGAGGATTTTAATACAATGTCATCATCAGAAAGCTGAGGGGACCAACAAAAAAAGTTGTATATGACAGAAACATGTTGAATGTGGGAACGTGAGAGCAGGGTAATACTGTGTATTAAGGTACAGCCCCAGCATTTGCCTGGTGTGAAAATGGGAAACCACGGAAAACCATCCTCAGGCTGGCGACAGTGGAGTTCGAACCCACTATCTCCCGAATACTGGATACTGGCCGCACTTAAGCGACTGCAGCTATCGAGCTCGCTGAAGTATGGTATTAGAATAATGGAAGAGTTGGTAACATTTTAGGATGTTTAAATGTGAAAGGGTCGTGCCAGTTGATTTTCTAATTCATTGAGGAAATCTTTGACAATATTTTGGCACCTCAACAATTTTGAAGGCAATTTATGAGGTGAAAGGATGTTAAATACCAATGTTTTTATTTAAGGAATGGAAATGTGGGTCTGTTTTTCAATACCCAAACTTTTTACTTACTGAAACTGTAATATGACTTTGTTGAAATGGCTGAATTGATAGTAGAGAGTAGGCATCCTCACTAAAGATTTGGGGATACTTCTAGACGATCACTTCCCATAGTCACTTGTTGTGGGAATGTGAAGTAAGCAAATAGTACATGTGGCTGAATGTGGTTTCAATTCACAGCACAAATAAAATAACTAGGTGACATTGAAGATGATCAAGGTGGTGATTATTGTTTCAAGGAGGTATGAATCTAGATTCCCACTCTCTCTGAGTAGATCATTTGTCCAGGAGGCATTACTGGCAAAAGCCAAAATGAAGGTGGACAGTACGGTAATATCAGTGATGAATGCCTTTATTCAACACATAATTAATTATCGTATCTACTACATTACAAACTTGGAATTTGCAAGAAAAACTCTGCAACTTAGTGAGATACAACTACAAGTTCAGCAAAGTATAGAGGAGAGACCATTGTATTTGAACTTTGTGCATAAGTATAAGCAGGAACATTTCTCATAATAAACAACAAAAGCAAGTATAAAACAATAACCATGAAATAAAAAAACTCGGACAAGACAAACGCTGAAGCACTTGATGATTTTCACAATTGTAGACCATTGTGGCTTCTCAAAGATTGAACGTGCGTGGGTTGAACGTCCCTGCGTGCCTAGCTGCGAGAGAAAGCACAAGTTCCATGCTAAGATTTAGAGAATGGTCGTTTGATTTGGTCATCATGCCGTGGTTACTCAAAATATTTTAGGTTAGTTGTGATGCCATTTGACTTCGATCCCCTCTCTCAAATAGCATGAAACGAGTATGTCATAAATGTTGCAAACGTAAATTTGAGGATTTTAATATTATGTAATAGGTAGGAAAGCTGAGGGGACAAAAAAAAAAATGTATGGAAGAACCTCGAATATAGGAATGGGAAGGAGGGGTAATACTGTATATTACAGTTTGTTTATTATTATTAATTATTTTATGCCCACATTGGAACACTTTAATCAATCCATATACATTTAAGTCTTAACCCTCTACTGCATGAATTATTTTTTCGTTTTAGTTTGGTGAAGAAAATTTCAAGTTTTAATGTTCAACATACGTTCAGTATTTTAGATGTACCAGGAATTCGGAACTGGGGCTAATTGCTTAACACTCGTATGTGATGTGGATTGTCATAGTGGAATATATATACGATTTTTCATGATTTTGCGCTAAGCTTTTAACATCCAAAGACCGAAAATTATTACCTACTGGCCATGGGTACGTACTGCAAGGCGCAAGTACAACTTGCATGACCGAAGGTCGGTAATGTCTTTTAGGTTGAGCCAGAGGTACTCCTGAAGCCTGTGGTAATGTGATGGGGAGTGCCCATGTAATATAAACGGATTTTGGTTCGCGTGGATGTTGACGGGGTTGTAGGAGTATCTTTGGTTTTAGGGATATTTTTGTCTTGTGTTATGTAAAAAACAAGGCATCACTGGGATATGTATTTAATTGACTGTACAGTTGAAGGTGTGCCATAAAACTACCTCTGTCTTCAATATTTATCCATTTATACAGGTGAAAAGTTATTTGTTGCCTAACGGCAACAATATGCAGTAGAGGATTAAGAGTATTAACTACAAATTTGGCTTATGTTTCTTTTTCTGCTCCCAGAACTTCTTCATTCTTTCTGACCTGGCTGCCCTCCCTTCGTCAGTTATGGTGTACCATTTGTATGTAAACGCTGTCTCTGTTTCTCAGGATCCTCTTCTCTTCTCGGTCTTCAGTTTGCTGCATTGTCAAGCCTAATTCATCTATGGACTTCTTTGAATCAATTATTCTTGGTTTTACTTTTCCAAAAGTAGTCGAAAAGATGTTTCGGTACCTCCTTTTCTGCATTGTGTCTATTATTGGCTCATTCGTGGCTTCATTCTTTCTGACCTGGCTGCCCTCTCTTCGTCAGTTATGGTGTACTATTTGTGTGTAAACGTTGTCTCTGTTTCTCAGGATCCTCTTCTCTTCTCGGTTTTCAATTTGCTGCATTGTCAAGCCTAATTCATTTATGGACTTCTTTGAATCAATTATTCTTGGTTTTACTTTTCCAAAAGTAGTTGAAAAGATGTTTCGGTACCTCCTTTTCTGCATTGTGTCTATTATTGGCTCAGTTTCCTGGTATACAGCTTCATTAGCTAATAATTGCCATTGTCCATCTACTTGGTGTTTTTTGTTTATGATTATTCTAAGGATTCTTCTTTCTGTCTTCTGTAATTTATCTGTTGTTGATTTGGTGTTCAAATTGAATGTTATTTCACTAGCATAGATAGCTTCAGGTTTAATAACGGAGTTGCAGTGTTTGAATTTTGCATTTATCGAGAGAGATTTCTTCTTGTACATTGGCCAAGTGATACAGTTTATGTAAATGGAAATAAACACCCAGGGATTTTTACCTGCCAACTTGTCTAGTAAAAGGAAATTGAAAGAATGTTGAGTTGAAGGACGGTAAACTCAGGAGTTTCCTTTTGGGTTCAGGTGGATATCCAGTTATAAAGCTGTTTACATTACATTAGACCGTGCAGGTTGTAGGGTAATAAAACATTGGAACAGTTGGTTAACATTTTAGGATGTTTAAATGTGAAAGGGAGATACTAGTTGATTTTCTAATTCATTGATGAAATCTTCAACAAACAATATTCTGGCAGCTCAACATTTTTGAGGACAAGTTGTGTGGTAAAAGGATGTTAAATATGTGTTTATTTAAAGAATGGAAATGTGGGTCCAATTTTTGCCTCCCAAACTTTTTATGTGTTGAAACAGTAATGTTATACTTAGTTGAAAAGTAATTGGTATTAAGAATGGCCGAATTGAAAGTCGAGGATAGGCATCCTCTCCAAAGTTTTGGGGATACTTTTAGACGATTCACTTCCCATATTCACTTCTTGTGAGAATGTAAACAAAAGATATAGTACAGGAAGCTGTGTGTGGTATTAATTCTCAACACAGCAGTGGCATAATAACTAGGTGACATTGAAAATGATGGAGGTGGTGAGTATTGTTTCCAGGTGTGCCTAGATAATCCTCCTCCTCATTGAGGATGATGGTGTAGTAGATAATTTGTCCAGGAGACATTACTAGCAAATGCCAAAAGTAAGCTGAGTGACAATAGTTTGAATCTAATGAGAAGCTGCACCTGGCAATAGGGTGTCTTTACATTACCATTTGATAACACTGTCTCTTATGGAAATAAGCAGTAGAAGGTGTGAAGTAGTCTTTTAACCAGTGGCGGCTCGTGGATATCAGCAGTGGGGGGCGCACCTTAGTTTCATAATTCCACAAATATCTCAAGTTCTTCAAAACATGTTATCAAGATACACAATTCGAACACTATACGGTGCAATGCATACGCAATTGTTTTTATTATTATTATTATTATTATTATTATTATTATTATTATTATTATTATTATTATTATTATTAGGACCTAGTGTTTACAGTGCACTATGTCTTCTGGTATGGGCTGGAGCAATTTTGTTACTTTCATTGATCTGTCTCTGTCTTATCCTTGGCTTTGACAATATGGATGTGACTGAGGTATGAGCGATGCTAGTAATTCCATTCCTTCTGCAGCCAGTCCCTGTTATGAATGATGTGAAAATGTTGCTCATAGGGTCGGTTGGTGCGTGCATTTCAGTGGGCTTCGCAGACTGATATGTAACAGCAACTTCTGGCTCAGTGAGGAAAGCAACGGGAAACTACCTCACTCCTCATTTCCCTAGTATGCCTCTTCAGTGATGCCTAGGCCATCTATGATAGCTGATGGCAGAGCTGTTGAGGATCCAACCAGCCTTAGGGCTGAAGACTGAACATACATAATAATAATAATAATAATAATAATAATAATAATAATAATAATAATAATTGCCTGTTCTTGTCCACCATCGAGTTATGTTTAAGAATAGTTTCATTGTAGTGATCACTTACACAAGACACGACATTGACTTCACCAAGCATTTCAAAGTCCATGGTACTATTGATATCACCCCTGTGGTGATCCATTTATTTCCTTTCCTAGAACGGGAGAATAGCGGGCAAGGAAAGCAGTAAAAGGTTTCTGAGATATCACTTCCACATATCCGCGAGTTCTTGTTATATACGTCAGGAGAACTAATTTGTCTTTGGAAAGCCCTATTTTCATTTTTCTTTGTCTCCGGTTTTTTCAACAAGAAGTCTGGTGTCGGCCTAAAACACTCCTTCAGTTCGACTTTCTTCTCGGTAGAAAGAGAAGAAAACGTTAGTTCTTTAATATGTTCGACGGTAATCATACTGTACGAAGTGCATACATAGCACTACGCCTACATATAAATCACAACCTTTCTCCTAATTTCACCTTGTCACAGTCACATTACGGTCATTCACCAACACAAAGTTAAACATCGCGCTCTCCAGTGAGTATGGCCAACATGAGTCAAGTGCGAGGAGCCAGTAGTTACAGTCGTTACTCGTTTCTTTAGTTAATAATCCTAAAAATTACAAGACTATTTTAAATGTATACCGGCACATTTAACTCAGGTAAGTGCCTCAGTAAAATAGTTCCTAGTTTTAGGAGAGAAATGCCACAAACTGACCCCTGTTAAATAGAAATCAAATCAGCAATGTTTCGGGTAGGTTGGCTGCAACGATGGGCCGCGGCAGAAACGCGCCGGAATCTCCGTAGAACAGCACATCTCTACTGCGCCTCTGATTGGCTCCCTCAAGGCCAGTCAAGCGAGACTCGGGAGTATTTGGTCCGCTGTGAGAGAGCGCCCTCCTGCGTAGGGCCAGCAGCGCATCGCGCCGCAGCACAGTACAACTCGCGCCCTTGATAATAATCTTATAGTAAAATATTTCCCTTGTTAACATTTAAGATTAAAATTCTCGAATTTAATGGAACCCCGTGGGGGGCGCGCGCCTTAGCGCCTCCCAAACGAGCCGCCACTGCTTTTAACTAAATTTTGCAATGCAATTTTAAGTCCTTTAGAGTTAATTGAGGCAATCAGCAATTTCATAAATGTATGCAACAATTTTGCATAATGGTATAAAAATTCATTATGATATATTGTACTGAGTCATTGTCATGTATGATTGCATGCATTCCTTTGGGATCTTCATTGTTGCATTATTGTATTTTGCAGTTATGTTCTTATAGGTATACATTTTTTGCTGAATGTATGACTTCAAAATATTCCCTTTTCTTCTTTTATTCTGCTTTTTGGAGGGTCTTTGTGATAAGTGCAATTGTAAATAAAGTGAACGGAAAGAGAAAAGATACTACAGATATATATTGTTACGTTCCACTACAGGACAGCATATTCACAAATCAGCTATGAAATTCCAAATTATTTCAAATTCTTTAGGTTTCCTCAGTGGAAGGAAGACTCAGGAGATTCATAGTTTCTGTTGTTTTTCTTCTCTTTCGTATATTAAACTCTTACTATAGTTGGGAACTCTTTAAAGCTATTATGTATGTGAAACTGGATGTTGGGCATCTCTTATTATATAAACATATCTTTGATGTGCAACTTACTCTGGGATTGTAAAGATCAGCTTTTTTTGAGTTCAGAGAAATAAAGTTCTAAGTGTGGTACTTGAGTGGACCATGTGATCTCTGATTGAAATGCTCGCGTGTTACCATTTTTACCAAAGTATTGAATTCATTGTGGACCATGGAACTGTATTTTTAGAGGAGCTATCATATATTTGAGTTTCAGAATATCCTATATCCATAGGTCCAGCTCTTAACCAAGCCATTGATAGAAAACTTAACTTCCCACAATTCAAAGTGCACAATTTATAAAAAAAGTATTTAAATTGTTTTATATTGTTAATGGCACACAAATATGTTATTTTTTTATTGTAAGCAATTAATGTCTGTTTTGCTTCTCTGTAGTCATAACTTTATAAGGTTTCAGTTAAGTCTTTTGAAGACAAAACTTAGTGTCCATTATGCAGAGTATTATTATGGTTCTGTCTCAGTGAGTAACTTATGTTCTTCTTTTAGTAAATTGTTCAAGGCAGCAGTGGGTGAGTATTAAGGTTGCATAGTGCTACAATGTTCACTTGTCAGGGTAATTCTCTCATAAGGTATTATAGCATTTTTGTAATAATATAGTCTATTAAGGGTGTAGTTGTAGAAGATGTTTCAAATACAAAGACTTCTGAATAGAGTAAGCTCTCGTGTAATGCAAATCAAATTAAATAAATGGCATTTGCTAGGAATCTTTTGTAAATTATGTTCCAAATAGAATTGTTATTATGTAAGACATTTAAAGCTTGTTTCCATATACTGTACTCTGATGATGTAGCATTTGCTATGAAGCTTCAATTGTAAATTGTGTTCCAAGAAGAGTTGTTATTATAATTCATTTTTGATGAATGTTTCAAATGAATTGAATGTTACAGGAAATACAATTAAATGAATGTATTTTTTTGTGTTCTTTATTAAATCAGTATCGGTAACCTTTAATAATCCAAGAAAAATATATGCACTGTTACGTCTTGCAGTACCTGAAAATGAAAATGAAAACCTTGGTTGAGGTTCAGGTTTTTTTGTTAACAGCTCCTGTACTTATTTGTGGTTAGTATTGTCAGATTTTACACCTATAACCAAGGTATTACACATTAAGTATAACCATTATCTCACAAATTTACCTGTGTTTTTCTTACCTTCTACTTTTTGTTACTTTCCTCTGTTTAACATGACTATGATGAAAGCTATTTAAAACTGAGAAAGGACAGATTAATACTGTATCAGTATTTTTATGAATCAAATGAAGAAGACAAGTTCATTCAGTTTCCATAATTTCTTTCAGTGCACATTCTTACGCTATATTATCATTAATAATGACATCTAGGGTGCTTTACAAAGGTAAAAAATTGAGTGTATTCTTCTATTCAATACATCATATATTCCATCATTAGATGGAGTAATGGAGTAGGATGCTGGCTTAGTTGGAGCAGATATGGTGTCAACATGACATAGATCTGCCCTTTGTGCTATCACAACTACTGTCCTTACAGGAAGACTTTTCACTGAGTTTTGGTAGATGTCTCCAGGTGTTTTATTCCATTCCTTCTGCAACATGGCGAATAGTACTGTAGCTGTTTTGAGCCGATATGGTCTGGTTGTCAACCGGCACTATAACTCATCTCAGAGATGCTCAGTTGGGTTTAGATCAGGGCTTTGGGCTGGCAATTCAGTTCCATTCACTCCTGTTTCATGAAACCGCTCAGTTATGGCCTTAGTTTTATGAATGGATACATTGTCGTGTTGACAATGAAAAAGGCCAGGTCCAAATTGTTGCCGCAGAGTGAGTAGCATAGAATTGTCCAATATTGCCCGATAGGCTTTGGCATTCATGGTTCGAGGACCCGTGTACCTAGACAAAACCATAAAAAGGATGCCCACTCTATAATGCCTCTGCAAAATTTCACACTTAAGTAAGTAAACTTGTGTCCTTGCCCTGTTGAGGTGCAGCTCTTTTCAGACACACCCCCCAATTGAGGTGAGCTGCATGTACCATTTTAACCACACACCAGCCCTTCTCCATTTTTAAATTTCTGACAGTACCTGGAATTGAACCCGGGTCCTCGAGGATGGCAGTTAATAGTGCTAAGATTTAAGCTATGGAGGTGGACAATTTCATACTGGGAACAATACACTCGCCATACATATTTATGGGACTGCCACAACATGTAGCATGATTCATTACTCCATATGATACTCTGTCATTATTCTAGAGTCCAGAGTCAACATGTTATGTACCACAGTATTCGGTGGTGAGTGTTCGGTGTAGTGATATTTGGTCTATGTGCTACAGCTTGCCCATAGAATCTAAGTGCAAATACCACCTGAATGATTTGAGCTCCTGAGATTGTACCCTTCAGCTGAGCATATGAGTTATGGAGATGGTGTAGCATAAACCAATATCCCCAACAGTCTCCGAGTGAGATTCTCAGTTGTAGTGGTAGGCCACGAACTTACTACGCTGGCATAGCAGGGGGAGAGGTGATACTCCCAGGGGGCTCCTAACCGGCTTGCTAGTGGACTTGAGGGAAATAAAATACCTCTTGCGGACCAAACACACAACCCCCTGTGGGTGCGGGACGCAGACGAAGAATACACCCACGGTATCCTTGCCTGTCGTAAGAGGCGACTAAAAGGGGCGACCAAGGGATGATTGTATTAGAACCATGAAACTACTTGTGATTAGTGCCACCACACGGGGAACACCATGGGTCGCTTTTACTTGCGCATAGTACCACTATGTTAGGTACAAAATAGGTTCGTGATTAGTAGCAACAGAATGCGTTGCCGGCTTTTACAGTACCTGTGATTAGTACCACCTTAGGAGCGACACCATGGTTCTGACTTGCCTATGATTAGTACCCACTATATGAGGAACTCCACAGGGTAGTGCGGGTCCCTGTGGTTAGTACACATGTGATGAACATCATAGGTTTGCGTTGCCTGTAAATGGTGTCGCAATGTGCGAAACACCATAGGTCTGTATTACATGTGCAAATTTAATTACCTGTGAGTAGTACCATAATGTGTGGAATACCACGAGTCTACGCTACTTTTGATTAGTACTGCAACATGACAAATACCATGGTCCTACTTTCCTAGCAATAAGTACCATTATGAGGGGCCGATGACTTAGCTTTTGGGCTCCTTTAGACTACAAGCATTGTTGATTCAGTATTATGCTATAGAAGCATGCCTTGGTCAGTGATACTATTGTTTTATGTCAGTTTCTGTGAATGTGAGGCAATGCGGGTTGGCATTCATTCTTCGTCCTCACGTTTTGAATTCTGGTCAGTGGAGGATTTTGGACTTTTAATTTTTCATTACATTTTGTGCCATTAGGGGCAGATGACCTAGATGTTAGGCCCCTTTAAACAACAAGCATCATCATCATTGTAGTGGTATGACTAGAGTATCTTCACAGATTGATACTATACACTGATGAGTAGAGGCCCCTGTTTTTCGCAAAGCGCGAAATTTTACGAATTTGGCTCAGAAACGCGAAACTATTTACGTTTAAGCAAAGTCGCAAAATAATTTACGGTACGAAAATATTTGGAATTGCATCATTCGAAGTTAACCAAATACAGTAGAGACAATACGCGACACTTCCGATTTAGCCTTGTTAAAATAGGAGACAAGTCGCTAGTGGCTTGACCTGAAAATTCGCGCTAAATTCAAATACCAATGGAAATGTATATGCGGAAATGTATAAATAAATTACGTCTAGAGAGAAAGTGTTACTAAGATATTAACTTCAAAGTTGCTAACGCAATTCTGGATAAATGAATGAAGAATTATTTAACAGGTTATTATTTAAGAGACAAATTAGACATATAATCAAGATGTGAAATGGACTGCTGTGAAAGGGCTTGATCTTTCATTTATGCATTACGTTTTAAGCTTTACAATTCCTGCCTGAACGGCTAGATTTTTCTTTTTTCGCAATTGAAAGCATTGTATCATCATATTAAAACGTGTCAACAAAAATATCGGCACTTTTCTTACACATATGATTCAATGAATTTACATTTAAGAGCCGGGCAATTTTCCTTTCAACTTGCAGCCTACTAACAGAAAGAAAATCTGTAAGTTTAGCCTCAAAATCTTTCCCTGTAAGCAATACTTGCCATAATGCCATTACATTAGGGTAAAGCAAATTTGCAGCATATTGTTTCAACAAAATATGTACATTTCTTAAATCTCCCATATTTTCTTCAGTGCTTGACAACGCATTACGGCATTCCAAATGGGGTAACTTGGAACACAACCAGCCACACTCATATGGATATGTATTTTCCTGAATTAAATCAAACCCATATATCACACCTACAACAACACATCGGTATTGAAGGTTAACTGCTGCACTAAACAATAAAATATGCCTATTATATTTTAAGCCAGTTAAAATATGGGTCGAGCAGGTCAGACGATTATGAAGTACTATAAAAATCTCTTTGTCACTGGAAGAATATACTGTATATGCAAACACAATATTGCTTACATTTTCTTGTCACGAGTGAAACGGAAGAAAGACCACGCATTCTTCTCTACTTCATAGTCACTGCAGTCAAACACAGAACATACCTTTCCCCTCATGTTGAGAGAAGATATCAAGGAATGACACACGCTACTATTTAATGATGTCAACTCACTGAAAACGCACAAATAACACCAAAAACTTCACACACAAATACATGTGCTGTTATGACAGAATCTGTACCTCTCAGGTCAATCCGCTAGAGAGAGCTCTAATAGCAAATACAGTAGAGACAATACACGACACTTACGGATTTCGCCTTGCTAAAATGGGAGACAATTCGACGGTGGCGCTCCTAATGACTTGACCTGAACAAATCGCGCTAAATTCAAATATCAATGGAAATGTATGTACGGAAATGGATAAATAAATTACGCCTAGAAAGAAAGTGGTATTGAGATATTAACTTCGAAGTTGCTAAAGTAATTCTGGATAAATGAATGAAGAATTATTTAAAAGGTCATTATTCAAAGACTGAAATTAGGCACATAAACAAGGTGTGAAATGGCTTGATCTTTCATTTATGTATTACTTTTTTAGCTTTAGCATACCTGCCTGAAATCTTACGGTTGGATTTGTCTTTTTTCCTCATTTAAAAACGTCGTATCATCACATTAAGACATTTGTCAATAAAAATATCGGCACATTCCTTACACATATGATGCAATGAATTAACATTTAATAGCTGGACAATTTTCCTCTTAACATGAAGCCTACTAACAGAAAGAAAATCTATAAAATCCCGGCTTTAATCTGAGAAGAGGGATAAAAGAAAGAAAAGTTGTAACGGTTCAAATCCCGTTACAAGATGATATCTGTATTTTTATTATTTTATCTGTATTATTATTATTATTATTATTATTATTATTATGTCAGTATTATTATTTTATCTGTGAGATTACTATTATTTTGTTATAATTATTATTCAATTCCAGTACGCAAAGCTTGTCGCATGCGTATTTGTAATTGAGTGTATGCATATATACGTATATGTAGATTATCATTAAATACCTGTACAGTGAGAGTTTCGATGTATCAGATGTGGATGTGACGTCGTTATATTGTTATACTACTGGCGATTCTGCCAAGTCATTGCTAGGCCATGGCTACGTCATCGTATTTAGTTAGCACTGAGCTCACTTTCTTTGAGAAACCCAACGAGCCGGCGGCGGTTTCACAACTGTATGTAATATTTGCCGCGTTGTGGGAGTATGTCATTGTTATTTCTGGATATTACTTAGCTGTGTCAACCAACGTCTATATAAGGTGGATGCATATTGTAGCGTCAGTCATTATTTAAACGGAAGCAGTACAGTGAACAAGTCTACTAGATGAAGAGGCCTCAGTCGGTCAGTCAACGAGTGTGAACGAGAGATGGAGAAGACTCAGTGAGCTATTAATCATTGGTCATTGAGAGAGTGAGGCCAAAAGTTAGTTGGTCCGTCACTTAGTGGAAGACACGGACGCAAGGGCTTACCATGGAGTCAGAGAGGGCAACCCTGGACCTGCCAAGAGGTAATACCATATTGACTTACCAAGAAGTCAGATGATATGGAGAAGAAGCAGTCACAAGGATGTATCACCACATTAGGCGTGACACATCTACAGTAAACACCAGATCAAAGGAATACGTCGTAATTGCACTCAAAGTGTTGAAGGTACAGTCAAGTGAATCAGTGAGGAAAATATTTCGTATAAATTGTTAAATGTCCGGTCAAGAAGAATTCAAATTCATGCCTAGTTTCTTCCAGTTGCAATGTCATAATTTCATATTCTCATCTGTTTTATCGCAACAAGACTCACTATTTTTATATATTATTTAAAGAATATATATTGTTCTATCAAACGAATTCATAGTTTTATTTCATTGACAGTAAAATATCTTAACCTCAAAATTAATGGGGAAACCGAACGCCAATCTCCTTTTCCCAGAACTTATATGGTATGTTGTCAAAAGTAAGCTTATTACCCCACACCCTAGAGATAGTCAAGAGTCTCATTCTATTATTGCTGCACTGAGTGGTAGCTGGCGCCCTTCAAATAACGTATGTGTAAGTAAGCAGGTAACAAGTAAGTGTGAGTACAAGGTCCGACGAGTGTGTATTTTATTTAATGAATATTAATTTTCAGATTTTCAAGTTAAATGCAGATATTCAGATTTTTCATATTAAATGCAGATGTATAATATTTGTAAAAGTAGTCAGACAGTTAGGAATGTATCAAAGTTTGAAAATGTTGTCGATAGTGATGCTTTGAGGAATATTTACGAACAATTAGAGTAAAAATGTAACATACCCTTGGCTGTATAGTCGAGGATTTTTAAAGTCGCTAGCCTGGAAATGATCTGAACGGATCTTATAATTCTTATACAAGCGTAGCGTCCCTTCTTTCTTGTACACTTTATCCAAATCGCTTCTGTGACATTTCAAAACTCACAGATCACACCTACAACAACACATCGGTATTGAAGGTTAACTGCTGCATTATACAATAAAATGTGCGTATTATATTTTAAGCCCGTTAAAACATGGGTCGAGCAGGTCAGAAGATTATGAAGTACTATAAACATCTCTGTCACTGGAAGAATAAATATGCAAACACAATATTACTTACATGTTCTTGTCACGAGAGAACCTGAAGAACGACCGCGCATTTTTCTCTACTTCGTAATTACTGCAGCCAAACACAGCACATACCTTTCCCCTCATGTTGAGAGGAGATATCAAGGAATGACACACACTACTATTTATTTATGTCAACTCACTGAAAACGCATAAATAATACCAAAAACTTCATACAAAAATACACGTGCTCTTATGACAGAATCACTACCGTTCAGGTCTATCCGCTAGAGTGAGCTCCAATAGCTGTCCCTCGATATCTCGCTCAGTGTCGCGTATTGTCTCTACTGTATTTGCTAATAGCTGTCCCTCGATATCTCGCAGTGTCGCGTATTGTCTCTTCTTCTTCTTCTTCTTCTTCTTCTTCTTCTTGGTTAGTTTTTGGACATCGTCGTAAGACGCTACGTCCAGTCACTGGTTTGCGGGATAATTAATGTCTGGGAGAGGTACCAACATGAGAAGAAATTAGTACACTACAAGATAGAAGGGTGAGCTATGTAATGAAGTGAATGACAACCGGTAATAATGAAACTGAGGAAAAAACCAATAATATAGAGGCTAAACTAACTAGGATAACCCAAAAACACAGGGATACAGGGTTCTAATGCTTCACGTCTGTGTGGTCTGCCACGACGTCTTACTACAAACAAACTCGACCGGACCACAAATAAGGGTTGGGATGCAAAAGTTCGTACCTATAGGGAAGGAAAAGGTTAGAATTGAAAGTTACAGGTAACTAAAAAAAAAATAATTAAATATTAAGTCTACAACGCGAAAAGGCGATTGAAACACTAAACACGAAACAGTTAACAGCAGTTGGCAACCCGCATGTAGAAGCTTAGCTACGAATGCGTGACGGTGATGTTCATATGTCTGACACTGAAAAATGATATGATTGACAGAACCTACTGCTCAAACACATGGACATAAGTTACTTTCGATAAGATTAAAGCGATAGAGATGAGCAGGCGTACACACATGATTTAAGCGGAAACGTATGATTTGAAGAATATGACGCCGAGTGTAGGAAACAACGGCGAACCACGGTTTAGTAGGAATATCAGACAGTATCGTGAATAAGTGCTTACCTTTCAACGGGGAAGTGCGGCGCCATTGCACACCACTGATCGTGGATGACGTGATGACAGTATTCCCATAAGTCTGTGTGTGAAACTGCGTTATAGTAGACCAATCCAGTACCCTGGGCGGCCTCGTTAGATAGGATATCCGCTATAACGTTGCCGTGTTTTCCAGAATGGCCCGGAAGCCATGTGAATAATACTTGAAAATGACGGAGGGACAAGTCTGAACGTAATTTACGGAAATGTTGAATGTACCAAATATTAGAATGTTCGGGATTGTCTAAAGCCATCAAGGTGCTTTAGTAGTTAGTACAAATGAAAGCTGTGAATATTCCAAAATATTGTATGATGTAGCATATGTAATATGTTCCGAGAATTCCAGTACAGGATCCGCATGTGTTACTTAGCAGTAGGGGAATGTCCAAGTGATAAAGAAAGGTCATCATATATTTCTTGTAGCTCTTTTTTCCATGGGTCTTTTGGGTCCATTACTGCGATTAAAGCTGCAAAATCGTTAAAGAGTTTTGGAAGCCGTACATCAGGGTGATCGTGTGATTTACCATGTAAAGCCAGGACAGAGGGAGAGACCGATATTGGCGCAGGAGGCGCCGAAGGTTGCCCTTGAGGACTCGGCTTCCGGGATGTAGATGCAGGCTCGTTAGAAGTAGCAGGTATCAAACGTACGACTGGAGTGCCAGAATGTTCTGGAACCGTCTTCGGATTACTGAGCAAATTAAGATATGATGCCTTGTCATAACCTGGTTTAGCGGGTGGGCGGGAAGGGTTACTAACCACCATAGTAAATTTACGCTTTCGAGGGAAAGTTTCATCCGATTGAGATGATCTATTAGGTAAAGGAGGAAAATGTTGGGGCATCAGAAGGGGGTTAGATAAGGACTGTAATGGGGCAAAATAGTTTTTCACTTCGAAATATGATTTGTTTTCAACACTCATAATGCGTTTAATTTCTTTTTGTTGTTTGTGGATTTCACAATGTTCTGCTCCCGCAAGATGATTTCCGCCACAGTTAGCACATTTAACGACTGGGTGAGTGCAGTCTTCAGTAGAATGAGTAAGGGAACACTTTCCACATCTCGGCTCCCTGGAACGACAATTAGTAGCGGTGTGTCCATGCCGCTGACATCGTTTACATAATAAAGGAGAGAATATAAAGGCCTGAACCTCTAACATGACTTTAAAAATGGACACACTTTTCGGAAGTTGTTGACTCTCGAATACAACCTTCACAGTACCTGTAGGGATATATTCAGTTTTTCCGTCTTTAGATGAACGTCTATTTAGACGTTGTACCTTCACCACTGGATATGGCGAGTCTAAATAGGTGAGAATGTCGGATTCGGAAATAGTAGTGTCTACTCCCCGTATGACTCCTACTCGCTGAATATTCGAAGACGGAATAAAAGCTGTCAAGTTCTTTTCCGTAAGAATGGGATGAGAGAGAAAGGCGTTTGCAGCCTTACTAGACATGAAAGTAACTTGAATTCTATTTCTTCCCTTCCTATGGATGGCCTTGACGTCACTAATGTGCCTCTCGTAGAAAATCCGTCCCAGAGCCATAGGGTGAACATGTCCTATTTTATTGGTAGAGTCAATCGATTCGACAAATACTATGTAAGGGCCAAGATGAGTGGTAGAATAGGTAGCTACAGGAACTTGCGGACGCTGGTCCGAATCACGTATAGTATCTTGAGAACTGTCACGTTGGGTAGCAGTATTACTAACGTCCATGGGTAAATCCTTACGCACGGCACCTGTACCAATATCAGGAGGCCGGCCTAAAGGGCCGCCGCCACTATCTACAGACATACTAGCCCAAAAAGAATTACCCTACACTAGCCCCAGAACAAACACAAAAAAAGGACTAGAATATGAACACAAACATAAAAACTCTACTTATCTACGGACAGGAGAAGGCCGCTGCACCAGTGACCGGAGCGAGACGTGTGCACCGCACAACAGCCGAACACCGAATGCGCGTATTGTCTCTACTGTTTTTGAGTTAACGACGGAGATTCGAGGCGAGTTGTGGCAATAAAATCCGATAATCGATGGCACAATCGATTTTATACCTGTTCGATATATATCTAAAGATATAGTATATCGATTATCGCTAAATTAGCTTCCTGGGAAGCGAGAAATTTATCGTATTCGTAACAAATACAGTAGAGACAGGACGAGTAGAAATGAATAGTGTGACGACTCCCTCTGAATCACATGTTAACAGACACGGTGTACATGTTCTCCGCTACCTGCAGCGCTGCCGTCGATAAAAGTCCAAGTACGCGCGCTTTTTGTCGGCTTAATGTGGAAGTGTGTAAACAGTTTGTGGTCTTTTTTCAGTAGTTATACGTTCTTCAGTTTTATATGTGCAAAATATCTGGTGTTAATTTTTCGTGAACTGAAAATTGAAGAAGATTAAGCATTTGAGAAGTAGGACGTATACTTTGGCATATGCATCAATTTACTAACGCATGTGAATTTGTCTACAACTTGCTACCGGCATGTCACTGGTTGCAAGTCGGGTTACGATAAACATTCGAATGAAAAACGGCATTTTTTCACACCCAAAAGATCGCGCCCACTCTATTCTCAAAGTGATCGAAGGCTATCTCACGTCAAGATCTGCCTTTAAGTGATAGTGCGCTTAACATAATTTTTCAGTCAGATTAGATCCATGGCAAAAGTTGTCAAAGAGAATGCCAAAATCATAAGTGCAGCTTAGGAAAAAATACAACAAACTTACCTTTGATCAGCCACTACTATTAAGTTGGGAAGATGAACAAATAGTTCCTTTCACCAGTTCAAAAATGAATGTTATTCATCACTCCTGTAGGGATATTGTTAAACATGCAAGAAAGGTGACAGATTTTACAGCATGTATTGGTTCTCTGCAAAACAATACAGAGGAGTCCGGCTCCATGGCTAAATGGTCAGCGTGCTGGTCTTTGGTCACAGGGGTCCCGGGATCGATTCCCCGCAGGGAATTAACCAGAATTGGTTAATTTCGCTGGCACGGGGTCCGGGTGTATGCGTCGTCTTTTCATCCTCATCACAACGCGCAGGTCGCCTACGGGTGTCAAATCAAAATACCTCCATCAGGCAAGCCAACTTGTCCTCGGACACTCCCGGCACTAAAAGCCATAACGCCATTTTATTTCATGCAGAGGAAGCAAAAGGCAGTCCGTTTTCAGTCCTGACAAGTCTACCAAAATATAGTAACTCGCTCAACTACCCCATTTACCCATCGAATTAATTATTTATGTTTTCTTATGTAGAGGAAGTTGTGAGAAATGTTAGTGCACAAAAAGCATTATGGGGAGAAATATTTCCAGAAGGCCTGGATAGTTTACCTCCAATTACCTCCAATTACTGTTTACTGTTACTTGGGTGCTGTACTTAACATTGCTCAGGACTTGGTACCAAAATTAATTTTCCATTACAATAAGATGCCGATTTTATTTACGAATAAAAGAAGTAAGAAAAGAAACGCAAGCTCGTATGACCGCAAAACATACCCGGAAAATGCCAAAGCTGTCCAGTTAACTGACTGATGGGGTGAATTGCTGGCAAGATTCATTAAGCTAAGCATGTTAATATATTTTTAAGTTTTTATATGGAATTAAATGTGTATGCTATACCGGTATGTAACAATCATGTAGGTGGTGGTGGTGATTATTGTTTTAAGAGGAAGTACAACTAGGCAACCATCTCCTTCATGTAGGTGCCTGCAGAGTTATAATATGTTTATATTAAGTAGCATGTACACTAACAGTTGAACATGGGTTTTTAAGGTTATAATTGATAATTGCAACAGAGTTTGATTTCGGGGTCAATTAATGAAAGATCACTTAGCTCTATGCACGCATGCACGTTTGAGATATTCGTTAAGATACTGACGAACCAATTTAAGGACTAATGTCAGTAAATCATTAATAAATGCAAAATATTTCCTACGTATTTATCACAATTACATTCAAAACAAGGAACACACTATCTTAATTTGAACGAAACACAAATCGCACATAAACACAGTCATCGGTCAGTAAACAGAATATACAGTCCCGAAACATCACAGTAATTAACACACACTTTTAAATAATTTATTTAGATGATAAATTCCGAATTAAGTCATACAGATCTCATTTAGAATCGCACATTCCGAGACAGCTGATCACCTTCTATCTACACCTTCGCCGCGTAGTGTAGGAACATATCAACCAGCAGAAGTCGTCACACTATGCATTTCTATTCGTTCTGGTAGAGACAATACGCGACACTCTGCGAGATATCGAGGGACAGCGGAGTCACCTGAGAGTTACTGATTATGTCATAAGAGCACGTGTATTTGTTTGTGAAGTTTTTGTGGTTATTTATGCGTTTGCATTAAGTTGACATAAGTAAATAGTAACGTGTTTCATTCCTTTTTATCCCCTGTCAATATGAGTGGAAAGATATGTGCTGCGTTTGGCTGCAGTAACTATGAAGTGCAAAAGGATTCGCGGTCTTTCTTCCGTTTCCCTCGTGACAAGGTAAACACTGTGTTTCTTTTGCTATTTGTTTTACGTCGCACCGACACCGATAGGTCTTATGGTGACGATGGGACAGGAAAGGCCTAGGAATGGGAAGGAAGCGGCCGTGGCCTTAATTATGGTACAGCCCCAGCATTTTCCTGGTGTGAAAATGGGAAACCATGGAAAATACTGTGTTTGCATATATATTTTTCCAGTTACAAAGATATTTTTATAGAAGGCCTACTTCCTAAACTTCTGACCTGCGCGACCCATATTTTAACTTGCTTAAAATATGATAAGCTTATTTTATTGTATTAGTGCAGCAGTTAACCTTCAGTACCGATGTGTTGTTGTAGGTGTGATCTGTGGGTTTTGATTTAATTCAGGAAAATGCATATGTGTGTGGCTGGTTGTATTCCAAGTTACCCCATTTGGAATGTCGTAATGCGTTGTCAAGCACTGAAGAAAATATGGTTGATTTACCGTAAGAAATGTGATGATGTTTGATGATAATGCAAATTTGCTTTACCCTAATGCAATGGCAAGTATTGCTTATAGGGAAATTTTGAATGTTTCTGCGGCTAAATTTATAGATTTTCTTTCTGTTAGTAAGCTTGAAGTTAAAAGGAAAATTGTCCAGCTCTTGAATGTATATTCATTTAATCATGTGTGTAAGGAATGTGCCGATATTTTTATTGACGTGTCCTAATGTGATGCACAATGCTTTTAAATTAGGAAAAAGACAAATCTAGCCGTGAAAGTTCAGGCAGGAATTGTAAAGCTAAAAAGTAATGCATAAATGAAAAATAAAGCCCTTTCACAGCAGTCCATTTCACATCTTGATTATATGTCTAATTTCAGTCTTTAAATAATAACCTGTTAAATAATTCTTCATTCATGTATCCAGAATTGCTTTAGTAACTTTGAAGTTCATATTTTAGCAACACTTTCTTTCTAGACGTAATTTATTTTTCCATTTTCGTATATACATTTCCATTGATATTTGAATTTAGCGCAAATTTTCAGGTCACGCCACTAGGAGCACCACTTGCGAATTGTCTCCCATTTTAACAAGGCTAAATCCGGAAGTGTCGCGTATTGTCTCTACTGTATTTGTACATAATTACAGTACGTGACGGAGTGATGGTGTACTCTTGCCTGTTGAAAATAGGTGCGTTTAATTTCCTATTTTTTTCTCAGTTTATTAAAATGGGTGTGACAGTTTTTGATCGAGAAGAAGAATTTCCAACGGAAGAATTTGACGTGTTTGGCAAAACTAAAAGATGCTGGCATCCAAATACTATAATGTGCGAATTGAGTGAAAGAGAAAAGACTTGTGCCTGAAACACATTAATAACAGAGTTTCACATAAGAAGAGCAAGTAAAAGGCGCTAACGGCGACAGGCATCAGAAGACAAGCTAGTCTGATAGACACTAGTTCAGCGGCAAAACGAGCAAAATACGATCAAGACGAATTCATGTTATCTACAACTCAGGTTTTTGTGCATGCAAATGTTCCACTGGAAAAGGTTGATCATCCGAAGATGAGATAGTGGATGGAGAAATATATACCAGGTTTGTGTAATACCATACAATTTTTAGGATGAAATTTGAGGTTATGTTTTTCTAATAACTTTGTGCTGTTATGCTAGTTTCCTCGTTTAACAGCATTTGGACCTAGATAATGCATGCTGGATTCATTTACTTTAAATTATAAATCATTGAATTCATTCAACTGATGTTAAAGAGCCCTCTGATAGTAGGCCTATTGATTTTTTAAGCTGCTTGAGACTTGCCCACAGCTGGAAGACTGCGGGAAGGTTCTGTAAAAGAAGGTGTGAAAGATGAGAGAGTTTCAATTCTGTGTTGGTTGTGGTAAAAGTGCTTAGTTGTGGCGATAGAACAGTTCAGAAGTTATTTGTAGGGGGAGTGAAAGTTATTGCTAATGCTACAGCATGTTCACAGGCAATTATGAATGTACCATTCGCAAACTTGAAATTCAGTACTAGAATGTAGTTTCTATAACTTCAGATTCAGCATATTACATAGGCAAGTGCATAAACGCAGTTAGGATTTTAGTTTCAGCAGGGTTAGTATACATGCAGTGCTAGGCTCATGAACTGAATTTGGTGGGCAGTGAAACTTAGTGCTTTGAACCAATGTGTTGTACAGGCAAAATACATCTTCCTTAATACATGGACGAGAAAGCATGTATAGCCTACATTCAATTATTGAAACAGAAATAAGAAGACGAACCCACTAAAGCTAAACTCTTCCCTATTCCTGTGATCACCGGCTGGAACTCATGGTTTAAAAGTGTTGAGTACCTTGGAAAATATCTTCGTGATCAGTCAGTAATGTTGATAGTAAGAGGGCATTCTCGACGTATTTTAATGTAATGTCTGACAGGAGAACAGCTCTGACTCCCAGTAATATGGAACTCGTGGTATCTCTCTCTTTTTCGGACTGATGTAATTATATATTTAGGCTATGTCCTACTTGTTAAAGTGACAGCTGATACAATTTTTTCAAATTTCCATGCTATGAAATAATGTGTAATACTGTATGTGTTCTAAGCAGAAGCATAATTCATGTACCGGTATATATACGGTACTTATGCAAAAATACAACGTTGTTATACTGCAAATGTATTATCAACTAAGTTCTTGGTTTACCTGTTATTGCTGAAAATTGGAAATAAAATTTAGCGAAATTATTGACGAAATGAAATAAAAATAGCTAAAATATACCAAAATAACAGTTAAAAATGACGAAATTAGGCAAAAATATTCAGCACAAACAGGCGCCTCTACTGATGAGCAATTGAATTAGTGATAGAGCAATTCCAAGTGAAACTCCACAAGAAATGCAAACTTTGAATAAATCCCTCCTGCCCTTCTGTCCTAGTTATGCAAGACCAATAGTTTTCTAATCTATAAAGGGGAGTGTTCCATCATGAGCCAATCGAAGTGAAGATTGCCCAACGTTGCCAAATAGTGACCACAGTTCAGTCGTGGCCTAGCTCCCACGGGAGACGTTTTCGTAAAGCCAGTATTGAAGTGCTCTAGCTCCATGCTTGGCTTGGCAACGCCGAGGCCTAAATAGCCAGTGCTTCTGGCTCTCGTATGCCGAATGTTGCACGATATTCAGTGTAAGATTTTTGCTGACGTCTTTGTTCCTATTGGAAGTTTATTACTTCGGTGTGTTAACTAATGGCAAGTGCTAAAAACAAAGTTGTTCATAGTGAAAAGAGAGAGTCAGCAACAGTGGATTTACTGTGTACTCTCTCATACTCGCCCTGCTGTCTCAGTCACACCAGCTGACGGAACTAGTGCTTATATTGCTTAGCTTCCAGGATCTCACTTCAACTTGCCATACTATACCTGGCTGATAAAATGTAGGACCTCCTTTCGCCCTGATGTTGGTGGTGATTCGGGGTGGCAAGGGATCGAGAAGACACTGGAAACGTTGGGAAGTCATTCTGATCCAAAACCACTGCACAGCTTTCCATAATGCACAGAGGTTTGTTGGGACAATAACCAAAGCACGCACATCCTTCTCCACACCATCCCAGATATGCTCAACAGGATTTTGTTCAGACGTCCTTGGGTGCTAGGCAGGCATCCTTATGCCCATGGGATGTTAACTCACTAATGCCCACCGAATGATATATCATACGCAAAACATTACATCTCTGTCACCTGAAGTATTTTGTAATTCATAAAGCCATCATTTGACGCACCAGCCTCACCAATAGTCAGTGATGGGAAAAGTACAAAATAAAAGTAATCGGGCTGAATTGCATTTACCTGTAATAAGAGATGGCTTTGTTAGAGCATGTGATACCATATACACAATTCATGCCACATGTTTTGATGATGGAAAGGCATGGAGAAAAGTACAAGTCATTACAGTTGGCATTTTCGGGCCTGGAAAAGGCTCTTGATAAGAGTTTCACATCAACTCATCTAGTGTGCCCTACGCTTCCATGGAGTTCCAGAGATGTTTGCGAGCTGGGTCCAATTACTCTACCACAATATCACAACCATGATGCAATGTCTGACCAGGTTTTCACCCACTTTCAACATAACTGTTGGCATCCGCCGAGGTCCAGCACTATTGTTTTTACTATCCTCTGTATGGATACGGTGACTGCTGACTTACAGGCACCACCTCCCTGGTCTCTGCTATATGTGGACGATATTATGCCCTTGCGGTAGACCTACCTGGCGATCGAACTCCAGACACAGAATTGGACAGACTCGCTAGAAACGGACTAAGGCTCACCATCCAAAACGCTGAGTATCTGGGATGTGGCCCCCAATCCGATGGCAACATCAGCACCGACAACAGTGAGACCACACAGTTTAAACGCCTTGGGCCACTGGTAACATCTGACAATGATGCCACCAACGATGTCAACAGGTCAAGAGTAAATGCAGCATGGCTCAATTATTTATATCAGGTCAGAAGCAAGAAACATTACAATAAAGATAGATAATGTATATGTATATATATATATATATTAAAAACTTGGAAAAAACAACAAAAATAAACTATACTGTGTGATCGCAGGATTAGAGCTTAGAGAACCAAAAGTAAATCTGGTCTCAAATTGGGAAAAGTTAGCATTAGATTCTGTTAAACGCCTCTCTAAGTTAGCAGTAGTTTCAGCTAAACGCCTGTTCTAGGTGAGTATGTGCTTCAGCATGGGATTGGGATAAGTTGTTTAAGCGTTGATCTACATTAGCAAGATTAGCGTTAGTTTGGATATTAGATTCAGCTATACTAGCGAGGTTGTTATTATTTTCTGTAAGACGCCGCTCTAAGTTAGCGCATGTTTCAGTGAGCCTGGTCTCTAAGTTAACATTGGCTTCAGCATTGGATTGAGCCAATTTGTTTACATTAATCCTAAAGGCTTCAAAGGCTGCAAGAACATTATCCACTCTATGGCAGTTTTACTATTTTAAAACATAACACTAGAAAATTTAAACTTTGGATTGAAATATAAGTTGATTTAAAAGTTCAGAAAGCACTCAGTTCATTGAATTTATGAATAGCACAATTGAGAAAGAGAAAAAAAATCAGTCTTATGTGAAGAACACGTGAAATATTTAAACACTTGCTTAAGAATAAGTTATTTGCCACGTTCAGGGCATTAATTACACTTTACTCGAACACCACGCCAGGGTGTATTTATCTATTTAACTATGATAGCACTGTCTTTCCTAGCTATCGTGCCTACACGTCTAGGGGGCCACGTTTACCTAATCCTCTCTGTACCAGTAGAATATAGTCCGACTCTACTGTTGATTTTAAAAGCGCAAAAGACATTTCTCAGCGCAATCCTTGGTGAAAGTTAGCTAGGACATGATACAGGAGGATAGGTCCTATCTACAAGAAAATTTATATTTCTTTAAAAAATTAGTTTATTCAAATTAAATACAGGTTGAATTGTATATCACCTTGGTGTAGATATTCGTCGTCTTCAGAATCGCCTACCAGGTAAACTCATACTCCCTATTCTCCTTGTCACCATGGAATCGAATCCGTTCTGCAGGGTCCTTTCGTCACCATGGAATGGAGCTGGAACACCCAGGTCTGTTCGATATGGGGGGTCGAACTCATATCTCGTACCTGAAGCTCTAGACGACCTCGAAGCTCTCCGATGATCTTGCTGCGGGGTAATCACTCGTGATTTATGTATACGAGCGTCCACATTTACACAGTCCCCCGACACATTTATTCGGCACCAACGATTGACTTTAATATTGACGTAACACAAAGTTTAAAGTAGTCAGAACTTTATTTGTCACCTGTAGCTAGCATAATTTAAATGTCATTTAAGAAGTTGAAGATGCGAGTACCATCGAATTAAGAAAGAAAAAATAAATACATCATAGTTCATGAGTATTGGCTTCTAGAAATAATGAAACTAAAGCTCGTTTACGTATTATGCACTTTTCGTGGTTGCTTTCCACAGTAGATAATGCTGCACTTGACACAAAAAATAAATAGCTGCTCAAGAGTTTATCCATTGGACACTGCTATTAGCGACGAACTGATAAATTATTAACCACTCTTATGAAATAATAAATGTATAAATGTTATTATGTAGAGTTATAAATTCAATCCAGTTTGAATTGATTACCGTTCACTTCAACACAGAATCAATCACTTGTGTTGGAGCATTCGAGTATTCTTATAAAGTTTAGAAATGATTATGTACAGTTATAAATTCAATCCAGTTTGAATAGATTACCGTTCACATCACTGGCGTAGCCAAGGGGGGGGGGCCCAGTGGGGCCGGGCCCCCCCAAAATATTTCCTGAAACTAGAGCGAAGATCAGCCGTTGTTTTACGTACGGTACGAACAACTTAAAAACGTACGCCAAAATGTTAAGTTAATGTAGCGACAAGAATCTACTAGCAGGGCTCAATAGGGCCATACATAATTCTCCATATTTGTACTGCTTGAATGAAAGGAAGACACGTAGGATTGTGATGCGCGGGGATATTTCCCTGTAGAGGCCTCACTATCGGGAATGTAACCGTGTATTGACAAATGTTAAGACATGAAGAAAGGGGCAATTAGCAGGGGATTACTCAGTAGGGGGCCGGAACGTGACCACCGAGATAGCGGGGGGCCACGTCCAGAAACAGTTGCAGGCTTACAACATCGTGTCAGCTTTTGCATATCGGTTCCAGGAAACAACAATGTCCTAGGGATCCTCGGGTTGTACCGTGGTTGAGAGATGTGTTGTGTTTAAGTTGCAGCGTTGGGAAGACTGTGACAGGATTGTGAGCTGCACGTTAATTCCTCATTTTGTGCCATATAAGTAACCTTTCTTGAAGAGGGACCGTTTTGTCACTGAGAAGCCAACACTATATGCACCCTCGGTAAGTTATGAAAAAGTTTTTTTTAACTTTTAAAATAGCAAGACAATCAAGGAGTCGAAGTTCGATAGGTAGGCCTATATATTTTGTTAAATGCCTGGGGACTGATTGGAACCTCAAATGGCACCATCAAAAGTGCGGGTAATTATTTTGTAATTGGCGGGCGTGATAACTCTATTCCAATGGTTCTATCTTCTCATCAGGACGGCCCAGGCTTGAATCGCAGTCGACACATGAAACATTTTTAAAATGGGAAGTCACGTTCTATTGATACGGATTCTACTTAAACACTAGATCCCGTCCCTTACGTTTCCTTACACTTTTGAGCCAGAACCGCATCATTTATGGTGGCGTATTTTGAGTATCCAACAATTCTTCGGACTTACCTTGTATCTTCAATGGTGAGTGTATGCAGTGGCGTACCCACAAAATAATTTCAGTGGGTAAGTCTAGGCCAGTATTGTGGATAATACTTTTCCTTGGAAGGGGCTGTGAAAAGATTTTTTTATTTAGAATTTGCTTTACGTCGCACCGTAGGTCTTATGGCGACGTTGGGAAAGGAAAGGGCTGAGAGTGGGAAGAAGCGGCCGTGGCCTTAAATAAGGTACAGCCCCAGCATTTGCCTGATGTGAAAATGGGAAACCACAGAAAACCATCTTTAGGGCTGCCGATAGTGGTGTTTGAACCCACTATCTTCCGGATGCAAGCACACAGCTGTGCGCCTCTAACCGCACGGCCAACTCGACCGGTGGATATAAAAAGAAAGCCGGTCCTACCGAGTGCGGTGACGGATCTTCAGTAGATATTGTTGGTTTTGATTGTTACCATGTACAATCATAGCTTCTGTACTCTTAACATACACCGGCTGCATTATTGAAACTGTTCGTAAAATTGATAATATCGTTCTTCGTTTGTGAGGAAGTAGAATCTTTATTTAATTTGTCTTCTTAAAAAAGGAACCACTTTGGTACTACACTCCGTGAAGGTGACTACCTTCCAGGCCGTACATATTTCAATTACGGGAAACTCAAGGAAAACTCCACTGCACCCCAAAACAAGGTTGTGTCCTCCCCATCTCATGCCTTTCTTAACTCTGTCAGTGCCGGGAATCGAATGCAGGATGCCTTAAGTCAAATTCGAAAATAAGGAGACCTTAGGACAGTAAGAAAACGTACGCCTTAATGAATGCTCCTCATAAAACCCTTGTAAAAAGACTAACTGCATCTATTTATAACAATAATCACAAACGCCTTCTTTTCATGTGGCTCAGTTGGTTGTGTCTCTGTCCTGAGTCCGAGTTCGCAGGTTCAAATCCCGGCTTGGATCGGTAACTCTTAAAACGGTGTTGACATGGCAACAGCTCAGTGTCGTTGGTTTCTGACACGTTAATAAAAATTATACATACGAATATTAGCGTCACAAAACTTTAACTTTATACTACTATACTCTGTATCCCAGGCTTGCGAGGAAAGTAATAAACAATTTACTTTACGTCGCACCGACACAGATAAGTCTTATGGCGACGGTGGGATAGGAAAAACTTAGGAGTGGGAAGGAAGCGGCCGTGGCCTTAATTAAGGTACCGCTCCAGCATTTGCTTGGTGTGAAAATTGGAAACCACGGGAAAGCATTTTCAGGGCTGCCGACAGTGGGGTTCGAATCCACTATCTCCCGGATGCAAGCTCACAGCTGCGTGACCCTAACCGCGTTGGAAACTAATAGGACAAGTTAAACCCTACATAGCATATGTTGTAACGCGTATTTTTCTTTACCAACGAACAAAATATCTATACCCATACGCTTTACATTATATATTTATTTGTTTGTTTGTTTGTTTGCTTGTTTGTTTATTTATTTATTTATTTATTTATTTATTTATTTATTTATTTATTTATTTATTTATTTATTTATTTATTAGTGCCTTCAGTACAGTGGCGAAGTTAGGGCTCCAGGCCCTCTCGTACACTTAACCACATACTAATCAGAATCTTAAATAAAATACTGAGATACTTAAAATAGTTAAAACTACATAAATTAATAGAATTGAAAATAAATTTAAATACGTTACTTACTAAATTAATATTAGAACTAATTAACATTAAAAACTCTTAAAAATGGCTAATCGTCAGGAACGCACACATTCATACGTCAACCATTCAGTCAGCTATCCTCAGCAGGTAGTCTCGGCAGGTGACGTTAAATCGTTATTTAAAAAAGCTAGTTTCTCTGACCTGAACTGGCAGGGAATTACATAATCTGGCGACAGTCACCACAAATTTTCTATTAATTTTATTTGTGCGGTGCAGTGGAATAGAAAGAATGAATCTAGAACGTGTATTTAAGTTGTGAAATGATGATAGAAAGATGAATTTAGAAGAAATATACATTGGCTGACTTTCAGCTACCACTCTGATCACCATCGTTAAAGTGTGTAGCTGTCGACGTTTATCACACATCAGCCATGAGACAGCCTGATAGTATGGGGTGATATGAACATTGTACCCGATCTTGTAAATAAATCGCAGGCAGGTATTCAGTGCTCGTTGAAATTTAAGTGTTTCTTCTTTCGTCATGTCAACTAAAACAACGTCACAATAATCAAGAATAGGGAGAATGAGTGACTGTATTCGTTTGGCCTGTAGCTCAAATGGATATACATCCCTCTGCCGTTTAAGAGGGTGAAGAACTCCAAAAATCTTTTTACGTATTTGTTTCGTGTGATCAGACCAATCAACTGCTTCATTCATCATTAAGCCGGGATTTTAAACCGTTTTACTGTAGGGAATAATTCAGTAGGTTAGGAGGGATTGCGACATTGTTTGAGCAGCTCAGTAATTTTCGTGATCCAATTATAATTGTCTGAGTTTTTTTGCAGTTTAGTATAAGAGAGCTTCGTTGGGCATATACAGTACATTGAGTCGTCGGAGATCCCTGTTAATATCTTGTCTTGCAGTGTCAGCACAGAGGTCATGTGTGTTATTTCCTGTCACGGATGGTATGTCATTGATAAAAATACAGAAAATTAGGGACCGTAGAATACTGCCCTATGGGGCAACACTAAGTTTCATTTTCCATTTAGAGGCCTTGTTATTTACTGTTGCACGCTGTTGACGGTTACTCAAATAAGAACTAAAAACGTTAAGCACAGCCAGGTCGAAATTTAGCTGTTCCATTTTCTTTATCATAGTCGGAATTACTATAGTGTCAAAGGCGCTACTGAAGTCAAGAAGGATACGTATAGTGAGCAGTCGTTTGTCCATAGCATTTCTAATGTCTTCAGTAACCTTTAAAAGTGCTGTCACGGTACTGTGAACCTTCTCAAATCCAGATTGTAAAGGGTACAAAAGAGCATTTTTATTTAGGTATTCCAGAGCTTCGTTGTGCATATACAGTACACTGAGTCGTCGGAGATCCCTGTTAATATCTTGTCTTGCAGTGTCGATATATGAAGATCGTCAGTACAGAGGTCATGTGTGTTATTTCCCGTCACAATAATCAAGAATAGGGAGAATGACTGTCTGTATTCGTTTGGACTGTAGCTCAAATGGAAATACATCCCTCTGCCGTTTAAGAGGGTGAAGAACTCCAAAAATCTTTTTACGTATTTGTTTCGTGTGATAGGACGATAGTCAGAGGGTGATTGTGGGTCTAAACTCTTAGGTACCGATACAATATCGGCTGTTTTCCAGACAGTAGGGAAAGTTCCGTTTAGTAAACAGTACTTCAGTATGTGCGTCAGCATAGGAGAGATAACACCCATAATGTTATGTATAAAAGTAATAGGAATACCATCTACACCTGTAGTCTTTGATTTAATCGAGTACAAAGCCTTTTAACCTGATTTTCTGTGACACTGTGAAATGTGAATGGTGGATTGGCTGGAGGAGGGCGGTGAGTCGGTGCAGTTAATTTGGGTAGGTTGATTATTTATTCTACTAAAGTAATCGTTCAGTTTGTCAAGTGGAATGTCAGGAGTTGTCTGTCTGTTGATGTTTTCCTATTCCCAGAGCTCTATGCTGGTCCCGTGCGCGATTAGAATTTAAGTTGTTAGCTAAATTCCGAAAATATATACATTTTTAAAAATTTCTGATTAACTGCTTTGTGCGATTTCTTAAGATGCGGTTAGATTCGAAGTCTGTGTCATCTAGGGTTTGTAATAATGTCGAAATAACGAGTCACGGTGGGCCATCATTCTCTTGCCTTCATCATCTAGCCATGGACAAGAAGGACGAGAAACCTGTATTCGACGCGTGTGTGTGTATATCTTTGCCGCATTATTTGTATGAAATGTTACTCCTTTATTGCTTATCACATGACCATTATTATAATAACTTTACCGTATTTATTCTAAACCAGAATATTTCATCCTTACTCAAACTGTTTATTCTTGCATTCATTTCACTTGTACTCGGAATATATGAAATGCTGCAGTTATGTTGGGATGGGAGTAACAGAGGTAGCCGGGGGACGGGGTTGTCGTCCAAGAAGTCCAGACACCCCAGGAGTTTTAACGAATGTACTTTTATTGAGCATTTTATACATAATGTACATTAATATTAGCTTCCGGAGTCCGACTCATTGGCTGAATGATCAATGTTGAGGCCTTCGGTTAAGACGGTCCCGGGTTCGATTCCCGGCTGGGTCGGGGATTTTAATCGCATCTGATTAATTCTTCTGGCTGGGGACTAGGTGTTTGTCCCAACATATTCATATTCAGACAACATACTACAATACCAACCATCAACGAAACACACAAAACTGATTACATCCCTCTATATAGGGTTGCCGTCGGGAAGGACATCCGGCCGTAAAACAGGGCCAAATCCACATGTGCGACACAGTTCGCACCCGCGACCCTACAGATGTGGGAAAATCTGGGGAAGAAGAAGAAGAAGAAGAAGAAGAAGAAGATTACTATTAGCTTCCGCAATCCGCACGAATCCACCACTCTTACTTGGATCCAAGGACACCCATTTCCTTTTTCGGTATTCTACACCACCTAAACTATGGAAGTATGGACACCTATCAAAATAAAATTCTGGATGAATGGGCCCCCCCCAAACTGAAATCCTGGCTACGCTACTGGTTCACATCAACACAGAATCAATCACCTGTTGAATTGCGCAATAGGCAAACATATGTATTAATATAGCAAAGCAATTTAAGCACTTTTAAGATCACTTTTGCGTAGCAAATGAAATAAATTGAACTGAGTGTCAAACTAGAGACACTCTCAGAAAAATACCACAGTTAATGACACAATGTTACAGTGTGTCACTTTGAAATAATTAGCACATTTATACCGCTTGATGGTGAGAAATCTAAGTTCCACAATCCGTTGAAAAATTGTAAAGACTTGACAAATATCAAAGTCCATTAGCACATTTATAACACTTGATGATGAGAAATGTAAGTTCCACAGTCTGTTGTAAATTTTTTAAAGACTTAACAAATATCGAAGTCCCTACTTGCACACAAATTCTAAGTCCGATTTACTTGTAAAACCTAAGTTCATTTCACTCGCAGAATTTGAGGTAGATTTTGAACAGTACTATGTTCCGACGAACAGAATTACGGCGTAGCATGGTGTGTCTGACACATCAGAACTCCCAGCTACTACTTAGCTGGCTCGTCTTATGTAGGATTGGAGCTCATACGTCATCAGATGTCGTGGTTCTTAAGAAGTGGAATAACGCGAAAATCCCTAGGTGGATTTGCTTGAAACTCACTATGGTAGACGTTCGCATAATTCTCTACAAAATGACGTATCTCTCGAGCTGATACGACCATCACATAAGTTTTTTAAAATTTCCGAATCGAACTTTCCGAAAGGCGTGTCGTTATTCTGGAACGCTAGTACATGTCGCGTGGCAAGTGGCTGATGGCGGGTGGGTTGCCTATCTCGCTCCTGCACGTACGTCACTCGCAGCTGTTTGCGCTTCATGCTGGCTCGCTCTGCTAAACGTATACACACCAAGCTTGCAGTAAATGGCGCGCGTGACAATTAAATATCATTCGTCTTTAAAAGAATACGGCATGTACCGCGCGTTCCTGGTACAGCTATATTAACAAACCTTCGTATGGAATTTTTGATTGCAGAATTTTTTTCAAGTAGTATAGATTTTTAAGTCTAAAATTTTAGAACGTAAAAATTACACAAAATTTAGTACAATACATCTCCTGTAACGGTTCAAATCCCGTTACAAGATGATATCTGTATTTTATTATTTTATCTGTATTATTATTATTATTATTATTATTATTATTATTATTTTATCTGTGATATTATTACTATTATTGTAATTATCATTCTTATTCAATTCAATTCTGCAACGCTTGTCGCTTGCATAATTGTAGTTAAATGTATGCATATATACGTATGTGTAGAATAACACTTAAGACGTGTACAGTGAGAATTGTTATATATCAGATGTTGGATATGACATTGCTATATTGTGCAATACTGCTGGAGTAAATGCAGAGTCATCGCCACGTCATGGCTACGTCATCGTGCGTATTTAGCACTGAGCTCAGATACTCAGACCGCCCCAGGGGATTTCACCATTACATGCAACAGTTTGAGGCCGGTGGGAGTAAATTATTGTTATTTCTGGAGATTACGTAGATGTGCCATCCTAACGTCTATATAAGGTGGCTGTATCTTGTAGCGTCAGTCATTAGTTAAACGGAAGCAGTACAGTGAAGAAGCCAAAATGAATAAGTGAACAGTCATTATTCAATTGGAAGCAGAGATCCTAAGTCGGTCAGTCAACGAGAGTCAACGAGTGGGAACGAGATGGAGACAACTCAGTGAGCCATTAGTCTTTAGTCATTGAGAGAGTGAGGCCAAAGTTGGTCGGTCACTTAGTTGAATACCATACAGATTTACCAAGAAATCATATGATATGGAGAAGAAGCAGTCACATGGATATATCATCAAATTAGGCGTGACACATCTACAGTAAACACTAGATTTAAGGAATACGTCGTAATTACACTCAAAGTGTTGAAGGTACAGTCAAGTGAAACAGTGAGAGATATATTTTGTATAAATTGTTAAATGTCCGGTCAAGAAGAATTCAAATTCATGCCTAGTTTCTTTCAGTTGCAATGTCATAATTTCATATTCTCATCTGTTTTATCGCAACAAGACTCACTATTTTTACATATTATTTAAAGAATAAATTTTGTTCTATCAAATGAGTTCGTAGTATTATTTCAATGACAGAATTAGATAACCTCAAATTTAATGGGGAAATCGAACGCCAATCTCCTTTTCCCAGAACTTATATGGTATGTTGTCAAAAGTAAGCTTATTACCCCACACCCTAGAGATAGTCAAGATTCTCATTCTATTATTGCTGCACTGAGTGGTAGTTGGCGCCCTTCAAATAACGTACGTGGAAGTAAGCAGGTAAGAAGTAAGTGTGAGTACAAGGTTCGACGATTGTGTATTTTATTTAATGAATATTAATTTTCATAATTTCCATTTCTAATGCAGATATTTCATATTTTCAAGTTAAATGCAGATTAATCTCTTTGTAAATTCAGTAAAGGAGCTAGGAACACCTTACACTCCTTATAGCCTATAAATTCTGCACGGAAAAATCGATACGTAGTGACTTTAAAAGACGTATTGTCTACCTAATTACAAATTTACATTAACATGTTAATTAAATTTCATGAAGAAAATGGAATTAAAAATGTCAAAAATCAATTTTTTGGAAAAACTGTTTATTGTATATGAATGGAATTTTCGCGATATCTCTACATTTATGTAGGTGACATTCCCATACAGTTTCGTGAAAATCCATGCATTAGGTAAAATATATTTTTATCTCCGAAGTGTCACCTTTGACAAGAAACACTGTTAAACGACAATATGGAGTGTGGAAAAGAAGATTTCCGGCCTCATCACTGGGTTTAAGAAGATCAGTAACAACATCTTTGTCTGTCATAGTGGCCACCGCTGTACTACATAATATTGCTATGCAAACAAAGGAAGATGACTCCTCAGAAGACGAAGGACAACATCACTACCTGGAAGAGAAAAGACGACTTAACAGGAATTATTTAGCCTTGAGGAAATTAATGCACCTGGCTTAGCAGATCAAGATGGTCGTCCAGTTGTTAATCCGAACAGAATCGTTTAAAACCTCTTCCATTAAGACACTGCTTTCAAAGTGGAATAAATTTAAAACACATGAGTTCTTTACCACTAATATTACATAAGCAAGCACACACTTTGTTGTTTCCTATAGCACACAAGGTGTAGGTAATATTTAATGTGACTGCATGTTTGTTACTAACAGGTTATAGGTTAATGTTACTTAGGTTTATAGGTTAATAAATTCGTAAAAATGTGAAATATTAATTAAAAGTAGTTACAGATATGTTTTCACTGTATTTCAAAAGGAACCTTAGAACATTATCAAATTTAGTCTATTCTTCAAATAAAAGGAACGTTTTGCCTCTAACACTGCACTTCTTAGTTTTTCATTTTCTTGCTTAACTTTTAAGTTTCTTATTTAATTTGTATTAAGGCTAGTCTTTAATTATTGCAACATGTTCAATTCTTGCTTGCAATTATCCCGTTTTGCTTCTGACAATTCAAGAACTTTTTCATGGGATTTCAATGCTTTTGTTTCCTTTGTCTTCTTAAAAGGAGGCCAATTTATTGATTCCCACGATATCTTCCTACCGTTAATTGATGGTGGAAGGTCACTGATTACATTTGGGACCGTTTCTTCACTTGTAAGGATATGGATCTCAGTGCTTGGTTCTTCTTCAAACGGCGCCAATACATTGCATGTTTCAATAGTGTTGCTACCAGATGCGGTTAGGCCTATATATGCAGAATCGCTGTCCATGTTGTTGGGAAGAGGCTCTACTTGGTCCCTGATTATTTCTATCAACTATAATATTTGGTCTAAGGAAGGGGTTACAGCAAATCCACCTCCAGTTTTAAACATACTCACCTTATCCTGGCATCTTTTCTTGCTTAGTCCTTCATTTGAAGTTGTTGTAAAACATTTTCAATTGTTTCACTGACCTTTTACATACAAATTCATTAGAGTTAAAACAATTTGCAAGTTCTATCCATGCTTTCTCTTAATCACGCAACGTTTTGCCATCGGTTTTCTTGTTTTCGATTTTTTCTTTCCTTTCGGCAACAAGACTCATGAACAAACTCTTGTCGTCTTCAGAAAATTTGGATCCTCTATTCTTTGACGAAATATATTTATTTTCAGTTTTTAGACTACTCTTATAACAGAAAATTAAATTACAAACCACGTCTATTTCCAACCACGGTCGCCACGGTTCAGTACTTGCGATCTTCAATTATTAATCGGGAAATATCAATAAGAATGAACGATAAAACTCGATATTTCGCCTCGGTATTGATTACGAGATTTCCATGGCCTTCAAACCTCCTGTAAAATGTTGTTTCGAAATGCAAGAGTGTGTCAAAATAAACGGAGCGTCTATTCCAGCTCACTAGTGATGATGAAATGTAACAGATTTTGACGGAGCGTCAAAAAGAAACGGGTCGTCGTATTTTTCATCCGTGAAGCATTATTTCGTTAAGGGACTAATTCACCGAACTAGTATTAAGCACAAAGATAGAGAATACTACGTAGGTCGAGTCATAAGTCATGGCAACTATTTTTTTCTCTCGCGAACAAGAGACAACACGGAAAATCTAAGATATGCATTTGGAAACGTACGGTATGTACTTGCATATGATGCCACTAGATGGTTTATGCAAACGACAGTGTGGGTCTAAGCATGCCCCCAAGTTAAGTGTGTGAGTGAGAGCGTCACAAAATGGATGTCAACAAGCAGGAGCAATGATCGTATATTAAAATATCAGTTCTCCGCAGCAGAAATGCACGCCAGTGTCAAGAAGCCATTAAGTGGACAACGGTTTGCTAACAAAGAGGACATCGTAACAGCATTTGGGAGAGAGGTGTCACACGTTTGCGATATACATGCAGCGAATAGTATTCAGCGCCTGCCCCACCGCTGGCAACGCACAGCGGAAACCTTGGTTGATTATTTCGAAGGTCTGTAACCAGTGGAGACCTGTCCTTTGTACGTAGTCTTGTGTATTTCTTGTCTATACCATAATAAAACAATGTTTACGTCACTTTTCTACGAGAATCTTCTGAAGTCGGAATTTGTCTTCAGGCACTATGCATACGTACATGCCTTATATTTCCAAATATATATCTTAGATTTGCCGTGTTTGTCTCCTGTTCGCGAGAAAAAAAATAGTTGCCATGACTTACGACTCGACCCTCGTATTTATTGCACAACGACGCAACATACACATGGATATAGCCATTACACATCACTCTATTGTCTTCACTGTCCCATCAGGCATCACACATCACAGAGCCCAAGTAAAACATTCATCTCCTGCCAGTGTCCACCATTTTTGAGGCCAGGAGTAAATGAACTTAACCAAATTTTCGTAACAAGCATATTAGGACGAAGCTTGGTGAAACCGGCCACCAGAATTATCATCACGAAGACGGTGTCTCAAGTGTAGGCGTGTTGGATTGTTGATGTTAGCATTTGCGGTACCAGCGTTCATGGCGAAAGGAATAACTGCAAAGTGCAGAGCAGGCGTAGAGTGAGATTAAGGCTTGTTAAACAGCGTAATACGTGCTCTATATTTTTAATTCGAAAAATGAAAAGCCGTGGAATATTCAGGAAAGTAAAGTATTTTCAACATGCCTAAATGAAAATGTACGTATATTCAGTGATAAACTTAAACAAGAGTTTCCGTATATTCGAAAGTAAAAATTTTAAGATTAAGTCGAGTGTAGGCCCAGTAGTAACGATTATAAATTAGAAATGGCGGGGAATGGCATACGCATTAATAGACAACTCTACCCGATCGTGCCATTACTTCCAATTGTGTCAGACACTTCACTTTCAACTTTCCTGTCCAACCTACATTCAGGGTGACCAACCGTCCCGTATTTTAAGGTATTTTGTAAATGTCCCGCGTGGGACGTTGTTTGCCCCACAATTGTTTCGTTTTCTGCCTGAACGAATTTTTGTGTTATTGTCCTCGGTCGAATTTTCACAATACCCAACTGTCCTGCCATCTACAGCAGCTTTAACTAAATACAGCGTAACTGTTGCCAGCTGTATGTCCTACCGTTAGTACGTGGCGTGGCGACTGGCGTATGCGGTCTTTCTGTAGCAAGAAGCGCATCAACATTGACGTTTTGTATTAACTGGCTTTCTTCTTTAAGTTTTTGTTATTTTTGAAATGCATTCGGCGTCGGATAGTGATGTCTGTACTTCTACTTCGCCACAAAAATGAAAGCCATCATTTAAATCCGAGAAGACGAAAGGGAAAACTAAACGCGCAGGGTCTATGTGCATAAAATGCAAAGTGAGAAACTCCTTATATCCTGATCCAGTAGCGTAGCCAGGATTTCAGTTTGGGGGGGGCCCATTCATCCAGAATTTTATTTTGATAGGTGTCCAAACTTCCATAGTTTAGGTGGTGTAGAATACCGAAAAAGGAAATGAGTGTCCTTGGATCCAAGTAAGAGTGGTGGATTCGTGCGGATTCCGGAAGCTAATAGTAATTTCCTTCTTCTTCTTCCCCACTTTTCCCACATCTGTGGGGTCGCGGGTGCGAAATGTGTCGCACATGTGGATTTGGCCCTGTTTTACGGCCGGATGTCCTTCCCGACGCCAACCCTATATAGAGGGATGTAATCAGTGCTGTGTGTTTATTTGGTGGTTGGTAATGTAGTATGATGTCTGAATATGAAAATGTTGGGACAAACACCCAGTCCCAGCCAGAAGAATTATTCAGACGTGGTTAAAATCCCCGACCCAGCCGGGAATCGAACCCGGAACCGTCTGAACCGAAGGCCTCAACACTGATCATTCAGCCAATGAGTCGGACTCCGGAAACTAATATTAATGCACATTATATATAAAATGCTCAATAAAAGAACTTTCGTTAAAACTCCTGAGGTGTCTGGACTCCTTGGACGACAACCCCCCGGTCCCCCAGCTATCTCTGTTACTCCCATTCCAACATAACTGCAGCATTTCATATATTCCGCGTAGAAGTGAAATGAATGCAAGAATAAACACTTTGAGTAAGGATGCAATATTCTGGCTTAGAACAAATACGGTAATGTTATAATAATAATGGTCATGTGATAAGCAATAAAGAAGTGACATTTTATACAAATAATGCGGCAAAGGTACACACACAAATACACACGCGTCGAATACAGGTTTCTCGTCCTTCTTGTCCATGGCTAGATGATGAAGGCAAGAGAATGATGGCCCACCGTGACTCGTTATTTCGACATTATAAACAAACCCTAGATGACACAGACTTCGAATCTAACCGCATCTTAAGAAATCGCACAAAGCAGTTAATCAGAAATTTAAAAAAAAGCATATATTTTCGGATATTAGCTAACAACTTAAATTCTAATCGCGCATTGGACCAACTTAGAGCTCTGGGAATAGGAAAACATCAACAGAGACAGACAACTCCTGACATTCCACTTGACGAACTGAACGATTGCTTTAGTAGAATAAATATTCAACCTACCCAAATTAACTGCACCGACTCACCGCCCTCCCCTCCAGCCAATCCGCCATTCACATTTCACAGTGTCACAGAAAATCAGGTTAAAAGGCTTTGTACTCGATTAAATCAAAGACTACAGGTGTATATGATATTCCTATTACCTTTATACATAACATTATGGGTGCTATCTCGCCTACACTGACGCACATACTGAACTACTGTTTACTAAACGGAACTTTCCCTACTGTATGGAAAACAGCCAATATTATATCGGTACCTAAGAGTTTAGATCCACAATCACCCTCTGACTATCGTCATATGTCCGTACTCCCTGCGCTTTCTAAAGACTTTGAACGTTTAGTATACGAGGAAGTTCTGGAATACCTAAACAAAAATGCTCTTTTGGACCCTTTGCAATCTGGATTTGAGAAGGGTCACAGTACCGCGACAGCACTTTTGAAGGTTACCGAAGACATTAGAAACGCTATGGACAAACGACTGCTCACTATACGTATCCTTCTTGACTTCAGTAGCGCCTTTGACACTGTACTAATTCCGACTATGATACAGAAAATGGAACTGCTAAATTTCGACCTGGCTGCACTTAAGGTTTTTAGTTCTTATTTGCGTAACCGTCAACAGCGTGTAACAGTAAACGACAAGGCCTCTAAATGGAAAATGAAACTTAGTGTTGCCCCACCGGGCAGTATTCTACGGCCCCTAAGTTTCTGTATTTATATCAATGACATACCATCTGTGACAGGAAATAACACACATGACCTCTGTGCTGACGATCTTTAAATAGGCTATATCGACACTGCAAGACAAGATATTAACAGGGACCTCCGACGACTCAGTGTATATGCACAACGAAGCTCTCTTATACTAAACTGCAAAAAAACTCAGACAATTATAATTGGATCACGAAAATTACTGAGCTTCTCAAACAATGTCGCAATCCCGCCTATCCTACTGAATGGTAACATTATTCCCTACAGTAAAACGGTTAAAAATCCCGGCGTAATGATGAATGTAACAGTTGATTGGTCTGATCAAACGAAAGAAATACGTAAAAAGATTTTTGGAGTTCTTCACCCTCTTAAACGACAGAGGAATGTATTTCCATTTGAGCTACAGGCCAAACTAATACAGACACTCATTCTCCCTATTCTTGATTATTGTGACGTTGTTTTAGTTGACATGACGAGAGAAGAAACACTTAAACTTCAACGAGCACTGAATTCCTGCCTGCGATTTATTTACAATATCGGGTACGATGTTCATATCACCCCATACTATCAGGCTGTCTCATGGCTGATGTCTGATAAACGTCGGCAGCTACACACTTTAACGATGGTGATCAGAGTGGTAGCTGAAAGTCAGCCAATGTATATTTCTTCTAAATTCATCTTTTTATCATCATTTCACAACTTAAATACACGTTCTAGATTCATTCTTTCTATTCCACTGCACCGCACAAATAAAATTATTAGATCATTTGTGTTGACTGTCGCCAGATTATGGAATTGCCTGCCAGTTCAGGTCAGAGAAACTAGCTTTTTTAAATCACGATTTAAGGTCACCTGCCGAGACTACCTGCTGAGAACAGCTGACTGAATGGTTGAAGTATGAATGTGTGCGTTCCTGAGGATTAGCCATGTTTAAGAGTTTTTAATATTAATTAGTTCTAATATTAATTTAGTACGTAATTTATTTAAATTTATTTTAAATTCTATTAATTTATGTAGTTTTAACTATTTTAAGAATCTCAGTATTTTATTTAAGATTTTGATTAGTATGTGGTTAAGTGTACTAGAGGGCCTGGAGCCCTAACTTCGCCACTGTACTGAAGGCACTAATAAATAAATAAATAAATAAATAAATAAATAAATAAATAAATAAATAAATAAATAAATAAATAAATAAATAAATAAATAAATACATAAATAAATAAATAAATAAATAAAAAATGTAAAGCGTATGGGTATAGATATTTTGTTAGCTGGTAAAGAAAAATACACGTTACAACAAATGCTATGTAGGGTTTACCTTGTCCTGTTAGTTTCCAACGCGGTTAGGGCCACGCAGCTGTGAGCTTGCATCCGGGAGATAGTGGATTCGAACCCCACTGTCGGCAGCCCTGAAAATGTTTTCCCGTGGTTTCCCATTTTCACACCAAGAAAATGCTGGGGCCGTACCTTAATTAAGGCCACGGCCGCTTCCTTCCCACTCCTAGGCATTTCCTATCCCGACGTCGCCATAAGACCTATCTGTGTCGGTGTGACGTATATTGTTAATTACTTTTCCACGCAAGTCTGGGATACAGAATATAGTAGTATAAAGTTAGAGCTTCGTGACGCTAATATTCGTATCTATAATTTTTATTAACGTGCCAGAAATCAACGACACTGATCTGTTGCCATTTCAACACCGTTTTAAGGGTTACCGATCCGGGATTTGAATCTGCGAACTCAGACTCAGAAGGACAGCGACTCAACCAACTGAGCCACATGAAAAGGAGGCGTTTGTGATTATTGTTATAAATAGATGCAGCTAGTATTTTTACAAATGTGTTATGAGGAGCATTTATTAAGGCGTACGTTTTTTTACTCTCCTAAACGCACGAGGCCGGGCAGAAGAACTAGCTGGAAGCTAAGGAGCCTTGCAGGGGTGTCGCTTCCTTCTCTGTTCACTTTTCCAAATCAAACTCCATGACGTAACAGCCCCGAAGCGCCATCGCCTACCAAGCGACGGCTGTTCAGCCCGGAGGCCTGCAGATTACGAGGTGTTGTGTGGTCAGCACGACGAATCCTCTCCGCTGTTATTCCTGGCTTTCTAGACCGGGGCCGCCATCTCACCGTCAGATAGCTCCTCAATTATAAACACGTGGGCTGAGTGTACCTCAAACCAGCCCTCAGATCCAGGCAAAAGTCCCTGACCTGGCCGGGAATAGAACCCGGGGCCTCCGGTAAGAGGCAGGCACGCTACCCGTACACTGTGGGGCCGGTTGGTACTTTTAGGTCTCCTTATTTTCGAATTTGACTTAAGACATCCTGCATTCGATTCTCGGCACTGACAGAGTTAAGAAAGGCATGGGATGGGGAGGATACAGCCTTGTTTTTGGGTGCAGTAGAGTTTTCCTTGAGTCTCTCGTAATCGAAATATATACGGCCTGGAAGGTAGTCACCTTCACGGGGTGTAGTACCAAAGTGGTTCCTTTTTTTTAAGAAGACAAATTAAATGAAGATTCTACTTCCTCACAAACGAAGAACGATATTATCAGTTTTACGAACAGTTTCAATAATGCAGCCGGTTTATGTTAAGAGTACAAAAGCTATGATTGTACATGGTAACAATCAAAACCAACAATATCTACTGAAGATCCGTTACCGCACTCGGTAGGACCGGCTTTCTTTTCATATTCACCGGGCGAGTTGGCCGTGCAGTTAGGGGCGCTCAGCTGTGTGCTTGCATCCGGGAGATAGTGGGTTCAAACACCCCTGTCGGCAGCCCTAAATATGGTTTTCTGTGGTTTCCCATTTTCACACCAGGCAAATGCTGGGGCTGTGCCTTAATTAAGGCCACGGCCGCTTCTTTCCACTCTCAGCCCTTTCCTTTCCCATCGTCGCCATTGACGACCTACGGTGCGACGTAAAGCAAATTCTAATTAAAGAATAAAAAAATATTTTCACAACCCCTTCCAAGGAAAAGTTGTATCCACACTACTGGCCTGGACTTACACCCCACCCACTGAAATTATTTTGTGGGTACGCCACTGCATCCACTCACCATTTAAGGTACAAGGTAAGTCCGAAGAATGGTTGGATACTCAAAATACACCACCATAAATGATGCGGTTCTGGCTCAAAAGTATAAAGAAAGGTAAGGGACGGGATCTAGTGTTTTAAGTAGAATCCGTATCAATAGAACGTGACTACCCATTTTAAAAATGTTTCATGCATCGACTGCGATTCAAGCCTGGGCCGTCCTGATGAGAAGATAGAAGCATTGGAACTGAGTTATCACGCCCGCCAATTACAAAGTATTTACCCGCACTTTTGATGGTTTCATTTGAGGTTCCAATCAGTCCCCGAGCATTTGACAAAATATATAGGCCTACCTATCGAACTTAGGCACGCATCCGCAATTGTCTTGGCACTGTAAGAATTTAAAAAAAAAAAAAAACTTTTTCATAACTTACCGAGGATGCACATAGTGTTGGCTTTTCAGTGACAAAACGGTCCCTCTTCAAAAAATGTTACTTATATGGCACAAAATGAGGAACTAACGTGCGGATCACAATCCTGTCACAGTCTTCCCAACGCTGCAACTCAAACACAGCACATCTCTCAACCACGATGCAACCCGAGGATCCCTAGGACATTGTTGTTTCCTGGAACCGATCTGCAAAAGCTGACACGATGTTATAAGCTTGCAGCTGTTTCTGGACGTGGCCCCCGTTATCTCGGTGGTCACGTTCCGGCCCCCTACTGAGTAATCCCTTGCTAATTGGCCCTTTCTTCATGTCTTGACATTTGTCAATACACGGTTTCATTCCCAATACTGAGGCCTCTACAGGGAAATATCCTCGCGCATCACAATCCTAAGTGTCTTCCTTTCATTCAAGCAGTACAAATATGGAGAATTATGTATGTCCCCATTGAGCCCTACTAATAGATTCTTGTCGCTACGTTAATTTAACATTTCGGCGTACGTTTTTAAGTTGTTCGTACCGTACGTAAAACAACGGCTACTCCTCGCTCTAGTTTCAGGAAATATTTTGGGGGGGGGGGCCCGGCCCCCTTGGCCCCCCCCCCCCTGGCTACGCCAGTGTCCTGATCGAAGTAACGTCCACAAGGCGCTTGATAAACTTTGCAAGAATTCGTTCAGAGCTTATCATGGATGAAAGGTCTTCAACCCGCAGACTGGAAGTACATTGTACAGTAAAAACGAGTGAAATGTATTTTTAAATATACTAGAGGACCCGCGCTGCTCCTCAGCATTCGTTATAAATAGGTCAGATAACTCGCCTTGATATGCCTGTCGCAGTCAGATTGTTTTGCCTGCTCTTTTCAGTAATTTTATGAACATTAATACCGGTTTAAAATAACTGATTCATTCGTAATATAGTTTATAAAACTTCTCTCCATAGAATATTCTCTGTGCTTGGACCATTCGGACGTATCTGGATCTTAACATTTTTAAACGATCTTGCTCGAGAGAGTGCAACCTGGTACGGGTAAGTAGACACCCACTTTTTCAAGCGTTTGTCCCTGCGCTTTATTAATGATCATACAGATGGCTAGTCAACGTGATATCTGCCCGTCTGTACGTACGTAGACTGTTGTAAGATCTTCGCAAATTGGCTGATGATGACACTTAAAATGTGTTGAAACCGGTCCCATTAAATAGGTTGTAACTACTTTTTACCATCTTATTACGGAGTATTGAAAGGTGGATCCTAACCTATAATATTGTACATCTTGTTTTCTTTTAGCAGCATGTAAATTATTAGGAAAGTTCTGCCATCTGTTGAGTATATTCAAAGCTGGAGAAGGTCAGAGAATCAAAGAATATCTAGCAGGTAATAGTATTCTTCCATTAGAGGAAGTGTATACTCTCTGGCTTGAGAGGTAGTAATCAAACATGGCTGCATGCAATTACATTATTAAGGTTGAAAATCACATATATCAGAATATTAATGAAATTGTTAGTCGCTTAGCAACCTGCTATGCACCGAATGTATTGCGGGTTAGGGTAAGCCTTCGCCTGCAATTATTGGAGTGATCATTTAATGATTTGATTTTATGATTACTCAAAGTTGGCTGAACTTAGAGACCTATCAATGTCTAATGATTCACCAGCAGGTAATTTAGGAGAGAATAAAACAAAAAAATGAAGCAAATTGGTCCAGTGTAAGGGAAGGATGGATTTGCCAAAGGTGTTTTAGTAAACTCTTAATGTATAGACTACCTAAAGACAACCCAATTTGCTGGTTTCTTTTGTACATGAGTGCGGTTTTCTCTGTATAATACAAAAGACGTGCATTGAAAAACCACTCTTTTTTCTATTTCTTATTTTTCTCTGGGTACATAGGCCTAAAATCTTACATTCTAAGTCATTTCATAAAAATACATTCTTATACACTACATTTGATGTGTTGTTGTCTGGCACATGCATGAACATATTTTCTGCTTGTCCGAAACGGGAGAAATCAACGTAGAGTTGATCATATGAGAAACAGGAATCCTTCAAATTACTGTAACTCCGCAATTGTGGAACGTTTGACCCTGAGCCTTAATGATTGTCATACTATAAGCTAATCTCACTGGAAATTGTAATCGTTTGAAACAAAATCCAAATCCTTTGAGATAAATGGAATTCTTGGTATGAAAACAATTTTCCTTTTTCTTTGCCGGTTAGGATTACTGACTCAATGACATTGTTAAGAAGCTGTTTCAGTAAGTATCTACTTTATATTCAAGAATTACAGAAAATATTCAGAGAAGTACTCAAGCAGCAAACTGTAATGTTTCTGAGATCACCATACTCCTGCCAGATGAACCAAAGATGGTATATAAAACCAAGCAGGACATATCTAGAGAACATTCCCACACCAATCCTTCAATTTCATACATTCGATGACGAAGTCAGCCAGTTTCAATCCCCACATCTCCCACACCACCACAGCTACAGACACACAACCCCTATAGTGCACGACGAGAGTCTCGATGAAAGGCACTGAAGCTCAACTTGTAGGATTCCAGCAAGATATAGCAGATATCTTGGATTTAGGAGGTAAAATGGACTGTATCGCGATTGACCTGTCTAAAGCATTCGATAGGTTGGATCATGGGAGACTACTGGCAAAAGTGAGTGCAATTGGATTAGACAAAAGAGTCACTGAATGGGTTGCTATATTTCTAGAAAATAGATCTCAGAGAATTAGAGTAGGCGAAGCTTTATCTGACGCTGTAGTAATTAAGAGGGAAATTCCTCAGGGCGCTATTATTGGATCTTTATGTTTTCTTATATATATAAATGATATGAGTAAACAAGTGGAATCAGAGGTAAGGTTTTTGCAGATGATGGTATTCTGTATAGAGTAATAAATAAGTTATAAGATTGTGAGCAACTGCAACGTGACCTCGATAATGTTGTGAGACGGACAGCAGGCACTGGTATGTTGATAAACGGGGTTAAAAGTCAGTTTGTGAGTTTTACAAATAGGAAAAATCCTCTGAGTTTTAATTACTGCGTTGATGGGCTGAAAGTTCCTTTTGGGGATCATTGTAAGTATGTAGGTGTTAATATAAGGAAAGATCTTCATTGGGGTAATCACATAAATGGGATTGTAAATAAAGAGTACAGATCTCTGCACATATTGTGAGGGTGTTTAGGGGTTGTAGTAAGGATGTAAAGGAGAAGCATATAATTCTCTGGTAAGACCCCAAGTAGATTATGGTTCCAGTGTATGGGACCCTCACAGGATTACCTGATTTAAGAACTGGAAAAAATCAAAGAAAAGCAGCTCGATTTGTTTTGGGTGATTTCCGACAAAAGAGTAGCATTACAAAAATGCTGCGAAGTTTGGGCTGGAAAGAACTGGGAGAAAGAAGACGAGCTGCTCGACTAAGTGGTATGTTCCGAGCTGTCAGCGGAGTGATGGCGTGGAATGACATTAATAGGCGAATAAGTTTGAGTGGCGTCTTTAAAAGTAGGGAAGATCACAATATGAAGATAAAGTTGGAATTCAAGAGGACAAATTGGGGAAAATATTCATTTAGAGGAAGGGGAGTTAGGGATTGGAATAACTTACCAAGGAAGATGTTCAATAAATTTCCAATTTCTTTGAAATAATTTAAGAAAAGGCTAGGAAAACAAGAGATAGGTAATCTGCATCAGGGCGACTGCCCTAAATGCAGATCAGTATTGCTTGCTTGCTTGCTTGCTTGATTGATTGGTTGATAGATAGATAGATAGATAGATAGATAGATAGATAGATAGATAGATAGATAGATAGATAGATAGATAGATTGATTGATTGATTGATTGATTGATTGATTGATTGATTGATTGATTGATTGATTGATTGATTGATTGATTGATTGATTGATTGATTGATTGATTGATTGATTGATTGATTGATTGATTGATTGATTGATTGACTACTACCACACACAAACACCAGAGGTCTGCGATAGGTAGTTGTGGCTGCATGGTGAAATATAGGAACAAACACGTCTATTTTTTTATGTAGTCGGCCACTTTCAACCCCCACATCTGCCACACCATCACAGCTACATAGACACAACAACTATAGTGCACGATGGGAGACTCGAGGCAGAAGTATTCAGTCAGCAGTATGTAAAGATTGTTGGTTACAAGGATAATGTCCTAATACTAATACTAATACTAATACTAATACTAATACTAATACTAATACTAATACTAATACTAATACTAATACTAATACTAATACTAATACTAATACTAATACTAATACTAATACTAATACTAATACTAATACTAATACTAATACTAATACTAATACTGCACCCTACGGGTCAGGGTAACCACAGTAATTCCCAACTAGTCAGTTAAATATATCTCAGGGTATCCTTGCCTCCAGAAAAATGGTTAATTTTTCTATGTTTGGTTTTACGTGTGTCCGAGGAGAAATAACGGTACCATATGCGGTTCAGAGAAAGTAACGATGCCATACGCGGTTCAGAGAAAATTATGATACCATACGCTCAGTAGTTGTTTCGTGAACGCAAACTTCAGTCATCCTTTTAGAAAAAAAATATATATATGCGCACAACGAGAATCTTACATACTAACTAAAACTATTAACTACCAATATAAATGAAAACTCACTTCATTATATAAGAAACTAATCAAGAAACACATTTATTAAATTGTCAAGTTTCGCAAAAGAAATGGTTAATATCAGGTATGACTTATAATCTTCACTTATCAACTTAATAAATTAATATTTTAATTAATGAATCAAATATGTTAGGTCAGCGCTGCCTATTTCCTAAACTAAGCTTTCATCTTAATACACTGAGTAACGTATTCCTGAAATGAATTATCTTTCCTTTAAAAATTACATTTGGTCATTTAAATATATTAAATCACAGTCTTTTGGCCACGGTCGAAATTCGTTATATCAACAAATTATTCCATCAGTCATGGTATAATTATATACCTCATTGAAAATACAACCATCACGTTGTTCTAGTTTCTGCGAAAATGAATTGAATTTGAATAATATGTCCTGAGTACAAATATCAGTGACTTAAGTTATGTTGAAAAGTATCTGAGTTCGTTGGTGCAGGTTAGCGTGAAGAAAATGAAATATTGAATGACGCACTAAGTTCCTCGGTCCTACTGCCATTTAAATTACGGCTCCTAACTAAGTATTCACTCTAATAATATTTCATATTAACAAAACATCGATGATATCCTACGTAAATGTCAAATAAATTCCCTATTCTAGCTAAATAATTTCTTATGTATCGTATTCCAGCTCGATATACATACAGCCAGCAAACATTTATCATATATAGGTGTGCTAATGCCAACACAAAGATATTTCGACACTACATTACGTTACTACTTGCATACAAGCTTATTCTTCCATGCAATATCCATTCATTCAGTATATGACATAATCATGTATTCATTTATTCATCACCGGTTGTTATTCCTGTCAAACCACTTTCACACATCATTAAAATATACGTAATATTATTGTTCGTACCTTGCTGTAGTTCCTCGCTGGGGCATACTTATATTCTGTAATGGCACTGCATGTGCTCCAACATCACATATTAAACATATCAAATACGCTTTACTTCCTATTACTCTGCGCAATATATCATTTCAAATACTATACACACTTCCATTATCTCACCATTAACCTCCAATTCAATTCATATTTAACTCATTTAGCATTCACAACTAGCGCGTTTAACCTCCAATATTTAATTATACAACGATATGTATCCCATCAATAGCGCAGAATTCGTTCCTCAGAACGCATTTTTAATCTTGCAATTCCGTATAACCCCAAACTCAGTATCTTTCCTTTCAATAAATCATACAGCAAAGAGTATGGTAACTAGTCTTAACCAATTCAACGTGCGTCCCTCTGTGATGTAACCGGGTTTGACTATTACTACATCACACATGGACCTTCCTAACTAACCGGGATTCTTTGAAAACAGCTGTTGCACTATGTCGTACTTTTAAATGGTATTCCTTTATCCTTGGATAAAATAATGTAGTAACACGCTATCACTCCGTAACGAGATGTCAACTTAAATATTTCACACTGCACTTTCTTATATTCATAAACACACTTAATTATCTCATGCTTAGGCTATTCAGATCTACTGTATATACTGGTAATACTCCACATAAGAAATTATATTACTTAATACTATTACTTAGCTTGCCATTCAATATCTCGGGCCTTAGTTGCTTCTCGGTGTGGTCGTAGTTCTTGGATCGGGAACTGGGCAGGATTTCCACCAGTGGTATGTCAGGTAGTGTGACCTCCTCCACACGGGTCGGGTGGTTTTAACGGCCAGGACGACATCTCCCTCCAGGTTGGTCTATGCCGATTTAGCAAGCCATCGTCTGCTCAGCAAGACAGTAGACAAAATGCGATGATTCTGAAAAATATAAGCTCATCATATTTCTGCGTAGAATATATATTTTTATGGTGATTGCTTCCTTATTTGGTTTTCCTAGTGATTATTTTCACTAAGAGTGGCTTAATCTCGAGCTCTCTCGTCTCAATCAAGTTCCTATTTTCAAACGGCTTTGCGTCTGAGTATCTGGACGTATTATTCAAAGCTTCAGGATTTTACTTGCTCTTTCCAGTATTTTAACGCTTATTTATTCAATTCGCTCAGTATTTCCTTCTTCTCAGCGTAATACTTCTCGCTAAATGTTGCCAATGTCACTTATTTTAGAGTGCGAAGTTCAGAACGTCTTGTTCTCACCACGTCAATTTTTCAAGTCAGTTTTTGTAATAATCTGTTTTATCCTTCTTATTTTTTTAAAAACAATTCTATCGATTCTACACCATTGTACACCGCCTTCATAGTGGTAGGTTTAAGTTAGTCATGGCCTCCTAGCATACATCAATATCGATATCTTGTTATACATTTCTTTGCCTTGGCTGGCCTCTACCTTCCGTAGGCGCCATTTTGAATACGTCCAGTAAATGCATCGGGTACAATACTAATACTAATACTACTAATACTACGTGACTAATACTAAAGCAGTATTAACATTTACCTATGACAGCAATGACATTTACAGTAAGATACAAAAGTTAAAAACTAGAAAAGCAGCTGGAATTGATAAGGTTTCGGGGGATATACTAAAGACAATGGGTTGGTATATAGTACCATATCTGAAGTACTTGTTTGATTTTTGTTTGCATGAAGGAACTTTACCAAATGAATGGAGAGTTGCTATAGTAGCCCCTGTATATAAAGGAAAGGGTGATAGACATAAAGCTGAAAATTACAGACCAGTCAGTTTGACATGCATTGTATGTAAGCTTTGGGAAAGCATTCTTTCTGATTATATATGTTTGCAAAATTATTAATTGGTTTGACAGAAGGCAGTTTGGGTTTAGGAAAGGTTATTCCACTGAAGCCCAACTTGTAGGATTCCAGCAAGATATAGCAGATATCCTGGATTCAGGAGGTCAGTTGGACTGTATTGCGATTGACTTATCTAAGGCATTTGATAGGGTAGATCATGGGAAACTACTGGCAAAATGAGTGCAATTGGACTAGACAAAAGAACGACTGAATGGGTGGCTCTGTTTCCAGAAAATAGAACTCAGAGAATTAGAGTAGGTGAAGCTTTATCTGTCCCTGTAAAAATTAAGAGGGGAATTCCTCAAGGCAGTAATATTGGACCTTTATGTTTTCTTATATATATATCAATGATATGTGTAAAGAAGTGGAAACAGAGATAAGGCTTTTCGCAGATGATGGTATTCTGTACAGAGTAAGAAATAAGTTACAAGATTGTGAGCAACTGCCAAATGACCTCGATAATGTTGTTAGATGGACAGTAGGAAATGGTATGATGATAAATGGGGATAAAAGTCAGGTTGTGAGTTTCACAAATAGGAAAAGTCCTTTCAGTTTTAATTACTGCGTTGGTGGGGTGAAAGTTCCCTTTGGAGATCATTGTAAATACCTAGGTATAAATATAAGGAAAGATATTCATTGGGGTAATCACATAAATATGATTGTAAATAAAGGGTACAGATCTCTGCACATGGTTATGAGAGTATTTAGGGGTTGTAGTAAGGATGTAAAAGAGAGAGCATATTTGTCTCTGGTGAGACCTCAAGTTGATTATGGTTCCAGTGTATGTGACCCTTACCAGGATTACTTGATTCAGGAACTGGAAAAAATGCAAAGAAAAGCAGTTCGATTTGTTCTGGGCGATTTCCGACAAAAGAGTGGCGTTACAGATATGTTGCAAAGTTTGGGCTGGGAAGACTTGGTAGAAAGGAGACGAGCTGCTCGACTAAGTGGTATGTTCCGAGCTGTCAGTGGAGAGATGGCGGGTGGGAGGACATCAGTAGGCGAATAAGTTTGGATGGTGTCTTTAAAAGTAGGAAAGATCACAATATGAAGATAAAGTTGGAATTCAAGAGGACAAATTGGGGCAAAATATTCGTTTATAGGAAGGGGAGTTAGGGATTGGAATAACTTACCAAGGGAGATGTTCAATAAATTTCCAATTTCTTTGCAATCATTTAAGCAAAGGCTAGGAAAACAACAGATAGGGAATCTGCCACCTGGGCGACTGCCCTAAATGCAGATCAGTAGTGATTGATTGATTGATTGATTGATTGATTGATTTATTGATTGTTTGATTGATTGATTGATTGATTGATTGATTGATTGATTGATTGATTGAACTATTACCCAAACACCAGTGGTCTGCGGTGGATAGTTGTGGCTGCAAGGCGAAATATACTGTTACGAATATAAACTCCATGTGTTTCATTACTCTAATTTATTTCAGGATGGCCTAATAAATGTACACACACATAATTAAACACAAACAATTCTAACCAGTTATGAATGGCCACACACTAATTAGCAGTCTCTTTACAAATCTCTCTTCTGTACACACACCCGGGAGTCCCGGCCGGTTGCTACCTGGGAACGTCTATAATCCTTACTTTCACTTCCCCAAGTCCAGTCAATCAACTCATACAGCGGCAGTGCGTAGACAGCTGGATTTGAACACAGTGTCACTGGCTATACAACACACGACGACTGTTCGTTGCTTCAAACTCCAATGATAGTCCGGTACTTCACACAATCACATGAAGTGAACAACAATCAGCAACAGCTCAACAGTATCCAACAGCGGGACGATACTCACAACAGCGAATATTAACACACGTCCAATTATCCTCACACTCAGGAAAACTGTTTCAATCGCTGATTCACGGCGGTCCTCAATCCACAGAAGTACACACTCACACAGTACTCTATGGCAGTACACAGTCTTTCGTTCTGTCGCCCTCAGCCCAGCCACCGAACCCCAACTCACTGAGTGTCTCACTGGCTCCACCTGGAACCCAACTGTCGCTCACTCTAACACTGACTCCCACACGGAGTCCAACTCTGACCGACTCTCCGGAGCTCCTCTCCCTTTTTATAGCTCGCGTAATTTGTTCGAGAAATTTCACGATGTCACTGGAGGAAGTGCATTCCTTTTGAATCTCAAAGAAACTCACAGGTAACCCAGCCTCCGAGAACAATACACGGGAAGGCCGGCCTCACCCCACAGGCCGGCTGGGAGATTCCAGGTCGTCTGAGTCACTAGCCCCTTTCTGGAAATACCTAACGGAGCTACCACGGGCCTGACACGTAACAATACGAACACACACGTCTGTTTTTATATGTAGCCAACCACTTTCAACCCCCATATCTACCACACCACCACAGCTACCGACACGCAACCACCATGGTGCACGATAGGAAAGTCGAGATTAGCACCACACACAAATACCAGTTGTGACGTTCGGTTAGTGATAAAACATTAATATGTAGGGTGGGATGACATGAAAAATCATTTAACACTGTGAGTGCTAGGTTAGAATACATACCACATAAACCCAGTGCGACCTGCGAGTTGGTAAACCATTTAGCGTAGATACGAGCCAAATCAGAATGAATCAACATTAACACAGTGACATACGGAGTTGCAAATCAAATACATGAAAATCACTGTACCGCTGTAACGTGAGGCACCAATTAAGAGAAATTAGATATAATGGCACAGTGGTACTCAAGTATCAATAACGTACCGGGTGACAGGCAGTTAACAATTCAATAACGGTAAGTAACCCAGTGCACAGAAAACCCAAAATAAATTACCACATAGAGTCACCACACAGAAGCAGTAAATGGAATAAGTTAATACAAGTAAAAAGGCAAGACAAATTACCTCAAAGGTGTAAATGTGGAAGGTGCCTTTACAATGGATCATTGAAATCATGCCTCTTTCTTTAAAATTAATATAGTAACTTTAATCATGAAGGGATAGACTTAGGTTTTGCGAAATACAGTAGTTGAATTTAAAAACAACGCAATGTGAACATTACACCAAGTTAAATAAATCAGTGAATTAATCAAGGGATGACCTGAAATTAAAGTCCAAGAAGGATGGAGCAAGTAATAAAATGAATTCTCAAGCACAAATAGAGAGAAATGAATCCGATCCTTAGCACGGTGTTAATACAGAACAGGGTGCATAAACTAACAGGGACAGGATATCAAGCAAATTCCAAAATACATAAATCATATGGTAACCCACCAATACAAGGTGCGGAACTGGCTCAATACCAAATTAATTAACAAGAAGAAACTGCTTAATCCAATTTTTAGGAATTAAATCGCAGGAAATAGTTCATGAATGACACCACAAATGCAGTGAAATGGTGAAATAAGGTAATTCAGTAAATATCATCAGCAACTCTTCAAGGGCATTACAGGATAAGCAGAAATTACTGCTTAATTCAATTATTCATGGATTAGATCACAGGGGAATAGATCCTGAATGACACCACAAATGCAGTGAAGTCGTGAAATAAGGTAATTCAGAAAATATCATCAGCAACTCTTCAAGAGCATTACAGGATAAGCAGAAGTTACTGATTAATTCAATTATTCATGGATTAGATCACAGGGGAATAGATCCTGAATGACACCACAAATGCAGTGAAGTGGTGAAATAAGGTAATTCAGTAAATACCATCAGCAACTCTTCAAGGGCATTTCTGGTTAACCAGAAGTTACTACTTAATTCAATTATTCACGGATTAAATCACCAGGGGGGGGGGGGAATAAAACCAGATCACACAATAAATAATCAGATAGCGTGGTGAAATTAAGGTAATATCGGTAATAATCACCACCAAAATTCTAAGACAAGGTCCAGTCAACTAATTCCCAACGTTTTCCGAACCGATCTCAATCTAACTCCCCAGTAATAACGCAAAAAAAAAAAAACACAACAATATCTATGGCAATAAATGTCACCAAGACGACCACCAAATAAAATTAATATCAGACAGTCAACGAGTGATGGTTGGTTGGTGATTAACGTTTTAAGAGGAAGTACAACTAGGCAACCATCCTCTATGTAACACTAATCAGAGAGGAAAAATGGAAGGGGTCCGACACTTCGAAAAATGAAGGTATCGGCCAAAGGAAGACAAGGGCCACGAAGGGCGTGAAAATGGAAGACTCCCTAGCCCTCGCAAGCCTAATAGCGTCGGGGTCGGTAAAGAACAAGAGTTGACTAAGAGAGGTCGGATAGGATAGATAAAAGTGAGGAGCCTGGCACAAGTAAGTGGAAGCAATGCCAGGACTCAGCTGAGGGCCCCGTGGTCGCCAACCCACGCTACAAAGTTCAGAGCCCCTGAGGCCCCTTTTAGTCGCCTCTTACGACAGGCAGGGGATACCGTGGGTGTCAACGAGTGACAAAACACCGTTGAACGGATTGGTATTCATTTTTCTCCGCTCCTTTTTAAAACTATTAAATAACAATTTACCTGCGCGTCGTGATGAGGATGAAGTGATGATGAAGACGACACATACACCCAGTCCCCGTGCCAGGGGAATTAACCAATTATGGTTAAAATTCTCGACGCTGCAGGGAATCGAACTCGGGACCCCTGTGACCAAAGGCCAGCACGCTAACCATTTAGTTATGGAGTCGGACACAGAATGATAATAGAACACAATGAAGATGCTTGTGCGTGTGTGCGAAATTTGCACATCAATCAATCAATCAATCAATCAATCAATCAATCAATCAATCAATCAATCAATCAATCAATCAATCAATCAATCAATCAATCAATCAATCAATCAATCAATCAATATTGATCTGCATGTAGGGCAGTCGCCCAGGTGGCAGATTCCCTATCTGTTGTTTTCCTAGCCTTTTTTTAAATGATTGCAAAGAAATTGGAAATTTATTGGTAAGTTATTCCAATCCCTAACTCCCCTTCATATAAACGAATATTTGCCCCAATTTGTCCTCTTGAATTCCAACTTTGTCTTCATATTGTGATCTTTCCTACTTTTAAAGACACCACTCAAACTTATTCGTCTTCTGATGTCATTCCACGCCATCTCTCCACTGACAGCTCGGAGATGCGCACACTCATGACTGCTATTATAAGGACACTGATACAAGTGAATTATGTTGATATTCAGTTTGCAGTGTACTACAAGAAAATGCAAAGTCATCTCCGTACAGTCCTTGAAGGCCTTTGGAGGAGTGGAAGGTAAAGGCTTCCACTATCCGTAACCTCGGCACTTGATGGGGTAGAGTAGTTAGCTCTACTACCGGTCGCCTTTGCCCGCAGTAATTAACCTGGTACTCATTTTTGGTGGAGGCTGAGTGAACCTCTGGGCCATATGCAAGTGCACTACAAAATCTTACATTAAAATACAGATCAAGAACAATACGATCTAGGTCAAAATTTTAACGGTGGATGGTATGTTCAGTTTACAATCTAAAATCAAACTTTCGAGGCATCCTAGAAAATAGATTCAACAGATCTGTTGGTTCTACAATTACTTCTCTGAATGCTTGTTGCTTATTGTCAGTTTTTGTTTATTTTATTTTTGTAAAATTTCCATGGGGGTTTCACACCCCCAGTAACTCCTCTCCCCCTTGGCTGCGCCCCTGATTACTTCAGTAGAGTACTTTTGGTCAAAAAAGAGGGAAACTGGCAACGCAATATTTTTTTAAAACTGTTACCGGTACTTTTCTTGTCGTTTTAAAATTACAGCGGAATATGTCGCTGTCCCCCCAAATTGTGGAATGACGCCCTTTTTTGACTGTCTTGTACCTCATTCCTTCCTTCACAATTGATCACCCTACCTACCTTGGTCAACTCTTCTTCTCTTCCAACCACAAAGGTACAGGTTAGCGAGGCCTAGGGAGTATATTTTCATGTCCGTCAAGGTCCTTCCCTTTCTTTTGCTGATACTTCCATTCTTCGAACCCCGTGCGGTTAGGGACGCGCATCTGTGAGCTTTCATCCGGGAGATAGTGGGTTCACACCAGGCAAGTGCTGGGGCTGTACCTTAATTAACGCCACGGTCGCTTCTTTCCCACACCTAGCTAGGCTTTTCCTGTCCCATCGTCGCCATAATATCTACCTGTGTCGGTCCGACGTAAAGCAAATTGAAAAAAAATATAAATCTTACAACCCTTGGACATCTTCTCAGTTTTCATTTCTGATAACTGTTAATTTGAGGATTGTTACTCAGTAGTACTTTCTCTTAAAATAATAATCACCATCGCCACCATGTCTCCCTAAAGCCTTTCTCGTCCTGTAAGGGATGGCTCAGCCCTGGGTTCGATCCTTAGACCTATTGGGATTTTAACTGCATATCTCTCGCTGCGGTAATGGATGTTTGTGTTCATCTTAATAGACTTCCCTTTATCTACAATACCAACCACCACAGAACACGTAATAGATAACGCATAGGGCATCCGGCCGTTAGGCTGGGCCAACTCTATATCAAGTACCGACCGCAATAACTTGGGAAGAAAGGCAGAAGAAGAGGAGGACCACGACTATGATATTATGGACGAACACAAACTCCGCAATTCAGAAAAGGTCGAGGAAGTGTCCACTCCAGGTAACTACAACGTACGGGTTTACACCAGACCAAAGCACAAAGCAGAGCTAACTGAAAAGATCGGCGGTAGAAACACGTGTTTCGTTACCAGGGCGGGCGAGTGCTGACTTCATACCACATGACGTCACGCAGAAGGCGGCCAGGGAGAGAAACTAAGTGAGCGCGATACGCGAAGACCCCTTCCCCTCTGGTGTCCACTAACCCCCTTACCCGAATTCCACAACTTGCCCCTCAGGTAGGAAAACAGGTGCGTCCGACTAGCTTTCTTTTTAAATTATTAACATATTCATTAACTGCATGCTGCATTACAATTTAAGTAATACTACATGCATTAGTGAGGGGTTGCCTGGCCGATGCGGTAAAGGCGTGCCTCTTTCGCCCGGAAGGACGTGGGGTCGAATCCCCGTCAGGAAGTCGTAAAATTTAAGAAACGAGATGTCCACTTCCGGAGATGCACGTGGCCCTGAGGTTCACTCAACTTACCCCAAAAATGAGTACCAGGTTAATTCCTGGGGGCAAAGATGGCCGGGCGTAGAGCTAACCTCTCTACCCCATCAAGTGCCGAGGTTACGAATAGTGAAAGCCTTTATCTTCCACCACTCCAAGGGCCTTCATGGCCTGTACGGAGATAACTTTGCTTTTTTACATGCATTAGTGTTCTTTTTGTAGTCGTGATTACGTTTTTCTTTTCGTTATGTTACCTATACCTATGTGTTTGATTTCAGTGTGTCTAGCCTAGATACGTCATGTTACAGTTCTTTAAGTGATAGTGTTCTTTCTTGACATAACTATGCCCTACATCAGATTATCAAAATCGATGCACTTCAAAAATAGTTTAAAGAACTTTAAGTATTTATCTATTAGGTTCATTCTTGCTTGTAGGCCAGTGGCCTCGTGAGTTGATTACGTTTGTCTTCAGGTTTATCTTTTCGTGTTTTAATAATTCACACTCATATAGGATGTGGTCCACATTTTGCGTTTCTTCGCCACACCGACACGTCGCATGCTCTTGGATTTTAAATCTATGCAGATAAGTCCCTATTTTTCCATGCCCTGTCATCATAACCGTCATATTGCGGCTTAAGAGAATTTGTGATTCAAGTCTCGCCTTAACACTCGGAAAATAAGCATTCGTTATTGATCCATTGGAAGTTTCTCTCCACTCTTCTTCCCACAATTGTAAACTTCTCTCACGCAAAACCTTTATTACTGGGAATTAATCCGGTTATGACACATAGTGCCTCACGTGATGTTGTGCGGTAGGCCTTAGCTATTTTTATGTTCATTAGTCGTTGCACTCTTCTTAATTTCATTGCATTATACGACTTGGTTGTGGATTTTATCCTTAATGGTATTCCTTAAGACAGGATAGGTAGAATAGCCCCTTTATATATAATGTTCATAACATCAGGGCGAAGCCCCCAATTTATTCTGGCAGACTTTGAGAGAGCATGAACAAGTTTCGAGCACTTATCAGTTACGTATTCTATATGCTGGTCGAACTTAAATCTTTTGTCTGTAATGACTCCAAGATATTTTATCCTGTTTACTTCTTTCAGTGTCTTGTTATTTAAATCATCATCATTCTACAGTTCCAGTTTCCCGGGTACTGTTGGCGAGCCTCTTCCATTCTGTCTTATTGAGATACATTCTGTTGTTAATGACGTCCTCCAGTGTCCTTACCCGATCTGCAATGACCATCTTTACGATGTACATCCAGTGGGTTCTTGGTTTTCCCACCATCCGTTTTCCTGCCACATGGCTCACCAAGGTAACATACGCTGTCCTTGTTGGCTCCACCCTCATTACATGCCCAAACCAGCTCAGTCTGGACATGCTGACTCGATCTAACAATGATGTAACAATCCCAGCTTCCTTCCTAACCACATCATTCCTTAACTTGTCCAGTTTGGTTTTTTGAATTGTGGACCTAAGGAACTTCACCTCGGATGCCTGCAACCTTGATGAGTCTTTCTTAGTGAGAGTGCAGGTTTCAATACCATAGGTTAAGATTGGTATGAAGGACTGATTGAACATCACCAGCTTTGATTTTGTTGGTACTTTGGGATCCCAGAGGAGTGTTCGTACTTGCTGGTAAAAGTGAGAACTCTTCTTGCACTCTATTTTCCCCCTCCTTTGTGGCTAGTGTATCTCGAGATATTACACTGCCGAGGTATGTAAAGCTTTCCACACTTGCTAGTGGATGGTTTCCAAGCATGATGTTCGCTGGTCGTCGCTCTCTGTTTATTGCCATCGCTACTGCTTTGAGTTCGCTTATCTTGAGATTGAACTCTTGGAGCTTAACCTTCCATTCATTGAGTCTCGACTGCACTTCTTCCTCAGTTTCTCCCCAGATCATAACATCATCAGTGAAGCCCATTGAATTTAGTTCACCAGAGGTTTCCTTGATGTTCTTCATTATGGCATCCATGATGGTGATAAATAATAATGGGGATAGTGCACTGCCTTGCTGGACTCCACTTTCGGTCTTGAACCAGGATGAATGTCCGTCACCCAATCGCACACAGCTGGTACAGTTCTTATACAGCATCTGAACTTTCCTCACCAGTCACTCTGGCACATTCCTTTTTCTGAGGCGTTCACATATCTTCTCTCTTGCAATACTGTCATATGCCTTCTCAATGTCAAGGAAAACTATAAACAGAGCTTTGCCTTTTCCCCAATATCTTTCCATTAACATACGGACACTGAAGATCAGGTCTGTTGTGGACCTGTTAGGCCTGAAGCCATACTGTTCCTCTTCAAACGGTGGCTCTAGGATGACTCGCAATCTGCTGTCTAAGATTTTCTCAAGAATCTTAAGCCCATGAGAAAGGAGAGTTATTCCCCGGTAGTTGGAGCATTTTCGGCGATTTCCTTTCTTAAACAGGGGGATAATGACAGCCTTGCTCCAATCAGTAGGTATTGTAACCGTTCATCTCCATGCCATAGGCATGGTAGGAGGTCTAGTCAATTACATATGCCGTTTTCCGCAACATTCTGTGGCGTATAATGTAGTAATTAGCAGTCTACATGCCGAACCGGGGTGTAATTTGCGATACCCTAGCCCGAAGGGAGCAGATTTCTGCGCTATAACGAGGAAAGGATTGCGCAGTTCCGCTGAACCTTGAAATCGCGCTCTCTTTCCGAGGATGCGAGAAGGGAAGATAACGCTACGCGTGGAGATGTAGGTTGTCGGAGAGTGGGCTGAGTTAAGGTGTGTTAACCCCTGAGAAATAAATGTCCTCTACTAATTCAGCACCGCATTCACTGGTGCCACTTCACTATAATTTACTAAAAAGAGGAAGAATAAAAACACCTTCATCTGAAATAATTTTGGAAAATTATGAGTCAGGTCTCATTCGAACCGAAGTATTTAATGCTAATTGTTGATGCATATAAATGCAATACTTGAATAGTGAATCGGTAATGACGTTTATCATATAGCAGTACGCAGAGTAAAGACGACTGCTAAAATCTGACAACGTGTGGAAAAAAGTGGGAGATTTTGCATGATGAACCATGACGCGTGATCTTCTAAAAGGACGCTTTTGAGATTGTGAATGACCTACTGATCGCTTTAGTTTTAAATGTCTTCAGTAAAAAGTGGAGGTCACAAGCTATAATTTGATTGTTATCACCTCGCTGAAAGACTCCGATTACCGGACCTTCATTTTCAGCAGGGGTATAATTCACCTCCCCCCTGACCATTTTGTCCGGAGGCTATAAGTAGAGCCAGGACCTAGATACAGTATCTCATTGTCATTTGTGTAGCTGCAGTACCAACACGTTATGAGTGAACTTGAATATCAGTGTATGAAGTGTTGTGTCATAGAAGAAAAACACATCAGTGCGATGTAAATATGTCGCGGAATAAGCCGTGTGATACAAGTTAATGTACACAATTGCTGAATAGAAGCCTTATTTTAGCATTTAATACTTTAATTGTTAAAGACAGTCAGTTGCGGCTCATGGTGTAATCACCAACGAAAGGACAAACGCGTCAGGTTATATAGAAGTGGTGAGACAGCTAATTATGTTCAGCAACTATTAATAATCACCGATCCAAATCATTTAAGAGCGAGTGGCGTTTAGCAAAAATTAAATAACTGTTCCTGACAAATTTGGCGTTTGCGTACTCCATGGACACTCGTGGTGATAGACTGTGTGATTAATGGGAAATGAACAGTGATTTCTAAAAGCTTGCCACTATTTGCATTGATTTATTTAAAAGTATCCGTGTATCTTGTCATAAATAGATCCCTTTGAAAATACATAAATAGTGTTTAATAACTGATTTCCCATTTTCCTGTATGTTCGTGAGTGGTCGTCGAACCCGAGATTTGGAGTCTACAAGAATCACTCCTAAGTGCCTGCAGTCATTTCTACAGGAAGCATCCAGAGACTCAACTAAGAAGACCACAGTTCGAGACATCGATCGTGGTGGTATGAAGAGGAACCGAGGACCGTCAGAGAGAAGAACATTCATCATGGTCGTGTAAAAATCTAAGATGTACCCCGAGATGACAGCAAACCATACCCATCATTTGATAAGTACACATAATTTGAATATATTTTACCACGAGATTTGCAGGCCAGTAGTAATCTTTATTTTGTAAATATCATAATGTTATAATTCATCATTTAAAATGTAGGGAACATTATGCGCGTATGACTGGGAAAAGATTTATTATTTAGTTAGGATTATCAAGTTATTTCAAGACAGTCATTGATATTTAACAGATTCATTTGCATAAATTATTATATAGATCCCAGAAATTCTTAGTTTATATGAAGCACATATTTGGGAAGAATGGCGGTTTAGCTAAACTTATATTTCTTCGTAATGTTTTTATCTGGTAAAGATTTTCATAGTAGTTTGAATATAAACTATATGTTTGCTTTAAGGTGATTCAGGTATTTGTAAATCCCGGATGATATTAGATGATCACTGGAGATGTTCCAAACCGAGGTATTAATATTAATTATATAAATATGTGAGAAGAATTAAATAACCTGTAAGAATGGAGTCTTCTCTATAAATTAAATGAACGGATTTGAGATGCGGTGGAATGATATGGATGGGCGAAGCTGTAACATGTCATGTTGTTGGAATGGTAAAGGATAACAATAATAATTATGGCTGTTATGATATATTGAATTAGGCTGAATATATAGCCAAATAATTAATAATAAGAAGTAATGGCTTTCAAGTGAATGCGTACTTGACAACAAGCCGAGATGATATATAAAAGAAAGAGAGAGAAAGAAAGAACGACGATTTCAAAGTGTCCGTAGCCATAGAGCTGGTCACACAGCTGTTGTCATGATTGACAGGTTTATTGCGAGCCGACTTAAGGTCGAAAGAGATTTTGTAGTTTCCAGCAAAGCTCAATGTTTACTCGAGAGATCCCTTTCATTCGCCAAAGCAGTCTCAATTCCATTCTAATAATACGTTATGAGTAATGCGGATAATTTTTCTGATTTTGCAAAGGATAGATCCCTTCCCATGCGTAGGCATTAAATTAGCTTTTGATTGGAGTTTTAAAATTTTTTACCTTGGAAGCTGGAGTCCGTGTGTTCGAGTGATATTAGAGCGAAGAATTTAACCAGATACTATGGCTTGGTTAAGCCATATCTTCAAGATGTATTGTGTAAAATATGTTTGATATTTTTTCTATGTAATGTGTTTATGTGTTTTATTATTTCCCAAAGTGTTCTATGGTGATGGGTTCGATTCCAGCTTTGGCTGATTTTTCTTTGGATATAATTTGTTAGGTAAACCCAGGATACGCGTATGTGTTCAGTGTAAATATATAATTGTCGAGGTCAAATGGACCACGTGTTTGATATACGGCGATGCAATCTCGTGTGTAGAGCAGATGTACTTTTAATTTCATTCCAAATCATGATGATTAATAATTAATTAAAGATATGATTAATTAATGACGATTTATGTTAATTAATTAATCACCAGAATGGATGCCATTTAATATCCATTTTGATGAGCTTATTAAAACATTAGATGCCATTTAATATCATTGTTATAAATAAATAAAATCACGTATCAGTGTGTATTAATAAAATGACTTGAGGTATGCCAAGGACCAACTACGACTGTGAATAAACTACAAGGACATGAAGGCATACCATGTATATAATTTTCGCATCAGTCTTATTGTTTCTTTGCTCATATGTTGAAATACGGCATCATCTCGTGTGGTTTCTATCAGTATAATAAAATGTTTAGAAAAATAATAATAAATAATGTTATTTGTTTTACGTCCCACTAACTACTTTTTAAGGTCTTCGGAGACGCCGAGGTGCCGGAATTTAGTCCCGTAGGAGTTCTTTTACGTGCCAGTAAATCTACCGACACGGGGCTGTCGTATTTGAGCACCTTCAAATACCACCGGACTGAGCCAGGATCGAACCTGCCAAGTTGGGGTTAGAAAGCCAGCGCCTTAACCGTCTGAGCTACTCAGCCCGGCTTTAGAAAAATATATTTGAACGAAGATTCTTCTCATTTAATAATATTAGTGTATTCCTCTCATATTATAGAATCCTACTTTTATTATATATTTAGGTAGTGCATATTTTCTTTTTCGAACATTCCTTGCCCGTATGCTATATGAGTTCAGCGGGTGACGCAATGAAAGTAGGGAGGACGAGACTTCAAGCCTGGTAAGCGACTTCTGGCTGTTCTCATCCAATTATTCCATCTACGCATCTGTTTGTGAAACCAAATTAAGTAATATTGCCCTAAATTGCCCAGTAATGGTACACTAACTTGCCATCTTTCCAAACTTCATTGAGCACTCTGTGTACCCACTGTAAACCCTGGACTCGTGCTGCTTTAATCATGTCCGTGCTGACTTCATCGATCCCTGGAGATTTCCCTTGCGGCATTTCCTTAAGGGCTGCTTCTGTTTCTGCCCAGGTAATGGGAGGTTCATCTGTGCATGTTTCAACAGCTGGTTCTTTTGTTCTTTGGTCTGCTTTTGTCCTGTTCAATAGGTGATCAAAATGATTCCTCAGAACCTCTCTGATGTCCTCTTCTTTTTTGGCCAGGTTTCCATCAGGATCCTCAATTGCCTTGATGGTTTCAACTGAATTCCTTTTGTTTTTTATCACTCTGAACAATAGTTTGATATTGCCTCTGCTGTCTTTCTTCTGTTTTTGAGAACATTTCTCCCAGCACTTTATCGTCTCCTCTTCTACTACTCTTTTAGCTCTCAATTTCTTGTCCCGGTAAACTTGCTTGAGGTCTCTGATCTTCCCCTCGCCTCTCTATCTCGTTTTTTTGGGGGGGGCTATGTTCCTTTCCTTTATTGAGGATCTTACTCTTTCATTCCACCAGGGTGTCTCTTTTTCCCTTTCTCTCACACTTGTCTTCCCGCAAACCTCTATTTCTTCTTTTATCAAGGTGTTTTTAAATCTTGTCCACTGTACCTCACCACTCCCCACTTCTTCTGTAGGCAGTTGTCCTCTTATACGGTCCTAATATTGGGTCCTTTTTTCAATCTGTTGTAGTTCCCACACCTCAGGTAATTTCCGGGTTGTTATCTTTGGTACATTGATGTCTGTCGGATCTGCTACTAATAACCGGTGGTCGCTATTGAGGTTCTCACTTGGAATCATCACTCACTTGGAATCATCAGTCACAAGTCTACTTCTTTCTTTATCTGTAATGACATAGTCAATGATCGTCTTGCTCTTTCCATCCCAACTGTAACGGGTAATCTTGTGACTGACTCTTTTGTTGAACCAACTGTTTTTTACTACCAAACAGTTTCTTATGGAGAAGTCTAGGAGATGTTCCCCTTCTGAATTCCTTCTCCCATAGCTATGTGGTCACATCACCTTCTCATAGCCATTCCTGTCTGCCCCGAGCTGTGCGTTAAGGTCCCCGATGATGATTACCCTCTCTTCACTGATGGTCTCTTCTAGGTCTTCGAGAAACTTGTTCATCTTGACTGCAACCCGTCTGAGGGCATACACTTGCACCTGTGTCAGCTTCTCTTTCCCAAGATGAACTGTTGCCTTTATTATTCTTTCATTGATGTACTGGATCTCTGTAATACCATCTAACTCTTTTGACACTATTAATCCTACTCCATTTCTCATCTCTCTGTTGTTACCATTCCAGTAGAGGGTATAGTTTTTCCTCAACTCTTTCTTCCCTTTACCTTTCCATTCAATTTCACTCAGTCCTAGGATTGATATATCCCTTCTCTCCATGATGTCCACTAACTCTTCACATTTCCCAGTCAAACTCAGTACATTGATTGTTCCTATTAGAGTGTGTTGTCTTCTCCGGGGTTGTTGCACAATCGCAAGGCTTGACCTATCATCAGGCTGTAAGCCATTATACCTGGTGTGGGTCTGCGGGTGCTGTTGTCTAGTCCGCGTTCTTTGTTTGCATCCGAGCCTCGTATACGTGACGAAAGGGTTTGTAGTTACTCTCCAACTGACTTGCTAGGCCTAACGTTACAGAAAAGTTTCTGTCAGGGTTATCTCCCTTAGCCTTTAGCAGTCCCCTGCCACATCTGCAAAGCAGCATCTTCCAGTTGAATTTATGTGTTATTTCCTACAAAATGGCTTCAATAATCCCCCTAAGTGTGAACTCCTCTGGTCCTCTGTTATTTAAATATAATTGCAAATTCTGCCTTACGCCGGATCTCTTGCGTGTTGTTATCATTGTTTGAGATGTCTGCTCATTAAACACAACTTTGTTTTGCGTAGCCCAAGTCGATATTTTACTCAGTTCTATGTTTGCATTGTTTCCTATCTCCAGTTTGCTCTTTCCTTTGCCTAGGATGAGCACATCTTCTGCAAATGCAATCACCTTCGTGCAGTCCTTGTAGTTCAGATTTAAAAGTGAGTCGTACTGGATGTTCCGATATCCCGGTCCTCTGCACGAACCCTGTGGATATCCTTCACTTATGCTCCTTTCTATAACGTTCGAGTCGGCTTTCAGAGTGCATCTCCTCTTACTGAGATAGCTTTGCGTGAGTTTGTAGAGGTTTTTAGGGCAGTTGAATACTTTCAGTGCGTTCAAGATCCCAGGCCGCATCAAAGGCCCCTTTCACGTCCAAACTGATCATTGCGACGTTCTTTTCAGTTTTGCTCCATCTTTAACAAACTGCTTGACTGCCATCAATGCATCGACTGTTCTAGTTTGTGACGTGAAACCATATTGGTTTCTGTTTAGTAGGTCTCTGGAGTTAATGTGGTGCATTATTCGGTTTCTGAGCAGCTTTTCTAGCACTTTGGCGACTGTATTCAATAGACTTATTGGTCGATATTTTAGAAACATCATTACTGTTTTCTTTTCCAGGTTTGATTATGGGTACAGTGATGACCATTTTCCATGCTCTTGGGAAGCATCCAGTTTTAAGACATCCGTTGAAGAGCGCTGTTATGTATGATGGTAATTGCTCGTAGATATATTTTAGTATGTCACCTGTTATTCCGTCTTCTCCGAGAGCTTTATTGTGATTTAGGTCCCGTATGGACGCGCCTACTTCTTGTGTGAATGAGATATCGTCATCAGTATTTGGAGGCTGTTCCGACTTCCTTCTTGCTTCTGCTGTCTTCAGCTACATCATCGAAGGGGGTGAAATAAGCCATCATGTAGCTCAATGTGTCGACTAAATTAGTCGTGTATATACCGTCGGGCTTTCTTAAGGTTGAGATTGTACAGTTGTTCCTAATTTTCCCTGAAGCTAATTTGTACACTGCGTTCCACGGGTTTACTGTTGTAGTTCTAACTTATATTACAGTATGTTTTCTATGATTTAATTTTCTCTTTTCTTATGGCTATTTGATACTCTCTTTTAACTGCTTCGTATATTCGTTTCCTTTGTTGTTGCAAGGGTTCGTTTTTTGTAGTCCTCTGATACCTACTTAAAGCGTTTAATTTTCTCTTCATTATGGTGAACTGAGATACCCACTAAGGAACCGTCCTGTGTTGCAGCTTGACGAGTTTAGTTTGACCGTTTTCAGTGCTTCACAGCACCCCAGTACCAAGCAACCCCCGCAACATGAACCTATATCCCCCAGGTTACGACTCCTATCAAGCCCTGTGCGAACTAGCAAGTTCATTTGGTACCGAACCCAGAACACCCTCATCCCAGGCAAGTATGGATAATCCTGGTGGATCGAGTAGCCAGGACCCATACAAATCCCCTCGCCATACCGAATCCACTCACCATACCGAATCCACTTTAGAAGAAAAAGAAGAAGACTACGAGAATCCGTACCACTACCAACAATTTGATTACCCTTTCCCGATCTCTCCCAAATGCAAGTCAATCATCCTTCCACTCTTCAACCCAGGACCAGTCCCTATCACTCGCCGCTTAGTGATAGAATCCATAAAACCTATCATACATCGCCATATTGCAATAATAGAAGAAACTCATAACAACCTGCTAATCATAACCCCACTTAAGGACATATTCCTCAACACCATCCTAAACCGCCTTTCAAGCTCCGGAATACCCACTACAATCATAATCAATCCGTTAAACAGCACCACGAACCAACCACCATCTTCCGAGCCAGCACCTACCAAAAACAACCCTCCACCAACATCCAGGACCACCGAAACACAAACCAATCCACCGCCACCCACCGAATCAACAGCAGCACAAACCAACCCACTTCCCCCTCCACCACCACCTCCACTCCCATCACCACCTGCCAAGTCCATCTACTCACAAACCAACCAGCCACCAACTAACACCGATTCATACGCACAGACAGAAAGCAGGCGTAAAAAACCTGCCCCTAAACCACGCACACACAAAACACCCTCACAGAACCGAACCCAGGCACTCACACGCACATCCCTCATCACTCAGTGCTTTAATTGCTTAAAATTAAATCACACAGCAGCTACATGCACTGCAGATACCCGCTGCAATAGGTGTGGTGGTAATCACCGCCACACAGATTGCAAGGTACCACGGGACCAGGCGAGGTGCGCCAACTGCCAAGGCAGTCATGCCGCCTCGTTTCCTGGCTGCCCTTTCATCAAAAAAGCAATTACGGCACATTACAAACAATCACGACACCTACAAGCAAAGCCAACACCAACACCACTACTCAGTCTACCACCACAAAAGCCCCCGCAACCGAACCGAGGACCAGTCACTACCTCATCCAACCTGCCTATCACAGACACAAATACACTATTACAGTTATTACTGAACCTACTCCTGACCCACTTCACGCAAGTACAACCAATACCCAGACCCTCGAACCCAAGTACCACCGAACCCACCCCGGCAAGCATAGCGTAAGAAGCAAGAAACTTCGCCTCACTTCCTAAGAAATGGCCCAGCCTTCGCAACAGCCAGCCTAATGACCTAACAACAGCAAAATCCTCATCCAAAGTCAGCACATCCACAATAAACCAGCACCACCACAATCAACGAAGCACTGGAAACTCCGGTAGCCGAGGCGGACATTCACTAAAAGCTGCAATATCAAATGCTGTCTTTCTAAATTTCAAGTATCAACAACACCTGATACGCATGAATATATTCTAGAACACAGCCCAGCGACAGGGCCCGATATAGTTAAGCAACATCGGGCTTGGTCAGAGTATGGATGGGTGACCATCTGGGCTCGACCCCTGCCGCTGGTCCGAAAAAAATTAGATAACCTCCTAAACAGCCATGGCACGCACCGAATAATGTTACGTTTTAACCATATCTACAATTACAGTACACACAATACAGTAAAAACTCCACCATTTTATTATTATTATTATTATTATTATTATTATTATTATTATCAACTTTTATATATTTATTCTTTTTATACTTATTTTCACAAACAGGCCAGGTGAGGAGCGCGGCATAGCGCACCGGTACTGGCACCGCACTAGGCACCCCCTCGGGGGTGTCCAAACTGACATATGGTCGAGTTTTGAATGATTTCTTTTTTTGCTAGTTATTTTACGCCACACCGACACAGATACGTCTTATGGCGACGATGGGACAGGAAAGGGCTAGGAGTGGGAAGGAAGCGGCCGTGGCCTTAGATAGGTACAGCCCCAGCATTTGCCTGGTTTGAAAATGGGAAACCACGGAAAACCATTTTCAGGGCTGCCGACAGTGGGGTTTGAACCTACTATCCCCCGAATACTGGATACTGGCCGCACTTAAGCGACTGCAGCTATCGAGCTCGGTTTGAATGATTTAGAACAGGCTGCAGTTACCACGTTTTGAAATTTTAGCACTGCAGTTTCAAAGTCCTTCATCTATTACAACTCTACGTAGTTGTTCATCCATTTCTTTTGTCTGTCTGTTAGGTCATCAGCTCAGAGGCTGGTTGGATCCTCAAATAGCATCACCAAAGGTTATGCGGTTATAAGGAAACCCTAAAAACCAATGGCAGCACCAAAATGAGGCGTACTAGGCAAGATGAGGAGTGAGGTAGTTTGCCATTGCTTTCCTCACTGGGTCAGAAAGTACTATTGCAGCACGACTGACCCTATGAGCAGCACCTTTCACAACACTCAGATGCACTAGTCATGCTCTGAATGTCATAACTCAGCACTACCCATACCCCAGCAACTTCCATATTGTCACGGCCATGGATGTTGACTGGGACTTCGGTGGAAGCTACACTTTATTCTGGCCTGTGCCAAGAGATGGGTGCAAAAGTACTGTATCCATCAAGAAATGACAGCAGGCAGCCATTTCTTTTATGTACTTTATTTTGCTGCCACACTGTTCCCTTGCTTCTGTAAAGAGGTTGACCACAAGTTTTTAATAAGTCATTCTCTTTTATTATGTATCTCATCCGTGGAACTGCAATCATTCTTCGCTGGGGCTCGATATATCAATATTGTATGTAATTATCCTGTGATCCGAGCAACTTTCCTCGTTACTACACTCCCAGCCTTTTATAACGGGGGCCAGCAGCTCTTTGAGCTCTTTGCTGCTCACCGTCAGATCTATGTAGCTGAATCCTCTACTACTCGTATTTTCGAAGGTTGGTAGCTTTCCCTAATTCATAACAAAGAGCTGATTTCCTATGAGGAATTCTTCTAGAATTCTTCGTCGTTTATTTGTCATAACATCGTGCCATATTTTAGATCTGGAGTTACTGTCAATGGAAAACATAATGCTCTTTCCTCTTGCAAAATCCAGAATATTCTTCACTTTAAACATGTCCAATTCTATGTCTCTTTCCATTTCGAAGTACATACTTACAACCGAAAAGCATGTAGGACTACGAGTTATTTCAAGAACCACTACGTCTTCGCCTGACAGTTGATTTATCACGATAGCATTTATTGTTTTGTTGAAGACCACAATCGCCTCTCTCCACTTCCCTCCTCCAGTTAAATATGTTTTGCAGTAAGCGGGCATTCCCACCAGTCTATTTTGAATTACATAAGCTTCTTGCAAAAATGTATGCTGTATGCTGTTCTGTTACCAAATCAATAACATTTAGCGTTGCTACTCTTGAATGCTGCATGTTTAATTGTAGACATTTGATAGGTGATTGTATCATTGTTGATTTTACTCTTCCCGATGCATTGTTTCCTATTTGGACCATTCAGTAGTCGGTGTTTTGTTAGCATTTTCGAAGAACAGCAACTAGACCAGGCCAGCCCTTGTCTAATGAAGAGTGATTTTCACAGATTTTCTCGTTATTTTTATACCTATGCATTTACATTCTTCTTTGGATGTTTTTGCATTCCTTCAGTCTATGCTTCCCTGCGCAGAGAGGACAAGTGTCTTCTTCTGCTCTACATTCTCGATATCGGTGATTACAATATATTTGGAACACTTGAAACAGCGAGCTGAAACAATATAGTCTTCTATCTTACATACTGACCAGCACATCTTTGGTTTGAAGTAGTTGTTTTCGGACTTCCGAATTTACTTCCACTACCATATTCTTTATGTTCTTCTTGTTCCGGTAGACAAATTTTGGTTTTATGTAACCTTCCTTTAATCCCAATTCCGTTCCGAGTTTTGTTCTGTTATTACTTCTTCAGCATTTGTAATGTCAGTATGTGAGGGTACATCGTTAATGACTAGATTCGGATTACGCAACTTGGGAATTTTAACATCTAGCACCTCACCGCAGTTTGTCCGACTAGCTTGTAGCTGGCGGCAGAGAAGAACCTAATAGTGGTGAATCTATACTGCTAATAATAAGAGTTGGCGCCTGACATTTCTTAGAGGGAGGTCCGTTTACTGCCTGCCGAGGCGGGATAAAGGGAGTGGCTGTGTGGTTGCCATGGAAACGAGGGTGGGGCGACTGCGGTTGCCATGGAGATAAAATTTCAGGGCAGCTCGTCTTGCTGGGAGTTGCCAAACCTGTCACTGATAAGAACCTGATTGTTTGTATAAGAGTGATCGCAAATGGGACGACACCGCCTGGCCAGGTAGTCTACAACAGGTCACAGCGGTCTGAATGAAGGAGGGAACATGTGAGTCGGAAGCGAGGGGTAAGAGCATGTAGAGAGGAATGCTGGAATGTGGCAACATCGTGAAATGGCACGTGCAGTGCTCCTCCCTCCAACCTTACCTGTCAGACGCCAACTTTAGTTAAGTCTAGTATAGTGCCGAGAAAGTAAAGTGATGTTAGACGTGTAGGACAGTGATTCTGAAGATGGAGAACAGTGTAAAAGTAATGTATACTTTATACAGAAACTTCACATTCAGACATTATAGGAAAGTGAAATCTGCTGGTGATCAGGATTGGAGATGCCCGAAGAACTGTAATGTCGAACTTTTTATTCTGGGGTGTGACCATGTTTTGTCTAGGCGCGTGGGAAATCACACTCGTGATCCATCTTGAGAAAAGCACAAACAGACTCTTACATTCTGGTTCCGTACTAAAAAGTGACAAGAAAACCAAAGAGAGACATCCAGAAGAAAATTGTGCAGTGGCAAAATGGTGAAATGGACAGATTGCACTTTTTGAAATGAGTTTCGCACAAAGTTTAAATGTTATCGTTAGCTAAAAATATCTTCTGAATGAATGTACTTACAAATTGAAGCTCGTTATTATATGGCTTACCGATGTGTTGCGGGGAGTGGTCAAGAGAAAAATCACTAGAGGTCTGCTGCTAGTTGCGGAGTTCGTGTACTGGCGGTAAGGGCAGTTTTGGACAAGTTGCGGAGTTCGTGTGGGCCGGATATCACAGCCTACAATTTCCGGGTTTAGTGGACTGTCGTACGCCCCCTGCGGCATGCTTCTGGGCAGGTGATAACTTTTCCCACGCCCACTCTAACACCTAATATTAATATTGATCCTCGCCAGCTGGCACCACAGTCGCTCCAGTAACCTGATTGGAGTCCCGGCCTCACTGCTTCGGTGGAGCATTAGACAGTCCTGTCATTGTCGCCTTGCCATGAGGCCAGACGTGAGCGCTGCCAACCATGGTGAGTACAAACATTATACAGAGAGGACAGAGTCTACTTCCTTCCTGACCTTTACTAATTATCTATGGTCGAAATTAATGTAGATTAAGCCCGATTTTACGGCAGGGTGCCCTTCCTGGCGCCAACCCTTCGTCGAGGTATGTACTCACCGTTGTGTGTTTTTGGTAGCGATGTGTGTTGCTGTGTAAATGAAGACGAGCTGGCCCTGAGGTCAAGGGCTGCCTGTTACCCAGAGGCCCTGGGTTCAGTTCCTATCCAGGTCAGTCAATTATTTCTTGGATCTGAGTATTGGCTCGAAGTCCACCAGGCCTATGTGAGAACAATTTAGAGGCTATATGACCACGCGTCATCTCGTAATCTGCAAGTCTTCGGGTGGGTAGCGGTCGCTTAGTAGGCCAAGGCTCGTTAGGTCTGTAGCGTCATGGAGTTCTGTATTAAGACAATCACGAACATCCAAACGAATGAATCAAACGCGGTTAAAATCGCTAGCTCCATCGGGGGGCTCTATAAACAAAAGGTCGCTACGTTGACCACTTACGCAAAGCTCTTAAAAAAGTGATAATAACCAAAGGAAGAAAACTTGGCATATTTTGTCAGAATTACAGGAGGTCAGTATAGTCCTAGTTTCGTGTTCCTTAACACAATGCAATGTTTACCCGTTCCTGCCGAATACGGTGTTTGTTAATATAATAATAATAATAATAATAATAATAATAATAATAATAATAATAATAATAATCATAATAATAATAATAATAATAATAATAATTTAATTCAGGCCACGGCAGCTTCCTTCACATCTTCGCGTCGTCGAAAACCATCAGTGTGTTAGTGAGACGTTATAATAATGGCGTATGGCCTCCGGAGAGGCCTGGTGCAGGTCTTTTTCTAGTAGACGGCCTATTAGGCGACCTGCATGTCTGTGAAGTTGAGGGTCCTACCTAGGATGATTTCTAATGTTGAATACGCCACACAAACTCAGCCCCCGAGCCATTGGAATTAACCAATTAAGGTTAAAATCCCCGACCCGGCCGGGAATCGACCCCGGGACCCTCTGAACCGAAGGCCAGTACGCTGACCATTCAGCCAACGAGTCGGACAGTGCGACGTTGAACTTCTGGAATAACAATAATAATAATAATAATAATAATAATAATAATAATAATAATAATAATAATAATAATAATAATAATAATAATAATAATAATGATAAACTCATGTCCTCTTCCCGAGGTGATACAGCTCTTTTCAGGCACACTCCCTTTGGAGGTGAGCTGCATGCACCATTTTAACCACGCACGATCCCTCCTAGCATTCTTAAATTTATGGCAGTCCCGGGAATCGAATCCGGGCCTCCGAGGACGGCAGTTAATAGTGCTCATCGCTACGCTACATAGACGGAAATTGTTGGTAGTGGCTTTACGTCTCACCGACACAGATAGGTCTTCTGGCGACGATGGAATTGGAAAGGGCTAGGAGTTGGAAGGAAGCGGCCGTGGCCTTCATCAAGGTACAGCCCCAGCATTTACCTGGTGTGAAAATGGGAAAACACGGAAAAAACCATCTTCAGGGCCGCCGACAGTTGAATTCGAACCCACTATCTCCCGGATGCAAGCTCACAGCTGCGCGACCCTAACCGCACGGCTAACTCGCCCGGTCACAGACGGAAATAATAATAATAATAATAATAATAATAATAATAATAATAATAATAATAATAATAATAATAATAATAATAATGCCCGCCTCTGTGGTGTAGTGGTTAGTGTGATTAGCCGCCCCCCACCCGGAAGCCCAGGTTCGATTCCCGGCTCGGCTACGAAATTTTAAAGTGGTACGAGGGCTGGAACGGGGTCCACTCAGCCTCGGGAGGTCAACTGAGTAGAGAAGGGGGAGTCGATTCCCTCCTCAGCCATTCTCCAAGTGGTTTTCTGTGATTTCCCACTTCTCCTTCAGGCAAATGCCGGGATGGTACCTAACTTAAGACCACGGCCGCTCCTTTCCCTCTTCCTTTCCTGTCCCTTCCAATCTTCCCATCCCTCCACAAAGCCCCTGTTCAGTATAGCAGGTGAGGCCACCTCGGCAAGGTACTAGTCCTCCTTCCAAGTTGTATCCCCGACCTAAAATCTCGCGCTCCAAGACACTGTCCTTGAGGCGGTAGAGGTGCGAGCCCTCGCTGAGGCTGAGGGAGAAACCAACCCTGTAGGGTAAACCGATTAAGAAAGAAAGAAAGAAATAATACTAATACTATTGGAATAATGTCCACTCGTTGGCTGAATGGTCAGCGTACTGGTCTTCGGTTCAGAGGGTCCCGCGTTCGATTCCCGGCCGCGTCGGGGATTTTAACCTTCATTGGTTAATTCCAAAGGCCCGGAGGTTGGGTGTTCGTGTTGTCCCCAATATCCCTGCAACTCACACACTACACATTACACTATCCTCTACCACAAAAACACGCAGTTACCTACACATGACAGATGCCACCCGCCCTCATCGGAGGGTCTGTCTTGCAAGGGCTGCACTCGGCTTGAAATAGCCACACGAAATTATTATTATTGGAATAATAATAATAATAATAATAATAATAATAATAATAATAATAATAATAATAATAATAATAATAATACGCGTTTGTGAAATGCAACAGCTACTCAATGAAACACCGACTTGTTAAAACATTGCGTTGGGTCTGAGAGTTCATGCTTAATTTGTAATCTTAAATGTGATCCTAAACTACTCTCCTAAGGCACGTGATTTTGTGTTAAGATCTGTTTCGTCTTTTCCCCCTCATTTTCTACAACTTTTCTCACACTCTAGGGGGGTGAGTGCGATCTGTGTTGTAGATGTAGGCCTGCAACAGAAAATAACCTCTTGCGGGCCAAAATTCCGGCACCTCGGTGCCTCCGAAAACCGTACGAGCTGTTTTAGCATGTAAAACCAATGTATGTTTGTTGAGTATTCAGCCCGAAGGCTGGTTTGATCCTCAACAGCACCACAATCAGCTGTCATAGATGGTTCAGGCGTCACTGAGGAGACGTACTAGGTAAATAAGGAGCGAAGTAGTTTCCCGTTGCTTTCCTCGCCGAGTCAAATGTTGCTATTGAATGTCAGTCTGCCAATCCTACAACCATGAGGCTGAGACAGGTCAATGAAAGAAACAAATTTGATCTAGCCCATACCAGAAGACACAGCGCACTGTGAATCCTAGTTCTCGCCACCAAGATTATGTAAAACCAATAACATTATTATTATTATTATTATTATTATTATTATTATTATTATTATTATTATTATTATTCTACCGCTTTTCTCACATCTGTGGCGTCGCGGTTCCGACCTGTCTCGCACATCTGGATTTGGCTCTGTTTTACGGCTGGATGTCCTTCCTGACGCCAACCTTATATGGAGGAATGTAGCCACTATTGCGTGTTTCTGTGGTGGTTGGTAGTGTAGTGTGTTGTCTGAATCTGAAGAGGAAAGTGTTGCGACAAACACAAACAGCCAGTACCCGGCCGGGAATCGAACCCGGGAGCCTCTGAACCGAAGGCCTTAACGCTGACAATTCAGCCAATTCTTCTTCTTCTTCTTATTATTATTATTATTATTGTTACCGTGTTTTAGCGGTAGGTAGAGGTGAAAGAAGGTGCGGGCTTGAACGGGTCTCAAACTACGGAATCAAAGTTAATGTAAAATTTAACAAGGTTATATTTTCTTTTCAAAGTTAAGAAATAAAACAAGTACGGCAGGTACAGAGTAGCAAGGCAACAAAAGGAGCAATTACAGTATTTACAGTACTTGGGCTTCGAGCCCTGAATTCACACTTCTAGGGCAATTAGCCCAATTTTAATCCAAAAATAAGTTTTACCAGAGGGGCAGAAAACCCCATTCATGTTCAGGAGCACTTGCTCCAAATTACACAGAAAAGCCTCCTCGAGGCATACAACACTCAATTTCCAAGAAAGAGCCACACGCTCTCAACCTTTAGGCCTCTCAAAGGCCACACCAAACTCCACCTTCAAGTTGTCCTCTCAGGACATAGACACAGGGGTAACCTACCCAACCTACTGAGGTCTATTAAATGAAAAAGGTTAATTACATGACCTCTAAAATAACAATTTGAGAGGAGGCGATCTGCACTCCTAATTTATTTGTTTCAAACCCTAATTTGGCTCTAGGCCACTAATGCAAGGGCTAATCCCATACTACTGAGGTGACTTTAGAAAAGAACAATTTGCTTTACGTTAACGAAGAATAAGTTGAGAAAAATAAGTTCACCTAAAAACAATATGATTGGGAGCTCGAGAGGGTTAAGCACTCTCTATCCCGATATGCAGCTTTAAAAGATAACAGATGCTAAGAGTAGTTACATTTTAGGAAAAGGTTACATGATAGAAACGCTTCGGACCCGCCCCGAGAGTTAAACTGCTGAGCTAGCAAGAAAAGAAGTTATTAATTGGCCATTACCTAGTTGTTGACCGCTGCCGAAGAAAGAGGCGCTTCCCGCCCCCTGCTATGTACTTTACACATTGAAAGATGGAACAGAAGTGGCACCGAGACCCTAAAATCAGCAGTTTATATACTCTCGCGGAAAGTTCGAGGCGTTTCAGGGAAGAAAACACCCGCCCACAATCACTTTATTGGTTAGGGATAAGCAGCATATTCAAGTTGGGGGAAGATACATCGGATTGGTCAGAAATTAATTAAAGAAATTCGGGATTGGCTAACTACAAAACAAGGGGAAAGAGAGGGGTATACAGCCAACTTAAACAATAACAGAAAGAAATTTAGCAAAGAACAAACTTTTGAAATTAAATTTTCTCAAAAAAACAGTTCTTTCACTCCGCACTAGGGTGCGCTATTGTTGATCTTCAGTAGTGTCCTCTAGAAGAGAAAGTTCACACTTCTTACTACAAGCAAAACAAAATACGTCGAAAATGACACAGTTCAAAAACTCCAAAATTTCCAGGTAGTGACATCTTCTGAGAAAGTAGAAAATTAATTCCGTCGATAAAGTTCAGACTTCCTCCAGCAGAGGAGTTTCAACTGGCGCAAATTTTAAATTAGTGGCGTGGAGGTGTACCGCCCGGTACAATTATTATTATTATTATTATTATTATTATTCGCTAATCGGCCAGCTAGGGACGACGACGAGTTTCATTGCACATTCTGGCGTTTATGCAATTTTCAATTGATCCAGTGGGTTTCTATTAGATTGGTGTGCCGAGCACGGCGTTCATCTGACCACTTTGCACCAGTTCTCCATTTCTCATCCTGGAAAATCCCAAAAGTCACGATGCTTGTTCAGAAAATAACTCATTTGAGTGTGGTATCTGGTCGTAGGCCCATTTCTTCGAGGTCTTACTTGAAGTTAACTTACCAGGGAATTGTTGTTTTTGGTTTTGAATAGAAATTGTTAAAAATACATTTTGTCCATCGAGAGTCGTTCATCCGTCGTAAGTGTCCGTAGAAGCGAGTCGTGCGTTTACGCTTTGTGTCCGTGATCTTCTTTATCTTAGAGTAGATTTCTTGTCTGGATTTTCTTATGTAGATCCCATTTTTGTAGTTTGGGCCGGGTTATGTTGTGGAGAATCTTTACCTCTTTTTTCTCTAACTTAGCGAGTGCACATTTCTGAGAGAGTATAAGTCATTCTGAAGCATAGAGAGATGCCGACTTGGCGACTGTGATTTAATAATAATAATAATAATAATAATAATAATAATAATAATAATAATAATAATAATAATAATAATAATAATAATAAGTAGTAGTAGTAGTAGTAGTAGTGTCATCATCATCATTACAAATACACAGTCTCCTAGCCAGAGAAACTAAATACGGCTAAAATCCTCGACGTGGCCGGGATTCTAACCCAGGACTCTCTGAAATATTACGGTATATTATTGGTTTTATGTCCTACTGACAGTTTTCGGAGACGCCGAAATGCCGGAATTATTTCCCGCAGTTCTTTTACATGCCGGTAAATCTTCCGACACGAGGCTGACGTACAAAGGGCACTAGGAAAGTTTTGCAATACGCAAAAATGGTTGGCTGGACACCCCTGTTATGGTGAGGGATGAAAAGAGCGGTGAAAACCAATCTAGAAGACAGCCAGGCGCGACCTTCACACCAGTTGTTACCAAGCAGTGGGACTGAAAGCAAGTTAAGATGTCAGTGTAGTCTAAAGGTGAACATCGCGCAATTATCCACTACAAATTTTCTCGGGGATTAACTGTTGACCAGTGCCTGGAAGAAATGACTCCTGTGCTAGTGAAAGACTGTCCACATCGGACAACAATTTTCCGCTGGTACAAAGAGTTCCAGAAGGGAAATTTTGGGGTTGAAGACGATCCTCGTTCTGGGCGACCGTCTGAATCAGTGACTGAAGAAAACATTGAAGCTATAAGGTAAATGTTGCAGCAAGAGAGGCAGTGTGACATATCGGCAGGTAGAAGAGACCCTCCACATCCCTGCACCAGCTGTTCATTCAATTCTACACGACCATCTCCATGTTAGAAAGGTTTGTTCCCTTTGGATGCCCTATATACTTTCAGAGGAACAAAGGGCACATCGAGTGAAATGGTGCCGAAAAATGCTAAAACAGTTTGAAAAAGGGACTTCGCGTAACGTCAATAGCATCGTTACAGGTGACGAAACTTGGCTTTATTATTACTACGATGTCCCTACAAAATCCTAGAACAAGATATGGCTGTTTGAAGATGAGGGTACTCCTGTGACTGTGCGAAAGTCAAGGTCAGTGAAGAAAAGGATGATTACAGTATTCTTCACTAAACGGGGCATCCTGACTCGGGTTGTGCTAGAAACAAAAAGGACAGTTACTGCGAAGTGGTACAGTGAGACTTGTCTGCCTCAGGTCCGCCAGGCTCTCAAGTAGCTCCGTCCAAGGTCTTGGCTCTTGCATCACGACAATGCTCCAGCATATCGTGCTAATGTAACAATGGATTTTGTTGCCAGATTAGGGTTGACTGTGCTTGAGCACCCTCCACACGGTCCTGATCTTGCCCCATGTGAGTTCGCACTCTTCCCAGAAGTGAAGATGAAGCTGAAAGGGCGGCGTTTTGCATCCGACGAGGAGCTTCTGGCAGCATGGGATCAAGAATGTGAAAATATAACCAAAGAAAAGTGGTACAGTTGGTTCAGTGACTGGTTTCGACGTATGGAGAAGTGTATTGAGTGCAGTGGAAATTATTTTGAAAAAGTCTAAAGCGTTCACTCACATTGCAAAACTTTCCTAGTGCCCTTTGTATCTGAGCATCTTTAAGTACCAGCCGACTGAGCCGGGATCGAGGGTCAGCATTCTGCAGTCTGAGTCACACAGTGCCCGGCAGGGCCCTCTGAACCGAAGGCCATTCAGCCAAGGAGACGGACATCGTGGATTCAAAAATAAAAATATGCACAGAAATAAACAAAAAACAACAAGGAAAGCCTCATGACTGATGGAAATAGTGATGATATTATTTTAATGTCCCTTAAATTGCTATAGATATTAAGATAGACCAGAGTGTAGGATATTTTTTTTTCTTTTTGCTATTTGCTTTACGTCGCACCGACACAAATAGGTCTTATGGCGACGATGGGACAGGAAAGGCCTAGGAATGGGAAGGAAGCGGCCGTGGACTTAATTAAGGTACAGCCTCAGCATTTGCCTGGTGTGAAAATGGTAAACCACGGAAAGCCATCTTCAGGGCTGGCAACAGTGGGGTTCGAACCCACTATCTCCCGGATGCGAGCTCACAGCTACGCGCCCCCAAACCGCACGGCCACCTCGCCCGGTATAGGAATTTTGACTGTCGGAAACCAACGAAACGGATTAGTCGCATTTCTTCATTCCTGAATGTTCAGTGACCCAACAATTGTTCTTCTTCAAGTCTTCTCGGTCTTCCACTATACACATCGTTGGTTCTAGTGTATATTTTCATTGACTTTGTCCAACCATCAACTCGAACATCTTCGTTTAGTTTTTTAAAGAAAGAGCGTTCCAAGATTGTCATCTGATCATCCCACTTACGTGTAAGAAAAAACTGGAGAATCTGTGGTAGCAGATAAATCCTATGACCGAGTAAGGGGCGGCAAAGTTTGCGTCATGAAGATATCAGCTTGCATTCGGGAGGTAGTGGGTTCGAACCCCGCTGTCGGCATCCCTGACGATGGTTTTCCATGCTTTCCCATTTTCAAACCAGACAAATGCTGGGGCTGTACCTTATTTAAGGCCATGGTCGTTTCCTTCTCACTTCTACCCCTTTCCTCTACCATCATCGCCATAAGACCTATCTGTCCATGCGACGTAAAGCAAATTGTAAAAATAATCGTAAAAATAAAAATACTACGGTAGCGGATAAATTAGTTCCTTTTATATATTTAGGGGCTGCCTGGCCGAGGCGGTAAAGGCGTGCTCGGTCCGCTCGGAAGGACGTGGGTTCGAATCCCCGTCAGTAAGTCGTCAAATTTAAGAAACGAGATTTCCATTTCTGGAGATGCATATGGCCCTGAGGTTCACTCAGCCTACACCAAAAATGAGTACCAGGTTAATTCTTGGGGGCAAAGGCGGCCGGGCGTAGAGCTAACCACTCTATCCCATCACGTGCCGAGGTTAACAATGGTGGAAGCCTTTATCTTCCACTCCTCCAAGGACATTCATGGCCTGTACGGAGGTGACTTTGCTTTGCTTTTATATATTTAATTCACGAAGAATTAATGGTTTGTTCCGGTTTTCCATCCAAGAAATCCGATATGCCCCACATTTTTAAAAGCGTCAAACCTCGCACAGTGTATGGTTTTCATGGTCCTTTCCTCGCTGGTGATATCCAGGCCATCTACCTATCAACTTAGACATCCTAGTAGTGCTACTGTCCAGCAAGAAATACAACATTCTACTGGACGGATACCATGGCCGAGTATATACAATTTTACCGGGTGTCGCCGAGTGCGCCATCAGAGATCTTTAACATGCCAACAACAAAAGGCGAATACATCATCCAGGATAATGAGTCAGATATTCTGATCCTCTGATGCAGCTCGCAGCAAAATATTGTATACTAGCTGATGTACCCGTGCTTCGCTACGGAATTCTACATTGTATACGGGAATTCTAGTGTACGTGTTGTGAGCAAGATTGTATTAAATTGCATAGCTCTTAACGTAACCACAGAAACGCGACGGGGAAGTCACCAAACATATTTTCTCATATGAAGATTGAATTAGGGAATTTTCACTGTAATGGTAGACCCGCTTGCATACCATCAGTCACAATCAGGTTGGGGAGATTCCATTATGATGGTAGACACTCACTCTCCATCTGCCTTTTTACATTCTCAGAAAGATTGTCTTAGTGGTTTTCTCAACTGAAATTAACATATATTATAATGACGTCAATTGGAATGGCGCGATTAAAAGCAATGCTTTCATATGAAACACTCGATCAAATGAAACACCACACATTTTCTCACTTTTAACGAACAGGACTACACTGCCCCAAGTTCCAGAGCTGGAATGACCAAACATACATATTTAAAAATTACCTTTTAGGCACCTTCCCCTAAGCTACAATTTCATCCAGGGTGAATAAAATTGTTTATATCTTACACTGTAGTTTCTTATTCCCCGACTCTATATACTGATTTTCATTAAATTCTGTTAACCCATTTTCTCGTGGCTCGGCATTGATATGGACTTATCAACAAAAATACAAAATCATGAATATCTGTGTTATCATAGCCGGTACGGTAAAAATGTATAAGACATAAATGGTCGTAAATTTAATTCTACATAGCTTTGGTTATGTAGTATTTATCGATACGACCACTAACAATATAAATATTTGAGAATTAAACTTTAGGTCTTCCCCTAAACTACCATTTTATTCAGCGTGAATAAAATTATTTATAGCCTAGATTGTAGCGACTTATTTCCTGGCTTTGCATACCAATTTTTATTAAAATAGGACCACTAATAACATAAATATTTAAAATTAAATTTTAGGCCTTCCCCTAAACTACCGTTTCTATCAGCGTGAATAAAATTATTTATGACTTAGATTGTAGCGACTTATTCCCCAACTTTGCATACTGATTTTCATTAAATTCTCTTTAGCCGTTTTCTAGTGATGCGTGTACATACATACATACATACATACATACATACATACATACATACATACATACATACATACATACATACATACATACATACATACATACATACAGACAGACAGACAGAAATTACGGAGAAGTAAAAGTGCATTTCCTTGTTACTGTGGACATGACCGATACAGAAATACCATTCTTTTCAAATTCTGAGCAATGTACAGACAAAACTCTTATTTTATATATTTAGATAGCTGAAACTTTTCTAGGGAAAACAATGAGTCGATGATTGGTCTCAATAGACGAGGAGGTGAGTCGTATACCCAGGGTCTTTTAGGTAGAGACCGAATACCGAAATATCATATATAACCGTAATTAGGGAAACAGTTATTATCACAGGTAAAATACGTCCAATAACGGTTACATTACCGGTAAAGACTGGCGGGTAGTGGGGGAGGGCAAATTGGAATGCCTTCGTTCCCTCGGGATTTGGGAAGTAGTCTGCTCGGTGAGTGGGAGTTACCGTGGATATCGCGCCTGAAACTGAAGGACCTCGTTGTCTGTTGCATGCTTTATCAGCAGCTTGGCATATCTGTACTGGATAAGCTAAGAACACGTAAGCAAACTCATAGTTTAGTGCATATTCTAACTTGCGGTCACAGACACGCACATGAGATTATATTTTACACATGAGGTTCAATCTCAGAAGACTATGCGGCCAGTACTTAGCATACACAGCAGGGTTGCCATTCCAGTAACATAAGAGTTCTGGGCATTATGATGTCATAAATCACACATTTACACAATCGCAGAAAGAAATAATTGATGACAATATTTGAGGATAGCGTATTAATAACAACAAAAACAACAACATTAAGCTCGGTTTTTTGTACATTATTGATAATAATAATAATAATAATAATAATAATAATAATAATAATAATAATAATAATAATAATAATAATAATAATAATTGTACCGAGCGGTACACCTCCATGCCGCTCATTCAAAGATTGCACCAATTTAAACTCCTCTACAGGAGAAGTTTGGAACCTTGAAAACTGAACTAATTCTACTATTTCTTAAAAGATGTCACTACGGTAAATTGTGTAATTTTGAAGTGTTCTGAACGATGTCTATTTCGATTTGTATTTATTTGCTCTGTAGCAAGAAGTATGGACATTCTCTTCTAGATGGCACTACTTGAGAACTATAATTGTGCACCCTAGTGCGAAGTGAAGGAACTGGTTTTTTTTTGAAGAAATTTGGTATTCATAAGTTTGTTCTTTGTTAAATTTCTTTCAGTCATTTTTTGGGTTGGCAGTATAACCCTTCTTTTTCCGCTTGTTTTGAATTTAGCCAATCCCGAATTTCTCTAATTAATTTTTGACCAATAACGTATGTCTTCTCCGATATGGATATGTTGCCTTAAGCTATCCAATAAAGTTGAGGGGGGGGTGTACTCATTCTTGAAAGGTCTCGAATGTCCCACGAGGGTATTTAAACTGCTGATTTTCTTGTCTCGGTGCCACTTCATCGACATCTTGCTTAGTGTGTGATTATGTAGCAGGGGGCGGGAAGCGCCTCTTTCTTCGGGCAGCAGTTCATCCACAAGGTAATGGCCGCTTAATAACTTTATTTCTTGCTAGATCAGCAGTTTAACCCTCGGGGCAGGTTCGAAACTTTTCTCATGTAACCTATCTTTAAAATGTAATAGATATTTGGTAAAAATTCCGCCTCTTTAACTATAAATTGGGATAGAGAGTGCCTAACCCTCTCGAGCTCCCACTCAATTTGTTTTGAGGTGACTACGTTTCATAACCGTTTTTCTTCTCTTCGTAATGTAATAAAGTTTTCTTATCGTGTCACCTCCTTAGTATGGGATTAGCCCTTGCGTAAGCGGCCTAGTGCCAAATAGGTTTCAAGAGTGTATTAGGAGTGCAAGCTTCGCCTCCATTCTATTTTGTATTATGGGCCAGTAACTTAACCTGATGTTTTATTTTCCTCATGTAAAGGCCCTGTAGGTTGGGTATCAAATACCCCTGTTTCTTGGTGTGCCTTAAGGGCAGATAGAAATGAAGTTGGTTGTAGCCTTTGATAGGCTTGTAAAATTGAGAGCGGGTCTGCTCTTTTCCTCTTAACATTGTAATTAGGAGCAAGTGCTCCTCGTACTTAGGGGTTTTCTGCCCTTCAGCTATTGTGGTGGTGAGCTGAGAGCTCAGAACTTAATCTTGGGGCTCCAAGCCCAAATCTGGTAATAATTGTAATTTCTTAACTTGTTTTCCTGCTACTTGGTACCTGTTACTCTGTTGTTGTTATCTGTTGATTTTGAAAAGAAAATATAACCTTTGTTAAAGTTTTAAAAGTAATTTTAATTTTGTAAGTTGAGACCTATTCCCGCCCGCACCTTCTTTCACCTCTAACTACCACGGATAACTCCGTAACAATAATAATAATAATTTTGTACCGAGTGCAGCCCTTGTAAGGCAGAACCTCCGATGAGGGTAGGCGGCATCTGCCATGTGTACATGTGTAGATGTGTAGGTAACTGCGTGTTATTGTGGTGGAGGATACTGTTATATGTGGTGTTAGTTGCAGGGATGTTGGGGACAACACAAACACCCAGCCCCCGAGCCATTGGAATTAACCAATGAAGGTTAAAATCCCCGATCCGGCCGGGAATCGAACCCGGGATCCTCTGAAGCGAAGGCCAGTACGCTGACCAATCAGCCAACGAGTCGCACTACAGTACTGATGAACTTGACCATTTTCGATTCCTGTTAGATCCGTAACGACTACTAATGATTTAACAACCTATGAAACAACAGGGCTAATAAGGTTCTGCCAGTCAATACAATTAATTTACACAATTAATTTATGGTGATTGTCCGCCTCTGTGGTGTAGTGGTTAGTGTGATTAGGTGCCACCTCCAGAGGCCCGGGTTCGATTCCCGGCTCTGCCACGAAATTTGAAAAGTGGTACGAGGGCTGGAACGGGGTCCACTCAGCCTCGGGAGGTCAACTGAGTAGAGGGGGGTTCGATTTCCTCCTCAGCCATCCTGGAAGTGGTTTTCCGTGGTTTCCCACTTCTCCTCCAGGCAAATGCCGGGATGGTACCTAACTTAAGGCCACGGCCGCTTCCTTCCCTCTTCCTTGCCTGTCCCATCCAATCTTCCCATCCCTCCACAAGGCCCCTGTTCAGCATAGCAGATGAGGCCGCCTGGGCGAGGAACTGGTCATCCTCCCCAGTTGTATCCCCCACCCAGAGTCTGAAGCTCCAGGACACTGCCTTTGAGGCGGTAGAGGTGGGATCCCTCGCTGAGTCCGAGGGAAAAACCGACCCTGGATGGTAAATAGATTACGAACGAACGAATTTATGGTGATTCCTAATTTAATTATTTCATTATCGTACATGTTTTTTCTTCAACGATAATAGAAAAAAAACAGTCAAAATCTCCAAGGAGATCCTTAAAATTACAATACATAACATAAGACCTTACCATAAAATAACCAATATAAGAAATGTACATTGAAATCTACAACAATTCTGTCTTATGTCACAGTCTAAAACCAGTCTAAAGCAGTATTCGCCAGGGTCTTCTAGGCAGAGACCGAATACCGAAATATCATATATAACCGTAATTAGGGAAACCGTTATTATCACAGGTAAAATAGTCCGGTAAAGACTGGCGGATATTGGGGGAGGGCAAATATCATCGCAAAGAAATACTTTATCGGCGAATTGAATTCGCACATTATTATATAAATTACAAAGAGAGAGATTCAAGAGTAAAAGTTCACGGGCATAGGTCACGCTAGCGGACCTATCCGTATGAGCCGAGTCGAAAACTACACACTAAAACAAAAAAAACAAAAAGATTCTGAATATTTAATAAGGAAAATAAATGTTTAACTATAGGTGGAAATGACTAGTGCCTCCGTTATCGTTTGTTTTTTAGTGCCTTCAAAACCACATCGGGACGGCAATGCTGAATATCGTGCGCAGGTATTCTGGAGTGTAATGGTACCCAGACCACAACGCTTACTGTAGATATATCTTCTATTATATCACTGCGTAAGTTGCAACGATGAGGAGAAAGTAGTACGTACTATAATGACGAAAAGTCATTCGACACGTGCTTATGTCGCTGGAATTGTCGTGAACTCGTGTGTATGCGAGTTACTCAAATGTACCTCCAAATTTCTCCAATGATTTCCCTAGAAATAAATTAGTCCATATAATGCTCACATTAATATTATTATACTCTCAGCAATGATCCATCGTAGATACAACAGAGCATAGATCCGCCCAAAGCATATCACAGTAAGCCTGCGATGTGTAGGAATTCAAGTATTATTATTATTATTATTATTATTATTATTATTATTATTATTATTATTATTATTATTTCAGGGATTTATCGTGGACAGCAGAGGTAAGGAAGCGTGTGGGGTGAATGGCTCGACAGGGGACCACTTAGAGTAAAGAGTACTTTAACAAAATTGGAAATTTTATTTCTTTCCTCTCTTAAAATCCAAATAGAGTGATTTAATGATTTAACAAGAACCAGAAAAACATAGGAGTTGGACAATTACTTGAGAATAGTCACATATAACAATAACTCGTCAGCTCCAACAATGCAGTGAACTTACAAGTCCTTAATTTTTAATGGAAAGACATCCCCAGTTACTAACCTACATACGGAAGAGCATAATTGGTCCTAACAGGTACAACATTATAAAGTCTGAGCTCCTATTACATAGATGCTAACCTAAGTAAAGCGATATGTCGCTTGATACCTTTTCCAATGACACTGGTAACCAATTTGGTGACACTATTTCATAGGGTTCATAAACAGTTTGCCCCATGGTGGGCTTATCATTTACAAAATTTCACAAACATTTGGAGTACTGTTCCATAAAGGAACCCAAATGTAGACACGGTTACCCGCAAAACCATAATGCATATACAGGGGAATATTGTCCATTCGACTAGGCCTTACAAAGGAAAAGAGGAAGGTTACAACAAATACAGACAGTTAACAAAAGGCAAGGAAGCGAAACACCAGCACTCCTCGGAGAAACATTGTGGAAACGACAAGAACACAAGTGGGCTTAAGGCCCAATGACACAAAGGCTAATCCTTCGCTAATAGAGTGACAAAAAAGGGGAACAGTAAAGGTCGAGACTAATTTACAGATTTAGAGGTTGAAAAGCCTCTCACCCAACTCGAATATAGAAGGGGAGAGTTCGGAGGGTAATCACTCGTGCTCCCTTACATTAAATTATTTTCCCAGCAGGGAATCTAAATTGAGTCCGAAGACTGCGCAGAAGGTTACATTACAGCGATAAATGAAAACTTACACAATATATTTTAAAGAAAACCACTGAAATCTTCCTCTCAGAACACATGCCGGCACAATCACATATTTAGGTTTATTCCGCCATTACCCGTAAGCTCTGGATCTTCTTCAAGCCGGCCGCCTCATGCCTCCTGCCCACTCTAACCTTCGTCAAGTTGCGCATACAATCACCGGAGCAAATCAGACAAAACGACCCAAATGCGCTCGGCTTAAATAGATCCCCAGGGGAAAGCTCTAGACTATGTTGGAATACAGAGCGCTGATAGGCTAAATTTCCATCCACTAATCTGAGTTCTGATTGGTTAGAAGACTTCATTACCGGCATATGATAGACAGGTTACGTTAGAGGAGGAACCAGGTGTAGAGCTGACAACTTCAGCACATAAAAAGGAATAACCAGAATAAAGGTTTACTAACTATAACGAATTAAATTTCTTAGTAGATTCACTGGGGCTTAGCCCACTAGAGGTCGCTAGAAAATAGATGAAAGAGCCATCTAACCATCGGAGAAACAAGTTTTACAATATCTTAAGAGTTCTTAATCACTGTTAGAGATGGCCATAGTAGAGATGGCGTACATTTTGAATAGCCGGGGAAGGTGTACCCCTGGTACAATATTATTATTATTATTATTATTATTATTATTATTATTATTATTATTATTATTATTATTGTTACCGTGTTTTTGCGGTAGTTATGCGTGAAAGAAGGTGCGGGGTGGTGAATAGGTCTCAGCTATGAAAGTAAAATTAATTTAAAATTTAACAAGGTTATATTTTCTTTTCAAAATAAAGAAATAACAAACATGGCAGGTACAGAGTAGCAAGTCAAAAGGGTAGTTACAATATTTACAGAATTTGAGCTTCGAGCCCTAACTTCACAATGCTTGGGCAATCAGCCCAACCTTACTTCAAAATAAGTATTAACAGAGGGGCAGAAAACCCCATTCATGCTCAGGAGCACTTGCTCCAAATTACACCGAAAAGCCTCCACGAGGCATACAACACTCAATTTTCGAAAAAGAGCCACTCGCTCTCAACTTTAAGCCTCTCAAAGGCCACACCAAACTCCACCTTCAAGTTGTCCTCACTGGACATAGACACAGGGGTAAAATACCCAACCTACTGAGGTCTATTAAATGAAAAGGGGTAATTACATGACCTCCAAAATAACAATTTGAGAGGAGGCGATCTGCACTCCTAATACACTTTGTTTTTAAAACCTAATCTGGCTCTAGGCCACTAATGCAAGGGCTAATCCCATACTACAGAGGTGACTTTAGAAAAGAACAATTTTACATAATGTTAAGGAAGAATAGGTTGAGAAAATAAGTTCACCTCAAAACAATATGAGTGGGAGCTCGAGAGGGTTACGCACTCTCTATCCCAATACGTAGTTTAAAAGATAGAATAGATACAAGTTTCTTTACATTTTTAAGGAAGGTTACATAATGGAAAAACTTCGGACCCGCCCCGAGAGTTAAACTGCTGAGCTAGCAAAGAAAGAAGTTATTAATCGGCCATTACCTGGTTGTTGACCGCTGCCGGAGAAAGAGGCGCTTCCCGCCCCCTGCTATGTACTTTACACACTGAAAGATGGAAGAGAAGTGGCCCGGAGACCCTAAAATCAGCAGTTTATATTCTCTCGCGGAAGGTTCGAGGCGTTAGGGGAATGAAAACACCCTCCCACAAATTCTTTATTGGGTAGGATACAGCAACATATTCAAGTTGGGGGAAGATACCTCTGATTGGTCAGAAATTAATAAAAGAAATTCGGGATTGGCTAAATACAAAACAAGGGGAAAGAGAGGGGTATACAGCCAACTTAAACAATAACAGAAAGAAATTTAACAAGAAACAAACTTTTGAAATAAAAATTTCTCCAAAAAAATAGTTCTTTCACTCCGCACTAGGGTGCACTATTGTTGATCTTCAGTAGTGTTCTCTAGAAGAGAAAGTTCACACTTCTTTCTACAAGCAAAACAAAAATATGTCGAAAATGACACAGTTCAAAAACTCTAAAATTTCCAGGTAGTGACATCTTCTGCGAAACTTGAAAATTAATACCGTCAATAAAGTTCAGACTTCCTCCAGCAGAGGAGTTTCAACTGGCGCACATTTTAAATTAGCGGCGTGGAGGTGTACCGCCCGGTACAGACCACCCCCCCCCCCAAAAGTTCCTCCAGGGGTGACACATGAAATCTGTTTGAGACAAGGTCCAAGTGATGATGTGGATATGAAGATTGATTGCAGAAGCATTTATAAGATTTTCTTAATTTGGTTTGATTCAGTTTCAAAATTTTTTGTAGTAACAGCGGAAGTACTGTTTTAATGTTTGTAGAAGGTGAATTCAGAAGATAAACTTTAGTTTTAAAGTCGAGGAAAAATTTTCTAAGTCCACCAGATTTTGTTGTTGAATTCCCAAGTGTAGTCATTGCTTATAGTAACTGTCCATGTAGTTGATGTTGATTAAGTTGGATGGCCAGACCGGCCGTTGCAGCTCGCGTCCAAAGGAGGCCGCTCGGACCCCTCAAGTACCCTGAGATACCGCTCGCCCGCACTATGAGGGGAGCAGTGGTGTTGAAGCACGCCGCGCCCGCGGTGAACATATACAGGCTGCGGGCAAGTAGCAGGTCGTGCGCCGCACATCAGCCTTGCCCGGGAGGAGAGCTCCGGCTCGCCGTGCACATGTCGTCCTCGCTGGGGTCGAGGGGGCCCTTCCTCTAGCCCAGTCGCGGCACGGCGCCACGCGGCTGCGGGGGCACTGAAACATTAAAACTTGGCGGCAGAATTGTTGGACCATCATCATTTTTTGAGGGCACAGGCTTGGTGGAGAGGCTGAAGGGCCAGCGGCGTGCAGATATCCATGGCATTTAATATAAGCAAGCCACAGTGTGTATAGCAGGAGACGGGAGCGTGGTAATGGCCGTGGTAAGGACAGAATGGCAGTTTAACGGTGCGGGGAGGGTTTACAAAAATACTTACATATGAAACTAAATTTTATAGAAGGGGCAGAAAGCCTTAAAAGTGAAACTCAAAAAAAAAATATAACCTTCATATTCCTTTCAAATTATATGAAGCAAGTTGACACAAAATTTACACTGGTTTCACCTGTGACAGGTGAACCCTAAATATCCTCTCGGTGGCTGGATTACTTAATAACAACGTAACCGGCGTAAGAAAATCGAGAATGATACAAGGCCCATGAAATCTGGGGGCAAGCTTGCCCGCGGGAACAAAATTCTTGACCATTACTTGGTCACCTACCTTCAAAGGGGTGGGTCTCCGTCCACGATCATACCTTTCCCTAACCTTTTCATGAGAGACTTTAAGATTGGCTTTAGCCTTCTTCCAAAGATCGTTAATGTTGTCCGGATCTATTGTCTCGGGTAGAATGTCACTCAGAGACCAGAGGTTAGAGAGCGGCGTGTTGGGAACAAACTTGAACATCAAAGAGGCTGGAGTAAATTTATGTGATTCATGAACCGCCGAATTCAAAGCAAAAGCTAACCAATGCAGGGACGTGTCCCACCTGGAATGATCTTCATGATGATAGGCAATAAGTGCGGACCTGAGATTACGGTTAACCCGTTCAGCCAGAGATGGTTGAGGGTAATAAGCAGAAGTAGTTACATGAGAGATGGACAAGTCGAAACAGAATTTACGAAAAAGATTTGATGTGAACGCCTTAGCATTATCAGACACAATATATTGGCACGGACCAAAAGAGGCAAAAATAGAATTTAAGCAAGTAATGGTAGACTGAGCGGTAGCCAGCTTAGTCGGAAATAACCAGGAAAATCTAGTAAAGCCATCTACGCATACAAAGATAAACTTGTTAGCATTTCCCTTAGACTGGGGGAAGGGTCCTACATAATCAATATACAGGCGTTCCATGGGGCGCGACGCTTGATGCGAAGACAAAAGGCCTACCTTGGTGGACATGGTGGGTTTACTGATCAAACAGGGTTTGCAAGCCTTCACTAGTTCACGGATTTCACCGTCCATACCTTTCCAGATGAACATTTCACGAATCTTCTCACGAGTTTTAAAGATACCAAGATGCCCTCCTATTGGGGTCTCATGATAATACTTGAAGATCATAGGTACAAGAACAGCTGGAACGACAACTTTCATCATCTTATCATGCCTCGAAGGGCAACATAGAACACCATTCCTCAGAACATAAGGGACGACATGTTCCCCAGAAGAAAGGGTTTCCATTATCGGAGCCAGCGTCGGATCTTCACGTTGGTATTTCTCGATATCCCTAAAGAGCATGGGAGCATCTGTTAAGATGGCATTAACATCAGATAGTATGGACTCGGAAGGTGATGAACTGCCGACCGATTCATGGGTCTCGACGTCGTTAGAAAACATACGGCTGAGTCCATCAGCAACAACATTTTCGGTACCTCTGATATGCCTGACATCGAATTGGAAGGCAGAAATACGGATGGCCCAACGGGCTATACGACCAGTACGACGCGGCCTACCTAAGACCCAGCTTAAGGCTTGATTATCTGTCTCCAGGTCGAATTTGACGTGTTCCAGATAGAGACGGAACTTTTCTAAGGCGAATAAGACTGCCAAACCTTCGAGCTCATAGATGGAATACTTGGCTTCTTGAGCCGATAGAGTCCTAGATGCATAGGCGATGGGTCGCCTCCCTAGTTCAGTCTCTTGAAGAAGGACTGCCGCTACTGCTGACGACGACGCGTCGGTTTGGACGATGAATTTCTTCGAGAAATCAGGCATAGCAAGTACAGGGGCATTACAGAGAGCTAATTGAAGATCTTCAAAAGCGGCTTGTTGAGAAGGTCCCCACTCGAATTTGATGCCTTTCCTACGAAGAAGGTTTAAGGGCGCCGCTCTATTAGCGAAGTTAGGAATAAACTTCCTGAAGAAATTCACCATACCAATGAACCTGGCGATACCTTTAATGTCCTTGGGAGGTTTAAAATCACGGATGGCCTGTGTTCTAGAATGATCGACTGCTACACCATCAGGTGACACAATATGCCCTAGGAATGACATAGAGGGCTTAGCAAAGGCAACCTTGGACAACATGACAGTTAACCCAGCCTTACGAAGGCGATTGAGGACTTCTCGCAGATGATCTAGATGTTCTTCAAAAGTCTCTGAAAATACGACGACATCATCCAAGTAGTGATATAAGTACTCAAATTTGATGTCGGAGAAGACCCTATCTAGCAGCCTAGTGAGTACAGCTGCTCCGGTGGGGAGCCCGAAAGGCACGCGGTTGTATTCGTATAAGTTCCAGTCCGTGGCAAACGCTGTAAGGTGTTTAGACTCTTCGGCAAGGGGAATTTGATTATAGGCCTGATTCAAGTCCAAGATAGTAAAGAACTTGGCCTTACGAAACCATGAAAAACAAGAATGAAGGTCAGGAAGGGGCACAGATTGTAACACCACCTTCCGATTGAGAGCCCTATAATCAATGACAGGCCTGAAGCCTCCTTGGGGTTTCGGGACTAGAAAAATAGGCGAAGAATACGCCGACTTAGAGGGCCTAATAATACCATCCTTCAACATTTGATCGATGATTTCTTTCAGAGCCTTCATTTTAGGTGGAGATAGCCTATAAGGTGGAAAACGGACAGGAATCGAATCCGTGACCTCAATTTTGTATTCAATAAGGTCAGTAACACCAAGAGTATCAGAGAACACCTCTGGAAATGACTGACATAATTTACGAATACTATCAGCCTGCTCCTCAGGTAGATGTCTAAGGTCTAACAACATCTCATCCTGGGTAGGCGAAATAGATGAACATGATACAGAATTACACTTTAACAAGGGAATTTTACAATTGGACGCAAACTTGAATGTGCACGACTTACTCTGGAGATCGAGCACAAGACCAGTGTGAGAAATGAAGTCCGCTCCCAGTATGATGGGGCAAGACAAGTGCTTAGCCACAAACAGTTTGGTTTTCCATGTAAATTTAAAAATACGAATTTTGACCTGTACAGAACCTAGAATTTCTAATGGAGATGAATTAGCCGAAACATATTGAACAGGAGATGAATCATAGTCAGGTAATTTACAAACAGACTTCAATTTTGAATACCATTGGTCCGAAATAATTGAACAAACACTGCCTGAATCTAATAGAGCGGTTATAGGCTCGTTATTTAACTCAATCTTAAGAAAAGGAACGCATGCGGGGGTATCCGCCGCAATTCTAAGACATTCTTTAGGGCATTCAAAAGATGAATTTGAAGACTGATCGTTCCCTGAATTCACGACCTTTTTGTCAGGGGCTGAGCCTTGGGAAGCAGAATTAGTCGACTCAGCCGAAGCCGCTAGTCACATTTTATTATTGGCATTGGTGGAATTTGCACCAGACGTTGAGCAGGAGGGGGTGCTATTTGAGTTTGGGCAATTCTTGGCGATATGTGAGAAAGCCCCACATTTAAAACAGCCTTGTGATGAACCAGCCCCATTCCTTGTCCCACTCGACTTGATCAGTGGACACTTATTCCGAAGATGGTCAGGCGACCCGCAAGCATAACATTTACGGGAATTGACAGGTCGGCGAGGTGGAGGCCGAGGATTACTAAAAGAAGGAGGGGGTTCTTTCGCGACACGCAAAGAATCGGCGTATCTCACTCCTTCCGCTGAGACGGCCAACGCTTCAAGTTCAGAGAAAGTTTGCGGGCACGCCGCGAAACACAAATATGACCTATAGGGTGGTGAAATTCCTTCTACAATAGCCTGTACAATCGGGTTTTCAGGAAAATGAAGAGCAAATACCCTAGTATAGAATTTAATATCTTGGATAAAGTCTGCCAAGTTTTCATCCAAACGCTGTACACGATAATAGTACTTCTGAATCAGAGATGACCTCGCGCGAGCAGGAATAAAATTTGCAAGCAAGTGTGCGTGAAAATCTTCAATAGATGACTGTTCAGCTATGGCTCTTACTATTTTGTCAGAGAGAATACCAATTGCATAAGGATAGATGATTTGCAAAATTTGACATGGAGAAAGAGAAAACACAAGGGCATGGTCCTGAAATTCAACTAGAAATCTTAAAAATGAAATTACGTCACTGGTGGTATTAACGGAAAACTTAGAGATACCTCTGAGCAACATTGCCAATGGATGAGGCAAGCTGCTAAACCCTGGTGACATAGTAGGTAAAGGTTTCAATGGCAAGGAAGTTAATTCCGAACGTATATTATTCAACGATGCACGGCGTTCAGACTCGTCCAATGGGGCAGCGGTTGTTTGAGCAGCGACGGTTTTCCTATTTACTTCTCCCTTAGGAGGCTCTTCCTCGCTACCTACATTCACTGTGGTGGGTAGATCGCTTTTGGGAGGAACTTCCTGAGTTAACAATTGAGTGACCTTGCTAGATAATTCAGAAATATTTTCAAGCAGAGTACTAGCTTCCTTCCTCTGAACGTCATTCAACTTCAGAGACAACAGATCGTTAACTCTATTTGAAAAGTGATGTAGCCTGGCTTGCACACGCTTAATTTGATTAGGAGAAGGATCATTTTCATCAGAAAAACTAACTACAGAGGCTAGCCCAGTAATATTCTCGACGATCGTGGAAAGAGAGTCGTCAACTTTCTCTCCCAAGGTGGGGATGGAAATGGGCAAATCAAGGGACTCTCTAAGCTTATTTGTGTCTACTGCAACCGTGCCTCCAGATTGCACATTTCTAATAGTTAATTCATAGATTAACTCCTCCTTGCGCAAATAGTTAAGATGGAGAACATCGCGAGGGCCGGGCATGATGACAGAACAATTTTGAAAAAATCAAAAAAAATTCCAGCAACTGAGAAAATTGTTAGAGTTCGGAACAAAACAATGTTTAGCCGTCGAAAGGGGCTAAATTGAGACCCATTCAACCACGCTCTGCTACCACTTGTTACCGTGTTTTTGCGGTAGTTATGCGTGAAAGAAGGTGCGGGGTGGTGAATAGGTCTCAGCTATGAAAGTAAAATTAATTTAAAATTTAACAAGGTTATATTTTCTTTTCAAAATAAAGAAATAACAAACATGGCAGGTACAGAGTAGCAAGTCAAAAGGGTAGTTACAATATTTACAGAATTTGGGCTTCGAGCCCTAACTTCACAATGCTTGGGCAATCAGCCCAACCTTACTTCAAAATAAGTATTAACAGAGGGGCAGAAAACCCCATTCATGCTCAGGAGCACTTGCTCCAAATTACACCGAAAAGCCTCCACGTGGCATACAACACTCAATTTTCGAAAAAGAGCCACTCGCTCTGAACTTTAAGCCTCTCAAAGGCCACACCAAACTCCACCTTCAAGTTGTCCTCACTGGACATAGACACAGGGGTAAAATACCCAACCTACTGAGGTCTATTAAATGAAAAGGGGTAATTACATGACCTCCAAAATAACAATTTGAGAGGAGGCGATCTGCACTCCTAATACACTTTGTTTTTAAAACCTAATCTGGCTCTAGGCCACTAATGCAAGGGCTAATCCCATACTACAGAGGTGACTTTAGAAAAGAACAATTTTACATAATGTTAAGGAAGAATAGGTTGAGAAAATAAGTTCACCTCAAAACAATATGAGTGGGAGCTCGAGAGGGTTACGCACTCTCTATCCCAATACGTAGTTTAAAAGATAGAATAGATACAAGTTTCTTTACATTTTTAAGGAAGGTTACATAATGGAAAAACTTCGGACCCGCCCCGAGAGTTAAACTGCTGAGCTAGCAAAGAAAGAAGTTATTAATCGGCCATTACCTGGTTGTTGACCGCTGCCGGAGAAAGAGGCGCTTCCCGCCCCCTGCTATGTACTTTACACACTGAAAGATGGAAGAGAAGTGGCCCGGAGACCCTAAAATCAGCAGTTTATATTCTCTCGCGGAAGGTTCGAGGCGTTAGGGGAATGAAAACACCCTCCCACAAACTCTTTATTGGGTAGGATACAGCAACATATTCAAGTTGGGGGAAGATACCTCTGATTGGTCAGAAATTAATAAAAGAAATTCGGGATTGGCTAAATACAAAACAAGGGGAAAGCGAGGGGTATACAGCCAACTTAAACAATAACAGAAAGAAATTTAACAAGAAACAAACTTTTGAAATAAAAATTTCTCCAAAAAAATAGTTCTTTCACTCCGCACTAGGGTGCACTATTGTTGATCTTCAGTAGTGTCCTCTAGAAGAGAAAGTTCACACTTCTTTCTACAAGCAAAACAAAAATATGTCGAAAATGACACAGTTCAAAAACTCTAAAATTTCCAGGTAGTGACATCTTCTGCGAAACTTGAAAATTAATACCGTCAATAAAGTTCAGACTTCCTCCAGCAGAGGAGTTTCAACTGGCGCACATTTTAAATTAGCGGCGTGGAGGTGTACCGCCCGGTACAATTATTATCGGCCTACTAAGGACCACGTTCTTCTCTGGGCTTTGACCTGTGCCCGGCACTTCATTCGTTGCCGGTGTTGCTCTTTTCTTTCCTCCGTCCACGTCTTTCCCGTCTTCAACTTTCGCCTTTCCTGAAAACCCTGGCGGTTTAGTTTCCTCCTCAGTGGGATGCATTCTTGTATATCTTCAAAAGTGATCCCCATCTTCTGTAGATCCCTTTCCACTTCTCTGAACCAAGTCTTTTTAAAATACCGGTAGGTAAAGATCTGGTTCGATAATCGTGTTGGTTTCATTCCTTGCAAATGGCCATAAAAAGCAGTTCGTCTCCGCATGATATCAGAGATCTTCTGGACATGAGTATATAGCTCATGGTTATGCCGACGTCTATATTCATCTTTGTCTTTAATTGGGCCAAGAATTTTCCTTAAGATCTTTCTTTCTTTCTTTCTTTCTTTCTTTCTTTCTTTCTTTCTTTCTTTCTTTCTTTCTTTCTTTCTCTAATTTACCATTTTCTATCAGGCCCTTTTTGTTCACAGCAAGGCATTCCACTGTATACAAATCCTCTGGTCTTATGACAGTGCAATAATGTCTGAGTTTTGCGTTCAAGGATATGGACTTAATTGTGTAAACGACTTTGGTCAGTTGATCGTATTCATGCGCGACGCAAAAGCTTCTTTTCCAGATATGTTTGGTTGTATCCACTCACCAAGATATTTAAACTTTCTTTCTTTCTTTCTTTCTTTCTTGTTCCTTAATCCGTTTACCCTCCAGGATAGGTTTTTCCCTTGGACTCAGCGAGGGATCACACCTCTACCGCCTCCAGGGCAGTGTCCTGGAGCGTGAGACTTTGGGTCGGGGGATACAACTCGGGTGGAGGAACAGTACCTCGCCCAGGTGGCCTCACCGGCTTTGCTGAACAGGGGCCTTGTGGGGGAATGGGGAGATTGGAAGGGATAGACAAGGAAGAGGGAAGAAAGTGGCCGTGGCCTTAAGTTAGTACTATCCCGGCATTTACCTGGAGGAGAAGCGGGATACCACGGAAAACCACTTTGAGGATAACTGAGGAGGGAATCGAAGCCCTCTCTACTTAGTTGACTTCCCGAAGCTCAGTGGACCCCGTTCCAGCCCTCGAATTTCGTTGCAGAGCCTGGAGTCGAACACAGGCGGACATATTTAAACTAATTTTTCTTTATGATTGTTCCCTGTTTTCTTTTTTACCTCTCTTGGTGCTGGGTGTGTCTGATGTTCGCTGATATTCAAAGTACCCATTTTAACTTGCTCATCACACAACAGGTGTTACGACTACAGCCCGACTAAAGGTTGCTGTATGCCTCCACTGCGTAATGAAACAGCACGCTGCACACATTAGTGTTCACCTCAACGAAACAACAAGCAGTCGATCAGTAGATCCACTTCTTTACCATGTGAACGTAATGACTGGGCCTATCAGAACTAATTAAATCCTTTCTTAAGTATTCAGGTTTTACTCTTTTAATCTTGGATGCTTTTACCGGTATTTCTTCGATGTATGTCTATGTCGGTTGCACGCCTCATTGCGACGTATTAACGATGTACAGTTTCCTATAGAGGTACTGGCAAATGCCGAAATAATACCGGTATTTTACTGATATTTTCTGTAGACATTCGGTCCCTTCTTCTAGGTAGTGTGTTATCTTCAATCTTGATCCTGTGAAGGTGGCTTCCATGACCAACATGCGCTCTGATTTTAGATGCCATGTGCGTTAACTTGAAATTCTTAAACTAGATTTCCGATGGGATGGTGGGCTGAATTCTAGCATACGGATTTCCTCTCATGAATTGTGTCGTATTCCAGTGCTCGGACCATTCAGGCCTGTTGCTTGATTGTACGTGATAGACGATGTGCACCTGTTATGGCTTCTTTCTTCAATTGGTTGTCGGGGTCCACGGCTAAATTGTTAGCGGCTGGCCTTTGGTCACGAGGGTCATGGGTTCGAATCCCGGCAGGGTCGAGAATTTTAACCATCATTTGGTTAATTTCGCTGGCATGGGGGCTGGGTGTATGTGTTGTCTTCATCATAATTTCATCCTATCACGAGGCGCAGGTCGCCTAGGGACGTCAAATCAAAAGCCCTGTACCTGGCGAGCCAAACATGTCCTCGGACACTCCCGACACTAAGAGCCATACGCCATTTCATTTCATTTCTCCAGTTGGTCTACGAGCTCGTTGTTTCTTATACCGGTGTGGCCTAAAATCCACACGATATGGATTTCTTGAACTGCTGTCTGAGTGATACCGGTATGTATTAATTTGCGATCACACGAGGGTCAAACTAGAGTCGTTTGATCTGGAACAATGGTGGCTCTCCTTAGTGTGGTTCCTACCCTTTGATTTCTTCTCACCGAGAGAGTTTGCCGTGCGGTTAGGAGTGCGCAGCAGTGAACTTTCATTTGGGAGACCGTGGGTTCAAACCCCACTCTCGGCAGCCCTGAAGATGGTTTTCCGTGGTTTCATATTTTCACACCAGGCAAATGCTGGGGCTATAGCTTAATTAAGGCCACGGCCGATTCCTTTCCACTCCTGGCCCTTTCCTATCCCATCGTCGCCGTAAGACATATATATATTTGCTACTTGTTTTACGTCGCACCGACACAGATAGGTCTTACGGCGACGATGGAACAGGAAAGGGCTAGGAGTGGGAAGGAAGCGGCCGTGGCCTTAAATAAGGTACAGCCCCAGCACATGCCTGGTGTGAAAATGGGAAACCACGGAAAACCATTTTCAGGGCTGCCGACAGTGGGGTTCGAACCTACTATCTCCCGAATACTGGATACTGGCCGCACTTAAGCGACTGCAGCTATCAAGCTCGGTATAAGACATATAGGCCCTATGTGTCAGTGCGACGTAAAGCCAATGCACATAATATTTAAAAAATGAAAAGTCTTAAGGCTTCGTTTGGTTTCCACATGAAACTCCTTCCTTCCTTTTTTCTTACATTTGCTACCTTTTGTAATCCTTTATCTTTAGCCGATATCCTCATTTTTCGAGGGATTGTAACTCTTGGTCTTTATCCCACGATTATTATTACTATTATTCACATATTTATTTATTTATTTATTTATTTATTTATTTATTTATTTATTTATTTATTTATTTATCTACTATTTTTTTGCTATTGGCTTTACGACGCACCGACACAGATAGGTCTTATGGGACAGGAAAAGGCTAGAACTGGGAAGGAAGTGGCCGTGGCCTTAATTAAGGTACAGCCCCAGCATTTGCCTGGTGTGAAAATGGGAAACGACGGAAAACCATCTTCAGGGCTGCCGACAGTGGGGTTCGAGCCCACTATCTCCCGAATACTGGATACTGGCCGCACTTAAGCGTCTGCAGCTATCGAGCTCGGTATTTATTTATTTGTTGTAGATACAATTCAGGAATGGGGAATGGAGTAAGGGCATAGTCTCACACACACGAAGGTGCATCCATCCCCAGCTAATATTACAGTATTAAATAATTACAAATAGGCTACAGTTTGAGCGTATATGCAATTAACTTATGTACATAGACGTATTATTTACATAATAGGGGCTGTCTGGCCGAGGCGGTAAATGTATGCTTGGTTCACCTGGTAGGACGTGGGTTCGATTCCCCGCCAGAAAGCCGAAAAATTTAAGAAATGAGATTTCTACTTCCGGAGTGTAGGCCTATATGGTCCTGAGATTCACTCAGCCTACACACAAAAATGAGTACCAAGTTAATTTATTTGGGCAAAGGCAAAGAGCTAACCACTCTACCCCATCAAGCGCTGGTGTTACGGAAAGTGGAAGCCCTTACCTTCCACCCCTCCAAGGGCCTTCATGGCCTGTACGGAGATAACTTTGCTTCTATTATTTACATAATTTTCACAGGACCTGTTCAACATTCTACTCACACACACACACATACGCGTGAAACCCACATACTGTATAATACAGCTTGGCCGATTCATTCATACCCGCATTGAGTCTCACTCACTCGGCATCACGTAAACTTTCATCCGTCTTTCTATTCATACTGAACATTCACACGGTAGAAAATTATGTTATGTACAGAAGGTTTTGTTACATACACACTATTTTTACCACTTTACAAACATTTTCAGTAGGTACTGTAGTTCTTTTTCTGTGGTTTGAGTTCATTCCATAGCCGAGCAGAACGAATAAAGAAGCCACTTTGATAAGATGCTGTTCTTGCAAGAGGAGGGAAAAGGGACACACCTCGACCTCTTTGAGCGGAACGGTAGTTCAGCTGTACGCGGTTGAAAGGATTGATGTGAATGTTACTTGTGAGGGAGTTTCTCAGAAAAAAAAAAAAAAAAGAAAAAAAATGTTTACAGAGAGCTGTTATGGGAGGCAGTGACCTGGCTGTATTTAAATGACCGTGTTGAGCAATTAGTCGTTCTGCTCGGCGATGAACTGTCTCTAGTTTCGTCATGTTCTCTACTGTAGAGGGATGTTAAGAAGGAAGCCCCTACAACAGTATTGGTCGTACTAGTGTCAAATAGGCCGTCTGACCTGCTTTCTTTCTAGCTCCCAGTAGAGATCTGCGGATAAATCCTGTGTCTCTCTATGTGTCCGCCTCTGTGGTGTAGTGGTTAGCGTGATTAGCTGCCACCCCTTGAGGCCCGGGTTCGATTCCCGGCTCTGCCACGAAATTTAAAAAGTGGTACGAGGGCTGAAACGGGGTCCACTCAGCCTCGGGAGGTCAACTGAGTAGAGGTGGGTTCGATTCCCACCTCAGCCATCCCACTTCTCCTCCAGGCGAATGCCGGGATGGTACCTAACTTAAGGCCACGGCCGCTTCCTTCCCTCGTCCTTGCCTATCCCTTCCAATCTTCCCATCCCTCCACAAGGCCCCTGTTCAGCATAGCAGGTGAGGCCGCCTGGGCGAGGTACTGGTCATACTCCTCAGTTGTATCCCCCGACCAAGAGTCTGAAGCTCCAGGACACTGCCCTTGAGGCGGTAGAGGTGGGATCCCTCGCTAAGTCCGAGGGAAAAACCGAACCTGGAGGGTAAACAGATGATGATGATGATGATGAAAGGTGATCTTGCTCTAGTTAATCGGATATATTAACACTTTAGTACATTTATAGACATTATATTTATTTTGCACCACAGAGCCACATTATCAACATTACTATCGGGATTAATGTTGATAATATGAGCGCCGGGCTGAGTGGCTCAGACGGTTAAGGCGCTGGCCTTCTAACCCCAACTTGGCAGGTTCGATCCTGGCTCAGTCCGGTGGTATTTGAAGGTGCTCAAATACGACAGCCCGTGTCGGTAGATTTACTGGCACGTAAAAGAACTCCTGCGGGACTAAATTCCGGCACCTCGGCGTCTCCGAAGACCTTAAAAGTAGTTAGTGGGACGTAAAACAAATAACATTATTATTATTATTATTATTATTATTATTATATGAGCGTTTTATTTACTCCCTGTCTAACTCCATGACTCAGTGTTCAGCGTTTTGGTCTTCGGACTGCGGGGTTCCCGGTAAGAAGCTTCTTTTTCTTGCTATTTGCTTTACGTCACACCGACACAGATAGGTCTTATGGCGACGATGGAGCAAGAAAGGCCTAGGAATGGGAAGGAAGTGGCCGTGGCCTTAATTCAGATACAGCCACAGCATTTGCCTGGTGTGAAAATGGTAAACCACGGAAAACCATCTTCAGGGCTGCCGACAGTGAGGTTCGAACCCACTATCTCCCGGATGCGAGCTCACAGTTGCGCGCCCCTAACCGCACGGCCAACTCGCCCGGTCCGGTAAGAAGCAGGCACGCTACCCTACATCACGGGGTTGATTATTATGGAATATTACTGGGATGAAGTTATCAGAAAGAAACCGCATAATCCGGAGAAAACCTGTCCCGCATCTGCTTTATGCAGCACACATTTCACATGGAGTTAACCGAGTTTTGAACCCGGTTAACCGTGCAAGCCACAGAGGATCACATGCTAAAGTCTTCCTACCTACCATAAATATTCGGCCACTGATAAAATCCGCGGCAATGTGATGACAATAACGTAACCATGGGCAGAAAGTGAAACCAAATGTGTCCAACTAATGGAACTAACTTACATGTGTTTGCTTATGCAGAAGAGGAATCACGGAGCATTGATGTACAGTATGCTGTAAAAGAAAGGGTATTGCGCACATGGGTGAAATAACACGCCTCAAATATATTCGGTCACCCGGAAAGGCTGAGATTGTCGCTTTGTTCATCGAGGGCGACTGGCTCATAGTGTTGCAAAACGTTCAGTTCAGTAGTGCGGTACCGCAAGACACGTCATGCCGAAGTCATTTGCTGCAGAGTTGCGGAATGATATCAAATGGGGTGCAAAAGAAAACACTCTACCACGTTTGAAGAACGCCAGCTCGTGATATTCCATCATTCTCGTGGTAAATCGCATAGAAAGTTATCGCAGATGCTTAAAATAAGCAGAATAGCAGTTGGAGATACACTAAGACGATTCGAAAATGAAGACAGAATTGATTCAATTTCCCAGACAGACAGACAGACCAAGAAGGCGGACGGGACGAGAGGAGCGGTTTGTGCTTCGGAATGTGATACGAAATCCGAAAATTGGTGCCCCGAAACTGGCAGCAACTGTTTTAGAGGAGTGAGGAAAGAATGTGGGTACTGAAAGCGCGCGAAGAGCACTGCGAAGTAATGAGTTCTTTGAGAGAAGAGCTAGGAGGAAACCATACATTAGTGCGGTAAATAAAAATAAGCAGCTAGAGTTAGCAAAAACCTACGTAAGAAAACCCAGTGCTTCGTGGATGGATGTGTTATTTGTTGATGAGTCGAAGGTCAACGTCTTCGGGTCCGATGGAAAGCAATTGGCGTGGCGGAAACGTCACGGGGAACTGAATACAAGCAATTTACAAGCAACGGTGAAATATGGTGGAGGAAGTGCAATGGTGTGGGGATGTGTTCCATCGAACGGGATTTATTCACTCAGTTTCACTGAACATACTTCGACAAAAGAAGGCTATTTGGCTATCCTCAAAAACAGTTTGCGACAATTTGCGGAACAACTTGGTATACAGAGTACTTTCAAGTTCTACCAAGATAACAACCCTAAACACAAGTCGTAACTTGTCAGGGAGTGACAGCTGTACAACTGCCCGAAGGTTTTGGAGACTCCACCACAATCAGCCGACCTGTACCCCCATCGAGAATGTATGGAGTCGAATGAAGTGAGCTCTGCAATAGGGAACATGCATGATCCGGGGTTTTAATTAAAAATAGGCTAATCTGATTCAAAATTTCATGCAGAATTCAAAAATGTGATCAGAATGTACAAATAATAACTCCAAACATGATAAAAATCTACGAAAATGTCACGTCACGCAAGTACGCGATCTCATTGGTCTGACGTCATCGTACAGGTTGACTGAATTAGCAGACGAAATAACACATAGTGTGCTCTGAGAAGCAGGATACACTTCGCGTATTTCTACTTTACGTTAGTGTCTGGTATGGTTAAATTCGAGGTCTATACATTGGATAATAATTTGAGTGGTATATTTTAGACTTAAAATGAATCCTGCGCAGACAGTGAGGCAGAAAACTTATAAATGGTGTAGAGTTCCGATGTGCAATAGCACATCGCATACCGTACCAAACAAATTGTTTATAAATGTTCCAAAGACGCTAAAACTAGGGAGAAATGGATTTTGGCGAGCCGGAGAAATGCTGGTGATATATTGGAAAAGTCTACAGTTTATTTTTTTGAAGATGTTAACGTAAGATGAATTTGTTTGAATTTTCAAATCACTTTTCCATGTCAGTTGTTCTAGTGGTAAAACTTTAAATTTTAATGTATGATGCTTTATTTAAATGCTTCAATTACATCTTGGAATATGAAAGTAATAAACAGTGCATTAAATAATGCTGATTATTAAAGTATTCTACACAAAACCAATGCTTGTCTGTTGGGGTCTTATAAGTTTACAATGCTCAATTATAATATCATAATATTAATTAAATAAATAACATAATTGCACACAGGTGAAAATAGTGATGTAGGTGTTTAAAATATTATCCAACTTAGCCTAAGTTTTAGGTTATACAAGCCAAGTCAATAAACCGAAGGGTAAAAATACCGCGCGAGTTGGCCGTGCGGTTAGGAGCGCGCAGCTGTGAGCTCACATCCGGGAGATAGTGGGTTTTGAATCCCACTGCCGGCAGCCCTGAAGATGGTTTTCCGTGGTTTCCCATTTTCACACCAGGCAAATACTGAGGCTGTACCTAAGGCCACGACCGCTTTGTTCCCATTCCTAGGCCTTTCCTGTCCCATCGTCGCCATAAGACCTATATGTGACGGTGTGACGTAAAGCAAAAAGGTCACAGCACCCAAAGACATTCCTGTATTGAGCGACTAAAATGTCACCAGGACACTTTTCTTTCCTGATATGCTCAGCTTGTTAAAAGCCAAATGTAATTAATGTTATTGGCTTCACGCCCCGCTAACTACTTCTACGATTTTTGGAGACGCCGATGTGCAGGAATTTAGTCCTGCAGGAGTTCTTTTACGTGCCAGTAAATCTACCGACACGAGGCTGACGTATTTGAGCACCTTCAACTACCACCGGACTGAACCAGGATCGAACCTGCCAAGTTGGGGTCAGAAGGCCAGCACCTCAACAGTCTGAACCACTCAGCCCGACTTGTGAAAACTAGATGAAGTCATATTTATCTTTATCATGTTTAACTTTTTCCCTCCACAAAGATATTTAATTCTCTTTCATGGGCCCCGGAAGTGGGTAGGCCAGTTGTCCCAACCATAAATATATATTTTTGGGGGAATGATAGATTATAGCCCTATAGTACTATGATCTTTCTTTCTTTCCTTCTTTCTTTCTTTCTTAATCAGTTTATCCTTCAGGGTTGGTTTTCTCTCGGACTCAGCGAGGGATTTCACCTCTACCACTTCAAGGGCAGTGTCCTGGAACGTGAGACTTTGAGTATGGTGATGAAACTGGTGAGGAGGGCCATTACCTCGCCCAGGCGGCCTCACCTGTTATGCTCAACAGGGGCCTTGTTTGAGGATGGGAGGATCGGAACGGATAGACAAGGAAGACGGAAGGAAACGGCCGTGGCCTTAGGTGCCTGGAGGAGAAGTAGGAAAGTACGAATAACCACTTCGAGGATGGCTGAGGTGGGATTCGAAACCCTTCTACTCAGTTGACCTCCCGAAGCTGAGTAGACCCCGTTCCAGCCCTCGTACTATTTGTTTTCAACTTTCATGGCAGAGCCGGGAATCGAAACCGGGCCTCCGGGAGTGGCACACATTAACCACTACACCACAGAAGCGGACTAGTACTATAATGCTACCTATATGTTTATGTTAGTGCTGAAATCCGATTTCTTACTTTACTAATGCTGAAAGCCCGAAAATGTAATGTTATTCTTTAATAGGGGAATCAGTTTAGAAGGAAATGTTGAAAGTGATGTGATATCTATCCAGGTTCGTTGTTATCCTAATACTATGGGTTACAGTACATTGCACGTATATAAAAGACGCCATTTACAAACTTGCTTGTTATCCGCGAATTTCTGCGGCCACAAAAGTCACATTTTTCAAGAATGATGACATCTACACATGGTAGATTGTCTGACTGTGCTGTTTTGAACCTTTCTTCTGTCATTTCGAAGTTATTCGCGATCATGAATAATAAACAATCGGCTTTTAGCAACGGCTGATGCACAACGGCTGGTAGAGCTCCATGCGGCACTGGATCGTGACGTCACAGCGCGCCGCTTACGTCAGAGGCCGTTTCACTCGCCTTGCGGAAAGGCACTATTAAATATTTTTTTAATGGTAGAAAACAAGGCAACATACCACAATGCAATACGTTTACGTACTATTTCATTGGTGTACATTTCAAAAAAAAATTTTTTGAAAATGATGCATGTTCCCAATTGCGGCCGCTAAGTTCCCTCACAGAATTGAAGAGGAGACTGCTCCAAGAATGGGCGGCATTAAGCCGGGATTATACCAAGAAATTTATCGCCAGTATGCCGAATCGACTGGAAGAGGTCATAAAAAATCAAGTTGGACCTACGAAGAACCAAATGTGTAACAGGATTGTCAATTATGCGAAAGTATTTTGCTTTTTGTATAGTGGCCGAATATTTTTGAGGCGGTACTGAAATTACTGCTTTTATTGAAAGTACGACAGATGGCGTACCAATGACTGTCAGAGGAGTTTGACTTACCTCACAATGTTTGTAGAACGTGTTACTATGTTTTCCTATATGTTTCGTTGCATTATACGTTATCATTATAGTGTAACAACAGGCTACCCAATAAAAGTGTGTCAAAAATCAGAGTGACCGAATATTTATGGGAGTAACTGTAATTCCCTAATAAAATTTCCGTTGAATTGCCTACCTCAACTGTCAACAGTTGGCAGTGAACACTCTACAAGTGTAGTTATGTTGAGGCAAGGCCTCCTATTGTTGTTCATGTTGACGTACGTGCCACTGTCTGCAGAACGCACCTGTGTTCCCTGAGTCATGCACAGTATTAGAGCAAGCAACTTCGTACTATCATCTGGTAACTCATAGCCAACACGTCTCTAAGTGATCCAGTTAGCACTCAAGATGGCGATCCCAGCAACACGTGAGTTGTGCACAGATTACTAACATATTTGATTGTGGCAAAACTAGCTATATACTTCGCAAAAATCGTAAATTGTAGGTACTGAGAATTGCGAAATTTCCACTCCATATTTCATTCCTGTTTCTTCTTCCAAAAGCTGTTTATAATAATTCAGTATCCACAAATACTGCTCCGATCCTCCGTGGGTCAGGCAGCAACACGCCGGACTCTCACCGCTGGGTTATATGGTACAAATCTCGGCCAAATAAAAAAATACAAAAAATTCTCAGTCATTTCATGTGAGATTTGTGCTGGACGAAGCCGAGGCGGGGCAGGTTTTTCTCCGGGTACTCCGGTTTTTACTATCATCTTTCATTCCAGGAACACTCTCCAATATTATTTCATTTCATCTCTTAGTCACTAATCATTGCCCTGGAGGAGTGCTACAGGCTTCGGCAGCCGGCGCAATTCCTATCCTCGCTGCTAGATGGACGCTTCATTAATTCCATTACTGACCTGGTCGGATAACTGGATTTTCATTTTCACATAACACTCCATTATCTGGGTTCTCTATCCGTCAATGGCAGGAACACTAACTTACGAAATTTAAGCATTAGGAGACCGTGTGTCGAAAACTGCTGAGTGACTTGTGTGATTCACCTCGTGTGGGTAGTGGAGGGGGGGGGGTGTAGAATACATCCAATCCTCTGCCTGAGATAACATGTGACTGAAAGGCGACCCACGGGCTCTCAATTTGGGAGCGTGAGTGGTGACCACAGGGTCCTAACTGAGTCGGGTATTTCTTCTATTTGCTTGCAATGGATTGGTTACTCTCATCTTTTCTTTCCAACCTCCCTTGGTGAACTCTTGTTCTCTTCAGACCCTGCCAGTATTAGATTCGTGAGATCTAGAGAGTCTTTCATTTTCACGCCCTCCGCGGCCCTTCCGTTTCTTCCGTTCATTCTTCGAAGTGTCGGACATCTCCCTTTTCTCCCTTCTGATTAGTTTTTAAGAGAGGATGGCACTGTACGTCCTCTTAAACACGACTACTACCAATAATAATTTTTCCGGGAATACCGTGCAGCATAGAGGTGTAAGAAGGTGCGAGCATGTATGGGTGGACAGAGAAAATATCAAATCCTAACTTAAAACTCTAAAATATGAAATTTCATTTCTTTCCTTGTTTCTTTTCAGATTTTAAACTTTGTTAAACAATAACAAATAACAATTGGATAGATAAAGGTTAGCTTGTGAGCTCAAAAACAATATTAGAGAAGCCTAGAACAATCAGAACACAGCGATTTACCAGAATGAGCTTGAAGCTCCCAAGTTACAAACAAATGTTACAGGAACACCACTGCTCCTCTAGGAGCCTGAGCTCCAAAATTTACAAGATTCAAGCCTTTTCAAGGCACAATCTAACTTTAACATGAGGTCAATACAAACAGTTTCCATTATCTTTCTACTACTAAACGTTTTCATTCCTCCCCAGAAGGGGGAGGCGGGCCTCTTAGACGGTGACGCCGTCTCTCAGGCCGGGAGATTTGTTACGGTGAAGGAGATGTGCGGAGAAGGTGAGGGGGTGGGCGGCCGTGGCCTATACTTCGAACTGTCCCGGCATTCGTCTTAGTGCAGGAGAATGGAAAATCACGGAAAACCATTCTCAGGACAGCCGACGGGTGGGACCAGGCGTGAAGTCCGGCACTGTGCCCCTGACTACCGAAAGACAACATGGCCCAAAAGGTCCCAGCTTTTATAGCGGAGAGGAAGGTTCCAGAATTCTCTCGGCGGAAGCCCTGTATACACCCACAGTTTCTATTAGTTGGTTCAATAAATTTCAAAAATTCCTGATTGGCTAAAATTTTAAGTAGGCGGGAAGAGATACATGTGCTAGTAACCTTAGAACACCAAAACACTCTACAAACAATTCAGTTTTGAAAACCTATGAATACAAAAATTATCTTGAAATTGAATTGTCCATCCTCTCACCAGAGGGTGCACATAAATCGACAGTAGAGTCATCTGGAGATAAAATTCAAACTTCTTTCACTACACAATTTGAAGTACACGTTACAGTTGGCCTTCTAAAAGGCGCTCACTTTAAATGAATGGGGTTGGTGTACCTCCGGTACAACAACAATAATAATAATAATAATAATAATAATAATAATAATAATAATAATAATAATAATAATAATAATAATAATAATAATAATAATAATAATCAGACGTTTAATTTTTACGCCATCTGGCTGTCTGTTCGTCAATTTCGACGTTCCGGTTCACTCTAGGCCTACTACTTTGCAGAATAAAACTAATCTCTTTTGGGCGTCTATGGCTCAGTTTTAATTAATTTCGTCGGGTAGACACCAAATGTGTCTGGCACCAGGGATATTTCACATGCTGACATCGTACGACATGGAGTGCCGAATTAATTTTTCCCGCCTTTCAAAAATCCGACAACCTGTGCGGGGTTTTAACCCGCTATCTTGGTATCCGGAGTCCGAAACTCTACCACCGATCTACAGAGACTATCGATAGGTGCAGTAGGTGATCAATCTGTACTTAAGTACCTTTCTTTCTTTCTTTCTTTCTTTCTTAGTCCGTTTAGCGTCCAGGTTAGTTTTGGAGGATCTCACCTCCACCGCATCAAGGGCAGTGTCCTGGAGCGTGAGACATTTGGTCGGGGATGTATACACTGATCAGTCAGAACATTATGACTACCTACCTACTATCAATATAAACCCGTCTAGGCGTTAGCAGAGATACCTGACGAGGAATTACTGCTAATCAGACACACGCACGGTGCATGTAGTACCAGTGAGCGTGCTGTCCGTGCGTAAATTGGGGAAGGTGCGCGATCTATCTGATTTTGACCAAGGACAAATTGTGATGGCCCGGAGCTCGGCACGAGCATTTTGGAAACTTCACGACTTGTCGGGGTTATGAGGAGTGCTGTGGTGTCTTCAACAAGTGGCGAAACCACGTTCAAACGTCGAGGGGTTGGGCGGCCACCCCTCATTACAAATGTCGAGCGTTGTAGGCTTGGCAGACTGGTGAAACAGGACAAGCGGTGAACTCTGGCGGAACTAACATCAGACTTTAATGCTGGGCGGAGTACAAGTGTGTCTGAACACGCAGGGTACCGAACAGTCCTAAGGATGAAACTCCACAGCCGACGACTTGATGTGCTGGCCGAGCAACTTGCCAGAACTTAACCCGATCGAACACATCTGGGATGCAATTGAACGTGGCGTCAGAGCTCATCGCCCCCTACTCGGAATTTACGACAATTAGGTGACTTGTCTGTGCAGATGTGGTGCCAACTCCCTCCAGCGACCTACCAAGGCCTCATTGTTTCCACGCCCAGACGCGTCGCCGCTGTTATCCGTGCCAAAGGTGGACATACCGGCTATTAGGCATGGGGTCATAATGTTCTGGCTGATCAGTGTATATATATTTCTTACAACTCGTTTTACGTCGCACCGACACAGATAGGTCTTATGGCGACGATGGGATAGGAATTGCCTACGAGTGGAAATGAATCGGCCGTATCTTAATTAAGGTACAGCCCCAGCATTTGCCTGGTGTGAAAATGGGAAACCACGGAAAACCATATTCAGGGCTGCTGACAGTGAGGCTCGAACCACTATCTCCAGGATGCAAGCTTATAGCTGCGCGCCCCTAACCACACGGTCAACTCGCCCGATAGTTTGGGGATACAACTGGGGAGGACAACCAGTACCTTGCCCAGGCGGCCTCACCTGCTGTGCTGAACAGGGGCCTTGTGAGGGATAGGAAGATTGGAAGAAAGAGGTAAGGAAGCGGCTGTGGCCTTAAGTTACGTACAATCCCGGGATTTGCCTGGAGGAGAAGTGGGAAACCACGGAAACCACTTCGAGGATGGCTGAGGTTGGAATCGAAACCCCCTCTATTCAGTTGACCTCCCGAGGCTGAGCGGACTCCATTCCAGTCCTCGTACCACTTTTCAAATTTCGTTTCAGAGCCGGGAATCGAACTCGGGCCTCCGCGGGTGGCAGCTAATCACACTAGTCCCCAGTTGTTTTCCCCCGATCGGAAGTCGCGTGCTCCAGGAAACTGCCTTTGAGGCGGTAGAGGTAGGATCCCTCGCTGAAATCCGAGGGAAATCCATCCATGGAGGGTAAACGGATTAAGAAAGAAATTATTACTAACATCTTACTAAAATATTTCGTCATATATTCTAACCCCAGAGCCTCCGTGGCTCAGACGGCAGCGCGTCGGCCTCTCACCGCTGGATACCGTGGTTCAAATCCCGGTCACTCCATGTGAGATTTGTGCTGGACAAAGCGGAGGCGGGACAGGTTTTTCTCCGGGTACTCCGGTTTTCCCTGTCATATTTCATTCCAGCAACACTCTCCATTATCATTTCATAGCATTTATCAGTCATCCATAAATCACTTTGGGAGTGGCGACCCCATTGCAATAATAGCCTATATATGGTTCATTCATTACATCCCTGACCCGGTCAAAGACTGAAAAACAGGTTATAGGTTTTGATTTTCATGTTCTAACCCCATGTGGAGGAATGTAATTCACTTTTGCGTGCTCTTGTGGTGTTTAAAAGAATGATGAGTTGTGTGTTTGTTATTATTATAATAATAACCGCCATATTCACGGTCCAGAGACATGAGAATTTCATTTTTCATTTTGGTCTTTGAGGGGAAGGCGATAAGACTGGTTGCCAATGATAAAATCTTTGTAATTATCCCAGTCAGCAGCAATTTTTGCAATAGTGTGCCAACGCAGCACACGATGACGTTCTAATTTTGATATAAACAGAAGGAAACTGCTCTAACTAAGCAAATTTCATCACCTTGTATACAGTAGGTACAATCCTTTGGGCTTCCGTGACAATAAATTAGGTGGACAACGTTTGTGACAGAGAAGTGACAGGGAAAAGACAAGCATGAAGGCGAAAATGTAAAATGGAAAGATGTAGAGGAAAAGAAACTCTACTCCGACAAAAAGAGATGGCGAGCGCTTGTACGCCACACCTGGGAAACTGGGGCTGGAAAATGATGATGAATGTTTGTGTAGTCAACGTGTAAAACTCTCGACAAACCACGAGTCCACGACTGACCATAAAGCCGCCTGGGCGAGGTACTCCATCCTCAGCCCAGAGTCTCGTGCTCCAGGACACAGCCGAGTCCTGGGGAAAATCCAAACCTAGAAGTGGAACGAATAATGAATGGAAAGAGTGACATCGAATACGTTGCCTCACCGTCTCGTGAAGCGGCAATCGCCGATGTAACTTCAGCATGGCCGCATTGCCTCGGGAGATCAACTGAGTAGCGGAAAGTTCGACTCCCACTTCGTCAATCTTCGAAATGGTTTTCCACTTCTCCTCAAGGCAAATGGCGGGATGGTAGCTAAGTAAAGGGGTGTACGTACTGCCTATGCTAACAATGGTAATTTCTCCAACTTTAGGTACGCTCAGGTTAAAGGTCCTTTTTCCTAAAGATTTGAAACTTTGTAGTGTTATTGTGTGAACTTTGTACTTTACATTGTTTTCTTTAGTTTTAGGATTAGATGCATAGACAATTCTTTGCAGTTTTTTCCAAATTTCAAAGATTTTCATGAAAAATTTGAGGAATAATATTTTTTTTCTAGTCTCATATATATATCTGAAATAAACTGACAGATTTACAGAGAGAAGGTATGGAAACATCAATGATAATTGTTTCATATTTCTACCTTTTATAGGTTTTTGACTGAGCGTACCTATGTTGTTGTTTGAGTCATCAGACCATAGACTGGTTTGATGCAGCGCTCCATGCCACCCTATCCTGTGCTAACCTTTTCATTTCCCCGTAACTATTGCATCCTACATCTGCTCTAATCTGTTTGTCATATTCATACCTTGGTCTACCCCTACCGTTCTTACCACCTACACTTCCTTCAAAAACCAACTGAACAAGTCCTGGGTGTCTTAAGATGTGTCCTATCATTCTATCTCTTCTTCTCGTAAAATTTAGCCAAATCGATCTCCTCTCACCAATTCGATTCAGTATCTATTCATTCGTGATTCGATCTATCCATCTCACCTTCAGCATTCTTCTGTAACACCACATTTCAAAAGCTTATATTCTCTTTCTTTCTGAGCTAGTTATCGTCCATGTTTCACTTCCATACAATGCCACGCTCCACACGAAAGTCTTCAAAAACATCTTTCTAATTCCGATATCAATGTTTGAAGTGAGCAAATTTCTTTTCTTAAGAAAGCTCTTCCTTGCTTGTGCTAGTCTGCATTTTATGTCCTCCTTACTTCTGCCATCGTTAGTTATTTTACTACCCAAGTAACAATATTCAACTACTTCCTTTAAGACTTCGTTTCCTAATCTAATATTTCCTACATCACCTGCCTTCGTTCGACTGCACTCCATTACTTTTGTTTTGGACTTATTTATTTTCATCTTGTACTCCTTACCCAAGACTTCATCCATACCATTCAGCAACTTATCGAGATCTTCTGCAGTCTCAGATAAAATAACAATATCATCGGCAAATCTCAAGGTTTTGATTTCCTCTCCTTGGACTGTGATTTCCTTTCCAAATTTCTCTTTGATTTCCTTTACTGCCTGTTCTATGTAAACATTGAAAAGGAGAGGGGATAAACTGCAGCCTTGCCTCACTCCTTTCTGGATTGCTGCTTCTTTTTCAAAGCCCTCGATTCTTATCACTGCAGACTGATTTTTATACAGGTTGTAGATAATTCTTCGTTCTCGGTATTTGATCCCTATCATCTTCAGAATCATAAATAGCTTGTTCCAATCAACATTATCGAATGCCTTTTCCAGATCTACGAATTCCATGTACGTGGGCTTGTCCTCCTTGATTCGATCCTCTAAGATCAGACGTAAAGTCAGGATTGCTTCACGTGTTCCTACATTTCTTCTGAAGCCAAATTGATCTTCTCCCAACTCAGCTTCAACTTGTTTTTCCATTCTTTTGTAAATAATACGTGTTAAAATGTTGCAGGCATGAGATACTAAACTAATGGTGCGGTAGTTTTCACACCTGTCAGCACCGGCTTTCTTGGGAATAGGTATAACAACATTCTGCCGAAAATCGGATGGGACTTCTCCTGTCTCATACATCCTGCACACTAAATGAAATAACCTTACCATGCTGGTTTCTCCTAAGGCAGTCAGTAATTCAGAAGGAATATAATCAATTCCAGGTGCCTTGTTCCTATTTAGGTCACTCACAGCTCTGTCAAATTTTGACCTCAAAATTGGGTCTCCCATTTCATCAGCATCAACAGCCTCTTCATGTTCCAGAACCAAATTATCTACATCGTTACCTTTATACAACTGTTGGATATGCTCCTGCCATATTTCTGCTTTGTCTTCTTTCCCTAGAGCTCTTAATACTCATGCACCTAGATTTCCTTTCTCCGAAGGTTTCCTTGATTTTCCTGTATGCAGCATCTACCTTTCCCAGGACCATACAGCCTTCGACATCCTTGCACTTCTCCTTCAGCCATTCTTCCTCAGCTACCTTGCACTTTCTATCCACTTGATTCTTTAATCGCCTGTATTCTTTTCTGCCCTCTTCATTTCTAGCATTCTTGTATTTTCGTCGTTCATCAATCAGGTGTAGTATCTCCAGAGTTATCCACTGATTCTTAGTTGATCTTTTCTTCCTTCCTAACATTTCTTCAGCAGCCCTACTGACTTCATTTTTCATGACTCTCCACTCTTCTTCTATTGTGTTTCCTTCAGCTTTTTCATTTAGTCCTTGTGCAACATGTTCCTTGAAACAATCCCTCACACTCTTTTCTTTCAACTTGTCTAGATCCCATCTTTTTGCATTCTTTCCTTTCTTCAATTTCTTCAACTTCAAATGGCATTTCATGACCAACACGTTGTGGTCAGAGTCCACGTCTGCTCCTGGGAAAGTTTTTCAATCTAACACCTGGTTTCTGAATCTCTGCCTAATCATAATGAAGTCTATTTGATACCTTCCAGTGTCGCCAGGTCTCGTCCACGTATACAGCCGTCGTTTGTGGTGTTTGAACCAAGTATTGGCAAGGACTAAATTATGATCAGTGCAGAATTCAACCAGCCGACTTCCTCTTTCGTTCCTTTGTCCTAATCCAAATTCTCCTACTGTACTACCTTCTCTTCCTTTGCCTACCACTGCATTCCAGTCTCCCATCACAATTAGATTCTCGTCACCTTTTACATATTGTATTAAATCTTCTATCTCCTCATATATTCTTTCAATTTCTTCATCATCCGCTGAACTAGTAGGCATATAGACCTGCACTGTTGCGGTGGGCATTGGTTTGGTGTCTATCTTGACAACAATAATTCTTTCACTATGCTGGTCGTAGTAGCTTATCCGCTTCCCTATTTTCTTATTCATTATTAAACCAACTCCTGCATTTCCCCTGTTTGATTTCGTGTTGATAATTCGGTAGTCGCCTGACCAAAAATCCTGTTCTTCCTGCCAACGTACTTCACTTATACCAAGTACATCTAACTTTAGCCTATTCATTTCCCTTTTCAGATTCTCTAACTTACCACAACGATTCAAACTTCTAACATTCCACGCTCCGACTCGTAGAATGTCAGTATCCATCTTCCTGATGATCGCCCCCTCTCGTGTAGTCCCCACTCGGAGATCCGAATGGGGGACTAGTTTACCTCCGAAATATTTTACCCGGGAGGAAGCCATCATCAGTACATCATTCATACAGAGAGAGCTGCATGTCCTCGGGAGGTAGTTACGGCTGTAGTTTCCCGTTGCTTTCAGCCGTGTAGCAGTATCAACACAGCTAAGCCATGTTGAGTATTATTACAAGGCCGTATCAGTCAATCATCCAGACTGCCGCCCTTGCAACTACCGAAAGGCTGCTACCCCCCTTTCGATAAACCATTCGTTAGTCTGGTCTCTCAACAGATACCCATCCGATATGGTTGCACCTGCGGCTCGGCTATCTGCATCATTGGGACACGCAAGCCTCCCCACCGCGTCAAGGTCACATGGTTCGCAGAGGAGGAGCGTACCTATATAAAGAAAAAAACGAAAGGAGAGAAAATTAATTTCATTTAGCTTATATAAATCTTACTTGAGAGGTAGTCTAGAGCCCTTCTGCTGCATATCCCTCATCCCCCCTTGTCCTCCAGACTCCTTTTTATTACTCTCCTTGACTTCCTTATGTTGGCTTCCACTATAAACTCCTTTTTATCCTCCATTTTGATCCAACGAACATCAAAAGCTTGAAACGCAATGAGCGAATTCCACCCTGGTTGGATCCCCAGCTGTTCTAGTACTTTAATTCTGCCTGCATTTCCCATATTAAATGATAAAACAGAATCATTTTTAGGTACACGGCTCCAAATAACACAGTTAAAAGACTCATTTACATTTTGGGTTTTCCCATGCAAACATTTCTTCAATAAATCGGGATGGGCAAGATCCTTTTAAATGGGCTTAATCATAAACATCACTTCTTCAGGAAGCCCATGGTGTTTGTAGGTTTCCTTGTCTTTATTTTACTTGCACCAAGAACCGCATAGACTATGTTGGGGCTTCTCAGCGGTAGAAATCTTATGAAGAAAAGTTGCCCACACAGCCTCCTTCATTTTCTTCAAGTCACCAACATTCTCTCTTATAGCTTTGCCGTATTAATTTTGTAGCGTGTCTATTTCAGAAGAAGTGAGTCTGTTTCTACCCCGAAGTGCCCCACCATCCTGTAATTTCTTCCCTTTCATGTCATGGAGTAACCTCCGCATTCTTGAACCCATCCTCTTGTGAACATGATCTACACGTTCCACTTGGTAATTGCTACACTTTCACCATATGGTTTTTCAGACAGTACTCTGCTGAAGGCTTTACTGTCTCGACCTCCCAAAATCTGCACATACCCCTTGTAACAACTGAACTCTTAAAAATTGGAAATTTGTTGAACATCTCCCTTGGTAAGTTATTCCAATCCCTAACTCCTCTTCCTATAAATGAATATTTGCCCCAATTTGTCCTCTTTAATTCCAACTTTATCTTCATATTGTGATCTTTCCTACTTTTAAAGACGCCACTCAAACTTATTCGTCTACTAATGTGATTCCAGGCCATCTCTCCGCTGACAACTAGGAACATACCACTTAGTCGAGCCGCTCGTCTCCTTTCTCCCAAGTCTTCCCAGCCAAAACATTGCAACATTTTTGTAACGGTACTCTTTTGTCGGAAATCGCCCAGAACAAATCGAGCTGCTTTTCTTTGGATTGTTTCCAGTTCTTGAATCAAGTAATCATGGTGAGTGTTCCATATACTGGAACCATACTCTAGTTGGGGTCTTACCAGAGACTTATATGCCTTCTCCTTTATATACTTACTACAACCCATAAACACCCTCATAACCATGTGCATAGATCTGTACCCTTTATTTACAATCCCATGTATGAGATTACACCAATTAAGATCTTTCCTTATATTAACACCTAGATACTTGAACGCGTGTGTCTCTGAAGCAGCGTGGGAGAAGTCAGCAAGGGACATCAAACGAACTCTATTGCGACTGTACGGACAGTGTACGACCTGCAGGGTTGTGATACTGCGTTGTGCGCGGGTTATGAACACAGCGATAATAACTAGGGAGCTGATTTAGACTCTAAGTGGTGGCTGTGAAAGAGTGTGCGTAGTGTGGTTATTTGAGTTTGTAAGTGATAGAGTGCACAAATAGTGTGACTGAGCAGCGAGAGCGCAAACTGGTGTGATTGTGTCTGCAGTGTAGTGTAAGTCGAGGTCTTGGTGTGTAAGCAGTTAGTAGTAATTAATACATTTAGTAATAGAATGTTAACGCTACCAGTGTTGTATTATTTACCTACCCACTGTCACGTTACAATATTGTATGATACTATTTTCAGTTTACGTACTAATACTGAAACAGGCTATGGAAAGGATTTTACACATATAAGGTAGATGGGACTGGTGGACCAAATATTCTGGGCTTCTTTTATTTAAGAAAATCATCCAGAAACTGAGAGCTTACCAGATAAGTTATACATAGTTGAAAGACGACTAGAAATAAGTTAAATTTCATCTAGATTTAGTAGATTATGGAATATTTCAGGTGTTCCCATGGACAAGTTGACTGCTGCGGAGTATTGTACAATCGTAGAGGTGCTCAAGAGAGACGCAAATCTACGGTTAAGGGAACAGCTTCGAGTTGGGTGAGTAGATTCTTAAACATATTTCTTTAAATGTTTCCCTGTCGGTGTGAGTTTCCTTCGAAACTTTTAATTTGTGGTTGTTTTTATGTGCAGTAATAATGATGCCTATACTGACATTTTTATAAATGTTTCTAATATCGTGGTATAGTTTTGGTTTATTGGTATTATTCCTATAATCACGAGTGAACAATCGATTTTAAAGGACAGAAGACCCACTATAGTATATAGTATATAGATTTTAAATATTATGATTAACGAGAACTTAATCAACATTTTTACGATAACAATACTATGCAGTATCGTGGTATATTCATGAATACGGCGATAAGGGATTGGTATATTTTACAAGAACAACACACATTTGATTACATTTTCATGTAAGCAAGCTGTAAATACATATTATAGAACGAAATAAAGTACCAATTCTTTAACACATAATATTCATAAATAACATGTTCTTCAAAGTTCCTTGAGCGTCCATCACTCTCACTACTGGAGCTTATCTCCTTAGATTTGCTGCACTGTTTATACACGAACGCAAGATATTTGTCTATGCTTGGAAGTGATGCACCCTCGTAACACTGACTGCTAGAACTCCACTGTGTGGAGGTTGCATTGTTCTGTTGAAACCATGTCCTTTCCATTTCTTCCTCAGTCAGAGTAGGCAAAATCTGCCTGACCAGCACAATGAGCCGATTTTTCGGGCATGAAGGGAAGACTCACACAGCATATGAGGATTTTCAGCCGACCACCAACGTGTATTCTGTGTATTGATGTACCCATCGAGGTGAAACCAAGTCTCATCTGACCAATAACAGTAATCCAACTGCTCTCCATCCGCCGTCATATGTCACAAACACAACGATTGGCCTCACCTGCAAATAGCTTATGAGCAGCTTTCATTTTGGTCTGAAACGTGTGTACAGTAAGACACACCACTCTGCCTAGACAACATGCGCAAAGATTTATTTGGACTCTTCAGCAGTGCGACTTGGATATCCAACAGTTTGTCCTCTGTGAGAATTGTTGGTCTGCCATTTTTCTTGAATGTATCGTAAAGACTTTTAATACTTGATTTATTCGGAGGTGCCTTTCCAGAACGAGCGTCTGCAAAGCGTTCGCGGGTAGTTACGTAAATCAAACAGCGTATTTACTCTTCCAAAATGAAAATTATTTCTCCCATTGTGTACTGTACACCATGCTTCTATTGGACTCATTAACCAATTATATCAATGATCACCACCGGAAGAAAAACAAGAACAAAGTAAGCGTGACTTTACCATAGGTTTCTCTGAACTTGGGAGGGTTGGTTAGCGACCATGGGGCCTTTAGGTGAGTCCTGGCATTGAGTTCACTTACTTGTGCCAGGCTCCACACTTTCATTTATTCTACCCGACCTCATTTGGTCAACACTTGTTCTTTTCCAACCCCGACACCATTAGGTTGTGAGGGCTAGGGAGTCTTTCATTTTCACGCCATTCTTGGCCCTTATCTTTCTTTGGTCAATATCTTCATTTTTCGAAGTGTCGAACACTTTCCATTTTTCTCTCTGATTATTGTAATATAGGGTATGGTTACCCAGCTGTACTTCCTCTCAAAACAGTAATCACCACCACAACTTTAATTTAATAAAAGCAACTTAGCATCACAATATCTGTGTTTTATATAGTACGGGACACACATTGTACGTTCTTTCGTCTGGCCCTTATTGTAGTTATTCCTCTAGATGAAGACCGCCTATCGCTATCTTCAACTAATCAGAAGATGTTTGAGTGTTCGAACTCCACTGTTGGCAGATCTGAGGATGTTTATCCGTCGCTCCCATTTTTACACAAGAAAAGTGCTGCGGATGTACCTTAATTAAGTCCACGGTCGCTTCCTTCCAACTCATAGCCTTCTCATATCCCATCATCGCCATGTCCGGCTCCATGGCTAAATGGTTAGCGTGCTGGCCTTTGCTCACAGGGGTCCGGGTTCGATTCCCGGCAGGGTCGGGAATTTTAACCTTAACTGGTTAATTTCACCGGCACGGGGGCTGGGTGTATGTGTCGTCTTCATCATCATTTCATCCTGATCACGACGCGCAGGTCGCCTACGGGAGTCAAATCAAAAGATCTGCATCTGGCGAGCCGAACTTGTCCTCGGACACTCCCGGCACTAAAAACCATACACCATTTCATTTCATCACCATAAGACCTACTGTGTCGTCGCGACGCAAAAATAAAGAAGTAAAAAATGTGGTGAACATCTTAGGTGGGCCACGCTGCATGTGATTAAGCACGGAAGTAGAAAGAAATACCATCAAAAGAATTTCTTGAAGTAATTTGCATTTTACATTATTTTTCACTCTCGTCGTCATCTGTGTTGCGGATGTGATCCGTCTCCGTGGAGTGCCAAAGTACGACGAAACTTGATGTTAAGGAGCCATAAATACAGTCCATCTCCATACCTAACCTTCAGAACGTAGTTCAATAACATCCTAGTAAGCCCGCATAAAAGGTCGTGTCTACCTAAACACTGAATGTTTCGACACTGGCTGTACAGAGAAGTTGAAACTGTTGAAAATCTTGACCTTTTGCACAGAATGCACATACGTTAAATAAATGAGGCTGTTCATCATGATGTCCGAAGCCATATATGAAGCGTCAACACCATCAGTATGCGTTAATAATGACAGGCGCATCAGGCAACTTACCATACTTCGTAGTACGATGGGTTGCGTGCGTACCCCTGCCTAGTGCATAGCCCGCTCTATCGTAGCGCTCTATCGTAGCGGGCTATGTCTAGTGATTAGCGTACGCCAGTTAACGTCTCGTATTATGTAAAATATCAATTCCAATAATAAAAATTTACTCCCATGCAGTGACCACCGACATGATGTAGGTGTAGCATGTCCGTCTCTTACCTGGAGGTGCCGTTTTCGCTTCTCGGTCAGTCCAAGGATTTTAATTCTGGACTGAGGGCTGGAACGGGGTACCAACTGAGGAACTGTTGGTATGAGAGGCAGCGGATCCGGTCCTGAAAGCCAAGCAGTACGCACGAGAATGACGTCACACTGACCGCATGACACTCCGGTATCTGAAGGCTAAATGGTTGGGTAGCAGTCGTCTTGGCAGGACAAGGTCCTTAATGCGATGTTATGCCACGGGTTGGTTTGTGTTCGTTCTATGCAATATAAAACGATAATTTGAAATAATTCTCCTTCTCCCGCTTTTCCCACACCTGTGGGCGTTGCGGGTGCGAACTGCGTAGCACAATTGGATTGTTCTGTTTTATGGCCGGATGCCCTACCTGGCGCCAACCCTGTTTGGAGGGATGTAACCTCTATTGCGTGTTTCTGTAGTGGTTGGTAGTGCGGTGTGTTGTCTGAATATGAAAAAGAGTTTGTTGGCACAGACACAAAATCCCAGTCCTCGAGCCATAAGAATTAATCACGAGCGATTAAAATCTCCGACGCGACCAGGAATCGAACCCGGGAACCTCTGAACCGACCATTCAGCCAGCGGATCGGGCCCATGGATTTACACCCCCCCCCGGCATATATTCAACAATTCTTCCTCTGAAAGTTGCGCCGTATACAGTAATGTCTTGATATTAATTTCTGGACGCTTCTCACGTCAGAAATAGGTTCGAGTACCTAGAATCATATCTTACATATGGCTTTGTTCGTCTCTGCGGTGTAGTGGTTAGTGTGATTTGCTGCCATCCTGGAGGCCTGGATGCGATCTCTGCCACAAAATTTGAAAAGTGGTACGAGGAGTGGAATGGGGTCCACTCAACCTCGGGAGGTCAACAACTGAGGACAGGGGTTCGATTCCCTCCTTAGCCATTCTCGAAATGGTTTTCCGTGGTTTACCATTTCTCCTCTAGGCAAATGCTGCGATGGTACCTAACTTCAGGCCATGGCCGCTTCCTTCCTCTTTCTCGTCTATCCCATCCGAACTTCCCATTCCCCACAAGGCCCTTGTTCAGCATAGCAGGTGAGGCCACCTAGGCGAAGTACTGGTGGTCCTCCCCAGTTGTATCCCCTGACCTAAAGTCTGACGCTCCGGGACACTGCCCTTGAGGTGGTAGAGATGAGATCCCTCGCTGAATCTGAAAAAGTAAACAACCCTGGAGGGTACACGAAAAAAAAATACATATGGCTTTGACAGCTCTTGTATTTTCTAGGGTTGTAATTCTAATGGCCAGAAATGCACTTCTTTCCCTCAGTGTTGTAATGAATTAAAGAGAAATTATGAAAAATTATATTATTCAATAGGTGTACGATACCGAGTAGTTGCCCTGTTCTATTTCCTCTTAAAACGAAAGTCACCACCACCACCACCACCACAACCGCCACCACCACCACCACCACCACCAATACCGAGTGGTGTGGCCACGCGTTTTTATGCGGTAAGGTTGTGGAGTCAAGTTCTCTGCATTCGGGAGACGAGTGGGTTCGATCCCCCTCCGTTGGCTGTCCTGAGAATGGTTTGCTGAGTTATTCCATTTTTTATTTCTAGGAAAATGCCGGGACAGTTCCTATTCGATCATCGATCGATCAATCGATCATCACTGATCTAAATTTAGGGCAGTAGTCCTGTTGTTTAGGAGCTGCCTGGCCGAGGCGGTAAAGGCGTGCTCGGTTCGCCCGGAAGGACGTGGGCTTGAATCCCCGTCAGGAAGTCGTAAAATTTAAGAAACGAGATTTCCACTTCTGGAGGTGCATATGGCCGTCAGGTTCACTCAGCCTACACCAAAAATGAGTACCAGGTTAATTCCTGGGGGCAAAGGCGGCCGGGCATAGAGCTAACCACTCTACCCCATCACGTGCGGAGGTTAACAAAGGTGGAAGCCTTTACCTTCCCCTCCTCCAAGGTCCTTCATGGCCTGTACGTAGGTGACTTTGCTTTTTGTCCTGTTGTTTACCTAGTCTTTCCTTAAATAATTGCAAAGATTTTGGAAATTTATTGAACATCTCCCTTAGTAAATTATTCCAATATCCCTTCCTATAAACCAATATTTGCTCCAATTTGTTCTTTTGAATTCCAACTTTATATTCATACTAGCTGATATACCCGTGCTCCACTACGAAATTCTTAGAAAGACTGTCTGTTGTGTATGAAGAGAGTTATTTCACACACACGAAACAAAATTTTATTAAAGGAGAATTACAATGGGGCAAAGATTCGTTTATAGGAAGGGGAGTTAGGGATTGGAATAACTTACCAAGGAAGATGTTCAATAAATTTCCAATTTCTTTGAAATCATTTAAGAAAAGGCAAGGAAAACTACAGATTGGGAATCTGCCACCTGGGCGACTGCCCTAAATGCAGATCAGTAGTGACTGATTTGAGCAAGCAATGATACAGTAGGTCACAGCCGATTCCTTCCTCCTCCTTCCTCAATTTCATTCACCCTCAATTTCATCTTCATTAGCTCCTCAACTGAGATTGGCGCCAGGAAGGGAATCCATCCGTAAAACATGCCATACAATTTCATCTCACCGGGCGAGTTGGCCATGCGGTTAGGGGCGCGCAGCTGTGAGCTCGCATCCGGGAGATAGTGGGTTCGAATCCCACTATCGGCAGCCCTGAATATGGTTTTCCGTAGTTTCCCATTTTCACACCAGGCAAATGCTGGGGCTGTACCTTAATTAACGCCACGGCCGCTTCTTTCCCATTCCTAGGCCTTTCCTGTCCCATCGTCGCCATAAGACCTATCTGTGTCGGTGCGACGTATAGCAAATAGGAAATAGCAAAAAAAAAAAAGGTCACCTCACCTCATTCCGGACCCCGTATCAGGAAGCTGGTTTATAAGATATATATATATATATATATATCATAGGTAAACAATACAATCTGATGCTATGCTGCTATACTACTCCCCTGAAGGGGACGCCGTCTCTCAGGCCAGGAGATTTGTATCGGAGAGGAGGTGTGCGGAGAAGGTGAGAGGGTTGGTGGCCGTGACATATACTAGGAACAATCCCGGCATTTGTCTTAGTGTAGGGGAATGGAAAACCACGGAGAACCATTCTCAGCGGACAGCTGACGGTGGGGACCAGCCCTCTTCGTCTCCCGAATACAGAGCCGTGGACACTTCTCCTCTGTTCGGTTGGCTGGTTGGAGTGCAGAACTGTTGGACCACGGACCGGCCGTGGCCACTTATAGGCCAAGAACTACCCTGCATCCGCCGGCTCTGCTATTTTACAAGAAATCCAAACAATAAGATCCATTTGTATGTGGACTCATTTATACAGGTATTTCGTTCTTTCTTCACTAAGACATCTCAATTCTATTTCTTCCTTGTCTACCTTAACCTGCATTCCATTTCTCTTAGTGTTTACTTTTAATTATATATTCCCTTTTCTTTTATTAGTCTAATTACCTTATTATTTTCATAACTCACGGCCGAGAAAACATCAGACATAGTGAGACATCTGCTGATTAATACGTTTTCAACGGGGCTGATGACCTGGTTGTTATACCCTTTTAAACAACAATCAAAAATTATTTCATCAATAGAGCAACAATCAGTAAAATCATACAAACATTTTTGGCATTGTTAGAAGGGTCGTGGTTCACTTCTTCGCGAAACGTAGCCCTGAGAATGGTTTCTCCTGGTTTCCTATTTTCACACCAAGAAATGCTGAGGCTGTTCCTTGATTACGGCCACGGGGTCTTCCTTCCCTGTCTGAGCCTCCACCTATCCAAACGTCGTCGAAAACTTATTGGGGCGACATTAAACGACTATTATAATAATAATAATAATAATAATAATAATAATAATAATAATAATAATAATAATAATAATAATATGTAGAGTTCTATTACTCCTCGCTTGTATAAAAATATATAAAATGGCATTTAAATGAAAAATATGAAAATTAATACACATTAAATAATATACACAATCGTTGGTCCTTGTACTCACACTTAGTTCTTACCTGATTACTTACACATACGTTATTTGATGGGCGCCCGCTACAACTCAGTGCAGCAATAATAGAATGAGAATCTTGAATATCTCTAGGGTATGGGGTAATAAGCTTACTTTTGTCAACATACCATATAAGTTCTGGGAAAAGGAGATTGGCGTTTTGTTTCTCCATTAAATTTGAGGTTATTTAATTCTACTCTTGAAATAAAACGATAAATTAATTTGATAGAACAAAATATATTCTTAAATTGTTTTGATAAAAATAGTAAGACTGGCTGCGATAAAACAGATGAGAATATAAAATTATGACATTACAACGGAAAGAAACTCGGCATTAAATTTGAATTCTTCTTGACCGGACATTATATAAGAAATTTATCCCACACTGGTTCACTTGACTGTACCTTCAACACTTTGAGTGTAATTACGACGTATTCCTTTGAGTTGGATTTTACTGCAGGTGTGTCAAGCCTAATTTGGTGATGTATCCTTTTTGTTTCACTGACGACTAAGTATCCATGTGACTGCTGTTTCTCCATCCAGATGACTGACTACTATCATCTCAGTACAACATTTCTTAGCAAGTGTCTCCATCCACATGACTTCATGGCAAGTCTCTCCGTCCATATGATTTCAACTAACTGACCGACTGAGGTCTCACCTTCCAATTGTCTCATTCACTGTTCACTATCCATTTGACTGCTTCACTGTTCACCATCCGTTTGACTGACGCTACAAGATACGATGAGCTTATATAGCCATTAGCTGACACACCTACGCAATCTCCACAAATAACTATGATATACTCCCACCCGGCTCCAAATGTTACATACAATGGTGAAATTGCCTGGGGTGGCCTAGGTTTCAACACGGCTACGGCCGTTGGCCCCCAAAAAATGAGCTCATCGCTAAATGCACACAATGACGGAGCGATGACTCGGCAGTTACGCTAGCAGTATTAGAAATCTACTCCGTAAAAAGGTAAACAGATGGATAGTACGGCCAGAGAATGATGTCCCGAGGAGACCTGGAACCAAATGGACTGAAGAAAGGAAGAGAGCCCAAGAAGAGAAAATGAAAGCCATTTGGAGACCAGAAAGGTGAATCATAAAAGCACTGCGTAATCCAACAGGGTTCAATTCGCAAATATTGGCCCGATGCATAAGTTCGTGTGGATCTTATATTTTATATTTTATTTTATTTTATGTTACTGTCATTCCCACGTACTGTAACTCACAATCACAATCACTCAGTGATGTATTCACCCCCACTCTCTAAGACCTTCTGCCAACGTTCATGTAGCAGTCGAATGCCTCTCTTGTAGAACTGTTTTGATTTTGACTGGAAGAATTCTCTTAGCCATTGGTCAAGAGAAGCTTCGTCCGCAAACACTTGCCCCTGAATGTGGTTAGAAAGAGAGCGGAAAAGATGGAAATCTGAGGGGGCAAGGTCAGGGAAATACGAAGGATGAGGAAGAAGTTCCCAGACTTTTCAGCATTCACACCTTTGGTCAGTTACGCTGTATGCGGACGAGCATTATCATGGAGCAATAAGATGGTTGTTGTCTTTGTCTTTTGTTTCTGTACCTTACCCATCGAATGAAAATGGCGTACAGTAGTTGACTGATCACATTCAAAAACTTGCGCCATTTCCCGCGTTGTTTGACGAGGATTCTCATGAAGCAATTCATTCGAGCGATTTTCGTCTAAATCTGAAGGTCTTCCAGAACGTGGTTCATCAGACTAGTCAAACAGTCCTGCTCGAAAGCGGGAAAACCATTTTTGTGCTGTTCTTTCAGCAAATGCTTCATTCCCGTACACTTCACAAATTGTTCTCGCAGCTCCTGCTGCACTGGATCGCCGGTAAAGAGTAAAATGTGTCGGAAATGCTCACTTTTCTCAACTTGACATTCCATGTCGTCCGCCACTGTGGTGTAGTGGTTAGTGTGATTAGCTGCCACCACCGGAGGCCCGGGTTCGATTCCCGGCTTTGCCTCGAAATTTGAAAACTAGCACGAGGGCTGCAACGGGGTCCACTCAGCTTTGGGAGGTCAACTGAGTAGAGGTGGGCTCGATTCCCACCTCAGCCATCCCGAAAGTGGTTTTCTGTGGTTTCCCACTTCTCCTCCAGGCAAATGCCTGGATGGTACCTAACTTAAGGCCACGGTCGCTTCATTTCCTCTTCCTTGTTTATCCCTTCCAATCTTCCCATACCCCGCAAGGCCCCTGTTCAGCATAGCAGGTGATTTTATGAAGTTTCACATAAGCCGGCAAAAATTACATATTTAGAAAAGGAGGTTACATGGAAAAGTTTCGAACCTATCCCTCGGGTTAAACTGCGGAGTTAGCAAAAGGTGAAGATGTTAAGTGGCCATACCTTGTCCAAGTACTGCTGCCTGATGAAAGAGGCACATCCCGCCTCCTGCTTCACATACACACACTTAGTAGATGTTGATCAAGTGGCCAAGAGACGTGAAAATCCGCAGTTTATAAACCCTCGGGGAAGGTTCTAGACCTTTCCTGAATAATCAAGACACACCCACGGCGTTTTATTGGTTAACATCAAAAGTTACACTCAAAATCGAAGAAGAAATACGTGATAGGCTGAAAATTAATTACAGAAATTAAGGATTGGCTGAATTCAAAACTGGCGGAAAGAAAAGATAAATATTGCCAACCCAAAGATGAATGAACAAAATTTAGTAAAGAAAAACTTATGAATACAAAATTTCTTCAAAAAAGGTTCCCTCACTTCGCACCAGGGTGCATGATCATAGTTTGTGTAGTGACATCTATGAGAGAATGTCCACACTTCTGGATCAATGGAAAACAAAAACAAGTTGAAATCCACACAGTACTGGCAACTTCATAATCACAAAATTACGGTAGTGACATCTTCTGAGGAAAAGTTTAAGTAGGTCTAGTTCCAAGTACAGTGTTTCTCCTGTACAAGAGTTCTAATTGGCGCAAGATTTAAATGTGCGGCGTAGAGGTGTACCTCCCGGTACAATAATAATAAGTGACTTTGTCACTAGCAGAACTACATGTTTCCCTGTTTTATTTAAAATGTTAGTAAGAGTTAATATTTTGAATTGCTGTGCGAGAACAAAATAAAATTTCCAGAAAAGCTGTTTGCAAATACCATGAGGGGATACTTTCAGGGTATTTCGGTTTCATTTCCACCAACATCTTAGATCATATTTTAGTGAGGTATAATTATCTGACAGGGGGAGATGAATGCTGTGAGCTCGAGTTCCAAGTATTTCCTTTTCCGAAGGCTTTGTTTGGGAGCTATTCTATTCTCTGCTAGTCTTGTATTGGTCAGTGTTGTGATATGGTGGCATTCAAAGATGTTATCTAATCTGCTGTTCATGCTAGCGTAGCCTAGAAATGAGGTAGCCAGTCTGTAACATCCGGTCTTCTCACGAGATTTCATCTCCTGGCTGACTGTAACCTTGGTTCGAACTCAAGATCACCTCTTTTCTAGCGACTCAACATACTACCAGTTCCATTCATATCTCTTTGTCACCGATAAACAGTCCGGCTCCATGGCTAAATGGTTAACGTGCTGGCCTTTGGTACAGGGGTCTCGGGTTTGATTCCAGGCAGGATCGGAAATTTTAACCTTAATTGGTTTATTTCCCTGGCACGGGGACTGGGTGTATTGTGTCGTCTTCATCATCATTTCATCCTCATTACGACGCTCAGGTCGCCTATGGGAGTCAAGTAAAAAGACCTGCACCTGGTGAGCCGAAGTGTATTACGTGCCCCTAACTACGGTTTACGGAGAGTCTGAGGTGGTGGAAGTTTCACTTATCAGTAAATCTACCTACACGAGGAATACGTATTCGAGCACCTTCAAATACCACCGAACTGAGCCAGGATCGAACATGCCAAGTTGGGCTCAGAAGACCAGTGTTACCGTGTTTTGGTGGTAGTTATGCATGAAAGAAGGTGCTGGGTGGTGAATAGGTCTCAAGCTACTAAAGCGAAATTAATTTTAAAATTTAACAAGGTTATATTTTCTTTTCAAAATTAGGTAACAACAAATAGAACAGGTACTTAGTAGCCGAAACACGATTGAAAAATACATTTACATAGGTACCCCGTTTGGGGCTTCAAAAGTCAGAAACATAATTCTTGAGCAATGAGCCCAACCTTACAATGAACACCATACAACAAAGGGGCCGAAAACCCCCAAACATGCCAGAAACATTTGCTTCCAATTACACCCAAAAGCCTCCTTGAGGCAGAAACACAATTTTCAAGAAAGGGCAACTTCCCCTTAAAATCCAAGCCTATCATAGGCCACTCCGAACTCCACTTTTAAGCTGTCCTCCAAGGACGTATACACAGGGGTAAAATACCCAACCTACTGAGGTCTGTTAAATGACAAGAAAGTTAATACATGACCTCTAAAATACAATTTGAGAGGAGGCGAATTTGCACTCCTAATACACTTTGCTTAAGACCTACTTGGCACTAGGCCGTTAATACAAGGGCTAATCCCATACTACAGAGGTGACTTAATAGCAATTTACATTACATTACGGAAGAATTGGTTGAGAAAAATAAGTTCACCTCAAGACGATGTGAGTGGGAGCTCGAGAGGGTTAAGCACTCTCTATCCCGATATGTCGTTTTAAAATAGAATATATGAAAAGAGTAGTTACATTTTAGGAAAAGGTTACATGGTTGAACGCTTAGAACCCGCCCCGAAAGTTAAACTGCTGAGCTAGCAAAGAAAGAAGTTATTAATCGGCCATTACCTTGTTGTTGACCGCTGCCGAAGAAAGAGGCGCTACCCGCCCCCTGCTATGTACTTAACACACTGAAAGATGGAACAGAAGTGGCGCAGAGACCCAAAAATCAGCAGTTTATATCCTCTCGCGGAAGGTTCTAGGCGTTAGGGGAATGAAAACACCCGCCCACAATAATTTTATTGGCTAGGGTACAGAAACATATCCAAGTTGGGGGAAAATACATCGGATTGGTCGGAAATTACTAAAAGAAATTCGGGATTGGATAAACCTAAAACAAGGGGAAAAAGAGGGGTATACAGCCAACTTAAACAATAACAGAAGGAAATTTAACAAGAAACAAACATTTGAAATAAAAATTTCTCCAACAAAATAGTTCTTTGACTCCGCACTAGGGTGCACTATTGTTGATCTTCAGTAGTGTCCTCTAGGAGAGAAAGATCACACTTCTTACTTCAAGCGAAACAAAAACACATCAAAAGTGACACAGTTCTAAAACTCCAAAATTTACAGGTAGTGACATCTTCTGAGAAAGTAGAGAATTAATAGCGTAGATAAAGTTCAGACTTCCTCCAGCAGAGGAGTTTCAACTGGCGCACATTTTAAATTAGCGGAGTGGAGGTGTACCGCCCGGTACAGACCTCCCCCCCCCCAAAAGTTCCTCCAGGGGTGACACATGAAATCTGTTTGAAACAAGGTCCAAGTTATGCTGTGGATATGAAGATTGATTGCAGAAGCCTTTATAAGATTTCTTAATTTGGTTTGATTTAGTTTCAAAATTTTGTTGTTGCAGATGAAGTAAAGTCTTTATATTTGTAGAAGTTGAATTTCTGAAGATAACTTTTTATACTTGAAAGTGAAGGAAAAAAAAAATTTTCAAAGTCCACCAAATATTGCAGTTGAATTCCCAGGTGTAGTCATTACTTATAGTAACTGTTCGTGTAGTAGATGGTGATGAAGTGGGATGGCCAGACCGGCCGTTGCGGCTTGCGTCCAAAGGAGGCCGCTTGGACCCCTCAAGTACCCTGAGATACCGCTCGCCCGCACTATGAGGGGAGCAGAGGTGTTGAAGCACGCCGCGCCCGCGGTGAACATATACAGGCTGCGGGCAAGTAGCAGGTCGTGCGCCGCACATCAGCCTTGGCCGGGAGGAGAGCTCCGGCTCGCCGTGCACACGTCATCCTCGCTGGGGCCGAGGGGGCCCGTCCTCTGCTCCAGTTGCTGCACGGCGCCGCGCGGCTGCGGGGGCACTGAAACATTAAAGCTTGGCGGCAGAATTGTGTTGGACCATCATCTTTTTTTTTTAGGGCACAGGCTTGGTGAGGAGGTTGAGGGGTCAGCGGCGTGCAGAAATCCATGGCATTTACTCAAATCAAGCCACAGTGTGTATTGAAGCAGGAGACGGGAGCGTGGTAATGACCGAGGCAAGGACAGAATGGCAGTTTAACGGATCGGGGAAGGTTTTACAAGAGGCTTACATATAAGACAAAATATTATAGAAGGGGCAGAAAGCCTTAAAAGTTGAACTCAAAAAAAATATAACCTTCATATTCCTTTCAAATTATATGAAACAAGTTGACACAAAATTTACACTGGTTTCACCTGTGACAGGTGAACCCTAAATATCCTCTCGGTGGCTGGATTGCTTACTAACAACGTAACTGGCGTAAGAAAATCGAGAATTATACAAGGCCCATGAAATCTGGGGGCAAGCTTGCCCGCGGGAACAAAATTCTTGACCATCACCTGGTCACCTACCTTCAAAGTGGTGGGTCTCCGTCCACGATCATACTTTTCTCTAACCTTTTCATGACATACCTTAAGATTGGCTTTAGCCTTCTTCCAAAGATCTTTAATATTACCCGGATCTATTGTCTCTGGTAGAATGTCACTCAGAGACCAAAGGTTAGAGAGCGGCGTGTTGGGAATAAACTTGAACATCAAGGAAGCTGGAGTGAACTTATGAGATTCATGAACCGCCGAATTCAAAGCAAAAGCTAACCAATGCAGGGACGTGTCCCACCTGGAATGATCTTCATGATGATAGGCAATAAGTGCGGACCTGAGATTACGATTAACCCGTTCAGCCAGAGATGGTTGAGGGTAATAAGCAGAAGTAGTTACATGAGAGATGGATAAGTCAAAACAGAATTTACGAAATAAATTAGATGTAGAAGCCTTAGCATTATCAGATACAATATATTGGCACGGACCAAACGAAGCAAAAATAGAATTTAGGCAAGTAATGGTGGACTGAGCGGTAGCCAGCTTAGTCGGAAATAACCAGGAAAATCTGGTAAAACCATCTACACATACAAAGATGAATTTGTTGGCATTTCCCTTCGACTGGGGGAAGGGTCCTACATAATCAATATACAGGCGTTCCATGGGGCGCGATGCTTGATGCGAAGACAAGAGGCCTACCTTGGTGGACATGGTTGGTTTACTAATCAAACAGGATTTACAAGCCTTTACTAGTTCACGGATTTCACCGTCCATACCTTTCCAGATGAACATTTCCCGAATCTTTTCACGAGTTTTAAAGATACCAAGATGCCCTCCTAATGGGGTCTCATGATAATATTTGAAGATCATAGGTACAAGAACCGCTGGAACAACAACCTTCATCATCTTATCATGCCTCGAAGGGCAACATAGAACACCATTCCTCAGAACATAAGGGACGACATGTTCCCCAGAAGCAAGGGTTTCCATTATCGGAGCCAGCGTCGGATCTTCACGTTGGTATTTCTCAATATCCCTAAAAAGCATAGGAGCATCTGTTAAGATGGCATTAACACCAGATAGTATGGACTCGGGAGGTGATGAACTGTCGACCGGTTCCTGGGTCTCGACGTCGTTAGAAAACATACGGCTGAGTCCATCAGCAACAACATTTTCGGTACCTCTGATATGCCTGACATCAAATTGGAAGGCAGAAATACGGATGGCCCAACGGGCTATACGACCAGTACGACGCGGCCTACCTAAGACCCAGCTTAGGGCTTGATTATCTGTCTCCAGGTCGAATTTGACATGCTCCAGATAGAGGCGGAACTTCTCTAAGGCGAATAAGACTGCCAAACCTTCGAGCTCATAGATGGAATACTTGGCTTCTTGAGCCGACAATGTCCTAGACGCATAGGCGATGGGGCGCCTCCCTAGTTCAGTTTCTTGAAGAAGGACTGCAGCTACCGCTGACGACGACGCGTCGGTTTGGACGATGAATTTCTTCGAGAAATCAGGCATAGCAAGTACAGGGGCATTACAAAGAGCTAATTTAAGGTCTTCAAAAGCGGCTTGTTGAGAAGGTCCCCACTCGAATGTGATGCCTTTCCTACGAAGAAGGTTTAAGGGCGCCGCTCTATTAGCGAAGTTAGGAATAAACTTCCTGAAGAAATTCACCATACCAATGAACCTGGCGATACCTTTAATGTCCTTGGGAGGTTTAAAATCACGGATGGCCTGTGTTCTAGAATGATCGACTGCTACACCATCGGGTGACACAATATGCCCTAGGAATGACATAGAGGGCTTAGCAAATGCAACCTTGGACAACTTAACAGTTAACCCAGCCTTACGAAGGCGATCGAGAACTTCTCGCAGATGATCTAGATGTTCTTCAAAAGTCTCTGAAAATACGACGACATCATCTAAATAGTGATATAAGTACTCGAATTTGATGTCGGAGAAGACCCTATCTAGTAGCCTAGTGAGCACAGCTGCTCCGGTGGGGAGCCCGAAAGGCACGCGGTTGTATTCATATAAATTCCAGTCCGTGGCAAACGCTGTAAGGTGTTTAGACTCTTCGGCAAGGGGAATTTGATTATAGGCCTGATTTAAGTCCAAGATGGTGAAGAACTTGGCCTTACGAAACCATGAAAAACAAGAATGAAGGTCAGGAAGGGCCACAGATTGCAACACCACCTTCCGATTGAGAGCCCTGTAATCAATGACAGGCCTGAAGCCTCCTTGGGGTTTCGGGACTAGGAAAATAGGCGATGAATACGCCGACTTAGAGGGCCTAATAATACCATCCTTCAACATCTGATCGATAATTTCTTTCAGAGCCTTCATTTTAGGTGGAGATAGCCTATAAGGTGGAAAACGGACAGGAATTGAATCCGTGACCTCAATTTTGTATTCAATAAGGTCAGTAACACCAAGAGTATCAGAGAACACCTCGGGAAACGACTGACACAGTTTGCGAATACTATCAGCCTGCTCCTCAGGTAGATGTCTAAGGTCTAACAACATCTCATCCTGGGTAGGCGAAATAGAAGAACATGACACAGAATTACACTTTAATAGTGGTATTTTACAACTAGAAGCAAATTTGAATGTGCACGACCTAGACTGGAGATCGAGCACAAGACCAGTGTGAGAAATAAAGTCAGCTCCCAATATAATGGGGCAAGACAATTGTTTGGCCACAAACAATTTAATTTTCCAAGTGAATTTAAAAATACGAATTTTGACCAATAAGGAACCTAGAATTTCTAATGGAGATGAATTAGCCGAAACGTATTGAACAGGAGAAGAGACATAGTCAGGAAGTTTACAAACCGATTTCAATTTAGAATACCATTCAGCCGAAATAATCGAACAAACACTGCCTGAATCTAAAAGACCTGTAATAGGCTCGTTATTTAACTCAATCTTAAGAAAAGGAACCGGTGCGGGGGAATCCGCCGCAATCCTAAGACACTCTTTGGGACCTTCAAAAGATAAATTTGAAAATTGCTCGTTCTCTAAATTTACAACCTCTTTACCAGGGGCTGAGTCTCGGGAAGATGGATTAGTTGACTCAGCCGAAGCCAATAGTCACTTTTTATTATTGGCATAGGTAGAATTTGCACCAGAAGTTGAGCAGGAGGGGGTGCTATTCGAGTTTGGGCAATTCTTGGCGATATGTGAGAAAGCCCCACATTTAAAACAGCCTTGTGCTGAACCAGCTCCATTATTTGCCCTACTAGTTTTGACCAATGGACATTTATTGCGAAGATGGTCAGGCGACCCGCAAGCATAACATTTACGGGGTGTGACTGGTCGGCGAGGTGGAGGCCGAGTGTTACTAAAGGAAGGCGGGGGTTCTTTCGCGACACGCAAAGAATCGGCGTATCTAACTCCTTCCGCTGAGACGGCCAATGCTTCAAGTTCAGAGAAGGTTTGCGGGCACGCCGCGAAACACAAATATGACCTATAGGGAGGTGAAATTCCCTCTACAATAGCCTGTACAATCTGATCTTCAGGAAAATGAAGGGCAAACACCCTAGTATAAAACTTAATGTCCTGTATGAAATCAGCCAAGTTTTCATCCAAGCGCTGTACACGATAATAGTACTTCTGAATAAGGGAGGACCTGGCCCTAGCCGGGATGAAATTAGCTAGCAAATGGGCATGGAAATCCTCAATAGATGATTGCTCGGCGATGGCTCTTACGATTTTATCTGAGAGAATACCAATAGCATACGGATAAATAATTTGCAAAATTTGACATGGAGAAAGAGAAAACACAAGGGCATGATCCTGAAATTCAACTAGAAATCTTAAAAATGAAATGACATCACTGGTGGTATTAACGGAAAACTTAGAAATACCTCTGAGCAACATTGCCAATGGATGAGGCAAGCTGCTAAACCCGGGTGACATAGTAGGTAAAGGCTTCAATGGCAAAGAAGTTAATTCAGAACGGATGTTACTCAATGATGCGCGACGTTCAGATTCGTTGTCCAATGGGGCAGGGATAGTTTGAGCAGCAACGGTTACCCTATTAACTTCTCCCTTGGGAGGCGCTTCCTCACTACCAGAATTCACTATGGTGGGTTGATCAGATTTGGGAGGAACTTCCCCAGTTAACAATTGAGTGACCTTACTAGATAATTCAGAAATATTTTCCAGGAGCGTACTAGCTTCCTTCCTCTGAACGTCATTCAGTTTTAGAGACAACAGATCGTTAACCCTATTCGAAAAATGATATAGCCTGCCTTGCACACGCTTAATTTGATTGGGAGAAGGATCATTTTCATCAAAAAACTAACTACAGAAGCTAGCCCAGTAATATTCTCCGTGATCGTGGAAAGAGAATCGTCAATTTCTTTCTCTCCCAAATTGGGGATGGAAATGGGCAAATCAAGGGACTCTCTAAGCTTGTTAGTGTCTACTGCAACCGTGCCTCCAGATTGCACATTTCTGATATTTAATTCATAGATCAACTCCTCTTTGCGCAAATAATTAAGATGGAGAACATCGCGAGGGCCGGGCATGGTGACAGAACAATTTTGAAAAAGTCAAAAAATTCCAGCAGCTGAGAAAATGGTTAGAGTTCGGATCAAAACAATGTCTAGCCGTCAAAAGGGGCTAAATTGAGACCCATTCAACCACGCTCTGCTACCACTTGTTACCGTGTTTTGGTGGTAGTTATGCATGAAAGAAGGTGCTGGGTGGTGAATAGGTCTCAAGCTACTAAAGTGAAATTAATTTTAAAATTTAACAAGGTTATATTTTCTTTCAAAATTAGGTAACAACAAATAGAACAGGTACTTAGTAGCCGAAACACGATTGAAAAATACATTTACATAGGTACCCCATTTGGGGCTTCAAAAGTCAGAAACATAATTCTTGAGCAATGAGCCCAACCTTACAATGAACACCATACAACAAAGGGGCCGAAAACCCCCAAACATGCCAGAAACATTTGCTTCCAATTACACCCAAAAGCCTCCTTGAGGCAGAAACACAATTTTCAAGAAAGGGCAACTTCCCCTTAAAATCCAAGCCTATCATAGGCCACTCCGAACTCCACTTTTAAGCTGTCCTCCAAGGACGTATACACAGGGGTAAAATACCCAACCTACTGAGGTCTGTTAAATGACAAGAAAGTTAATACATGACCTCTAAAATACAATTTGAGAGGAGGCGAATTTGCACTCCTAATACACTTTGCTTAAGACCTACTTGGCACTAGGCCGTTAATACAAGGGCTAATCCCATACTACAGAGGTGACTTAATAGCAATTTACATTACATTACGGAAGAATTGGTTGAGAAAAATAAGTTCACCTCAAGACGATGTGAGTGGGAGCTCGAGAGGGTTAAGCACTCTCTATCCCGATATGTCGTTTTAAAATAGAATATATGAAAAGAGTAGTTACATTTTAGGAAAAGGTTACATGGTTGAACGCTTAGAACCCGCCCCGAAAGTTAAACTGCTGAGCTAGCAAAGAAAGAAGTTATTAATCGGCCATTACCTTGTTGTTGACCGCTGCCGAAGAAAGAGGCGCTACCCGCCCCCTGCTATGTACTTAACACACTGAAAGATGGAACAGAAGTGGCGCAGAGACCCAAAAATCAGCAGTTTATATCCTCTCGCGGAAGGTTCTAGGCGTTAGGGGAATGAAAACACCCGCCCACAATAATTTTATTGGCTAGGGTACAGAAACATATCCAAGTTGGGGGAAAATACATCGGATTGGTCGGAAATTACTAAAAGAAATTCGGGATTGGATAAACCTAAAACAAGGGGAAAAAGAGGGGTATACAGCCAACTTAAACAATAACAGAAGGAAATTTAACAAGAAACAAACATTTGAAATAAAAATTTCTCCAACAAAATAGTTCTTTGACTCCGCACTAGGGTGCACTATTGTTGATCTTCAGTAGTGTCCTCTAGGAGAGAAAGATCACACTTCTTACTTCAAGCGAAACAAAAACACATCAAAAGTGACACAGTTCTAAAACTCCAAAATTTACAGGTAGTGACATCTTCTGAGAAAGTAGAGAATTAATAGCGTAGATAAAGTTCAGACTTCCTCCAGCAGAGGAGTTTCAACTGGCGCACATTTTAAATTAGCGGAGTGGAGGTGTACCGCCCGGTACAACCAGTACTCTGAGCTACTCAGCCCGGCAAAGATTTTATATTTTGGAGAGACAACGGTCGGTTAGCCTATACAATACACCCTCAGTTCGTACGCTAAACGGGTTTGGAAGAATTATTATTATCTAATTTCGGGTCCAACACTCAACTGAATCCCATATAATTGGAATTACCTAGCTCGATAACTGCAGTCGCTTAAGTGCGGCCAGTATCCAATAATCGGGAGATTATCCCAGTGTCGGCTGCTCTGAAATTGGTTTTCCGTGGTTCCCATTTTCACAGCAGGCAAACGCTGGGGCCGAACCTTGAATAAGACCACGGCTGCTTCCTTCCCAATTCTAGCCATTTCCTGTCCCATCGTCACCATAAGACTGTGTCGGTGCGACGTGAAGCAACTGAAAAAAAGAAATTAATTTCTTAAAACCCTATAAGTTCTTGTTTAACATCTCGGACAAAGAAGATCAACGTTCGCGTAAATGTTTAAGTTCGTAGGCGAAATGGTTTCGGAAGAATGAATATTGTGATTTTCAGAGTAAACCCCGATCTAAACCCCTTGGGGGAGAAATATCTTAAGTATTTGAAACCTGTATATATGTTCAGCCCTAAGACTGGTTGGATCCTCAACAGCTCTGCCGCCAGCTTTCATAGATGGCCTAGGCATCACTGAAGAGGCGTAATAAGGAAATGAGGAGTGAGGTAATTTCCCGTTGCTTTCCTCTTCGAGCCAGAAGTTGCTATTACATATCAGTCTTCCAAGCCTACTGAAATGCTTGCACCAACCGACCCTATGAGCAACATTTTCACACTATTCATAGCAGGGAATGGCTGCATAAGGATTGGCATTACTAGCATCGCTCATACCTCAGTCACTTTCATATTGTCAAAGCCAAGGATAAGACAGAGACAGATCAATGAAAGTAACAACATTGTTCTAGCCCATACCAGAAAACATAGTGCACTGTAAACACTAGGCCCTGCCAGCAAAGGCACATTTGAAACCTAGGATACGAAATTACAACTTCATGCGTCAAACTGTTTTGGAGGGGTCAATAATGGAGCTAAAGCCATTTAACCACTTAGGGGTGGAATGTTTTAAAACATTTCTTACTTCACACCTAGGATTTAAAATATACACAGCCATTTGTAGTTTTTTCCTCGTGCGTTAAACAGTTTCAGAGGAATGGATATTTTTGTTTTCGTATCTTAACCCTCGTTTAACACCTGGGTGTTTTTTTTAAAATCTTTACACCTAGGATATCACTTCATATTTTAACTTCGTATATGTTTGTCATCAGACCTCACCACTGCAGTCAAAACCCTTTAGGGGCGCATTATTTTAAGACCGCATCTTATTTAAAATATAAGACACATAGGAGCAACCATCAAGTGAAATTTCAACCTCTAAGCAAAATGGTTTCAGATAAATTATATTTTTGTCATCAGACCCCCCCCCCCTCAGTCCAAAACTCTTAGGGGGTATTGTTTTAATACCACTTTTATATAAGTTCTAAGTAATGGAGGAACAGCCATCATGTGAAATTTAATATTTATGATCTTTTTTTTTGTTCGTGGATTTACGTCGCACCGACACATATAAGTCTTATGGCGACAATGGGATAGGAAAGACATAGGAGTTGGAAGGAAGCGACAGTGGCCTTAATTAAAGTACAGTCATTTGCTTGGTGTAAAAATGGGAAACCACGGAAAACCATTTTCAGGGCTGCCGACAGTGGGATTCGAACCCACCATCTTCCGGATGCAAGCTCACAGCGTCGCGTCCCTAAATGCACGACCAACTCGCCCGGTATTTATGATCTCACCCTCCCGGTGAAATCCCCTTAGAGGTGTACTGTTTTAAGATCACTTATTATTTGTAATCTAAGACATAGATGGAACCATCATGTGGAGTTTCAACCTCAAATGTCCAACGGTTCCAGAGAAATTAATATTTTTGTTTTCTGGTATGAACCTCAATTTAAGCCTTAAGGGCAGAATTTTTAAAACAGTTGTCTTATTTAACGCCTAGTACATAAAGGAGCCATCATTGAGTGACATTTCAGCTTTGTCCGGAGAACGGTTTCGCAGGAATGAATATTTTGGTTTTCAGCATTTTAACCCCGTTTTATCCCCTTTGGGGTGGACTGTTTTGAGACCTTGCCTTAGCGAGCACCTCCACTGTAATAAAAATGTATCCCCAGAATATAATTTCTTTTTGTCCTGTAGTTTTTCCTGGGCGTTGATTGACAATCAGCCAGGACATTGCCTTTTATATGAATAGATAGATTATAGGACGTTACCGTCTTAGTTTTGTTCACAACTGAATCAAGAGTCTTACCTCTTAAAGAAGAATACGTACGATAAGTGACTGTGAAAGTTTCTTCAACGTTCTTCTGAGTGTACAATATCATCAAGGTCGTATTTGTCTTAAAGCGGTAGATAGCGTCTTAAACAGGGAGAGAGTCGTTGACAGCGAGTCTTAAGATATAGTGAAGATATGCGAACCATACTTCTAGTAAACCCTTGTGAACACAAAGTTCCTTACTAGAGTAATGTGGAATCTGATCGACTTCATGACTGAAATACTGAACTTCAACTGTTTTTGGCTATCACTGCCAAATTTAGTCCCCACCCCTCAGGCGGCCATAATAGTCTGTATGGTCTGTCAGCCTGGTTAGCCTATTCGTGTTGTGTTGGTGGAAGAGAAATCATCAGAATATTGGCCGCCAGGGTGGGAGAGTGGTGGTAGATCTATACAATTTATAATCACTAGATGGCGTGCCAAAAGTCTGGACTCAGTTCTAAACCTTTCCACAGTGTTCATATGGAGTGAGCGATGGTGATTCGTCCGTCGGATGGAAACGTTAAGCCTTAAGCAGACCCGTTAGTGTTAGTTGACAGTAGTAGGCTACCTATGTACCGACACCGGGTTTCACCCTCTCCTTACCTCATTATCATAATCAACTTACACCAAGACACGCAGGTCGCCCATGGGTGTCAGATAGAAAGACCTTCACCAGGCGAGTCCAACATGTCTTCGGACACTCAAATAAAAACAAAAACAAACGCCATGGAGCAACAGCCCTGAAGGGTCAAGGCCTACCAGGCGACCGCTGTTCAGTCCGAAGGCCTGCCGATTACGAGGTGTCATGTGGTCAGCACAACGAATCCCCTCGGCAGTTATTCTTGGCTTTCTAGACCGGGCTTCGGTCACTCACGACACCAAAATCCGTACGCCAAATAAATAACTGTCAAATTCTTATGGGCAATCATCGCGCAATGTTTTGAGAATATTGGCCAATCTGCTTTTGACTTATAGATTTTGAATATGGCGTGTGGCCCCTGAAGAGACCTGATGCAGGTCTTTCGAGTTGACGTCGTGTAGGCGATCTGCGCCTCTGTGAGGATGAGACCCTACTTGTAATGAATTCTAATGATGAAGACGGCACACACACTCAGCCCTCGAGCCATTGAAATTGACCAATGAGGGTTAATATCACCGACCCGGCCTGGAATCGAACCCGGGACTCCTGAACCAAAGGCCAGCACGCTAACCATTTATCCATGGAGCCAGACGTCCTATAGACGATTTTATTGTATTTTACCATGCAACACGGAAAATGTTCCTTGCGTCACAATGTTTATTTCTGTAGTTGAAATAAAATTAATAATTACTTCACGTTTTTTCTTTTGCGAAGAAAGAAATGCAGGAAGGACAAATGTATATTTTTTCTTCTTTACAAAATTTGGAGAAAGTAGTACCGTACATTCCATTTTTAAGGGGTACACAAATAGTAACTCACTTGATCAACAGCATGCACAACAACGTTGAATTCTTATGCAAACTAGAACATTTCCTGAAAGTATTCCCATTTCTAATCTTGGCCACTAATTTGTAGCTTTTTTTTTTTTTTTTTTTTTTGCTATTTGCTTTACGTCGCACTGACACAGATAGTTCTTATGGCAACGATGGGATAGGAAAGGCCTAGGAGTTGGAAGGAAGCGGCCGTGGCGTTAATTATGGTTCAGTCCCGGCATTTGCCTGGTGTGAAAATGGGAAACCACGGAAAACCATCTTCAAGGCTGCCGACAGTGGGACTCGAACCCACTATCTCCCGATTACTGGATACTGGCCGCACTTAAGCGACTGCAGCTATCGAGCTCGGTAATTTGTAGCTTTTATACGATCATTTATCTGTTCGTGTCTTTGTCGTTAGGCACTGTGAATGCGTGGCTCACTGTAATGAGCAACGAACTAGGCTAGCGAGTGATCTCTCACAGCTGACGGAGAGCCCTAGTATCGAGAATGGAGCAGTATCATCATTTTCAGAGTATGCCTTGTTCTTGCTCGTGACGTCATTCAGCCTTGGTAAGTACGCGCCTTCTCCGTGATACTCACCTTACCAGGCCAGTGAGAATGAACAATAACAGGAGGCAGGTTGCCCGGCTCTAACCTACACCCATAGCGATACATGTACGAGGGTCATCCATAAATTAAGTTTCCCTATTTAAAAAAACGAATACATGCTTTGATGTTCACAAAAGATGACGTTATTCATGGAAGGCTCCTGGAGATAGTAGAAGACATCTGTTAGATTACATAATAGTAAGACAGAGATACAGAAACCAAGTACTTACCAGTCACAGTTATCCTGAGGTTGATATAGACAGCGACCATATATTAGTTGCAGCGAAGTGCAGTATTAGATTCAGAAAACATAAAGTGTACGGTTCGAAGAAATGGTATTTGAATAACTTACACATTGCAGATTTGGCTTCAAAATTCAAAGAGAAAACTAATCAATTGAGCAGTGAAAGTACTGGGTGGGAACATGTAAAGAACAGCTTAATGACAGCCGCTTCAGAAATATTGGGTAAGAGAAAACTGGAACCAAAGACGCCTTGGATGACTCAAGAAATTTTAGATCTCACTGAACAGAGGAATAAAATGAGAAGCAGGGATTTTGAACAATATAGCTAGTTGCTTTACGTCGCAAAGACACAGATAGGTCTTATGGCAACGACGGGACAGGAAAGTCCTGGGAATAGTAAGGAAGTGGTCGTGGCCTCAATTAAGGTACAGCCTGGTGTGAAAATGGGAAACCACGTAAAACCATCTTCAGGGCTGCCGACAGTGGGGTTCGAACCCACTATCTCCCGGATGCGAGCTCACAGCTGTGCGTTCCTAACCGCACGGCCAACTCGCCCGGTGAACAATATAGAGACAGCTGGATGAATGAAATTGGCGAGGACATTGAAAAAGATTTAAAAGCAGGTAAATCTGATAAGGCATATTTTAAAATAAAATCATTGCAGAACAAGAAAATAACCAGAAGTAATGTGATTAAAAACAAAGCAGGGAGGATTATTTTTGAAAATGAGGAGGTAGGTGACTGCTGGAAGCAATATATTGAAGATCTATATGAAGCTCAGGAAATAGATAACATTCGGGATTATATAGAGGATGAGAGTCTGATTAAGCTAGAAAGGAAAGGCCCACCAATTACAAAAAGTGAGTTTACCATGGCTCTACACTTATTAAAGGATAAAAAAGCCGTAGGTGTTGATAACATTTCAGCAGAGCTCCTAAAGAACTGTGGAGACATCATGAAAGAGAGATTGTTTGATATCATTACAAACTGCTATGAAAAAACGAATGATACCACCTGATTTTATAAGAAGCCGGACAATAACATTCCCAAAGAAAGAAAATGCTAAGAACTATTCAGATTACAGAACAATAGCCATTCTATCCCATGCTTCTAACATCCTGCAGACAATACTTAAAGGTCGAATCAGCAGGAAAATTGAACAGAATTTAGATGACGACCAACATGGCTTCAGAGCAGGTAAGGGTACTAGAGAAGCAATTCTAGCTCTGCGTCAAATCGTGGAGTGAAGACTGGAAGTTAACAGGAAAACTTATGTAACTTTCGTGGATTTACAGAAAGCAGTCGACAAGGTTGACTGGAAGTTATTATTTCAAACTCTGAGAACGTTGGGTCTTGATTGGAAGGACAGATTTTTTGCTTTTTAACCTGTATAGAGCCCAAAGCACAGAAATAAACATCAAAGGAACGACGAGAATAGCAAGAATAAGAAGAGGAGTGCGGCAAGGCTGTCCCTTATCACCTTATCTCTTTAATATCTTCATAGAATTCGCTATTAGAACAGTAAAAGAAAAAAGAAAAGGGATACGTGTTAATGTTAAACAAAATCATAGTATTCGCTTTGCAGATGATATTGCACGGATAGCTGATTCAGAGCACAAAATGGCTAGGATGCTCGGTATACTAAACAACACGTTAGAGAAATTCAGGCTAAAAATAAACACAAAGAAAACGAAAATGATGACCATTCAAAAGAAGAAGACTGAATTGAAAACAAATATTAAATTAGGCTGTGAAGAAATAGATCAGGTTAAAGAATTTTGTTATCTGGGTGGTGTTATTACCAATGATAATCAGTGCCTGACAGAAGTCAAAAGGAGAATTGCTATGGCAAAACAAGTGTTTCAAAGTAGAAAATATCTATTGTTAAATAAGCACACAGGAATTGAAACCAGGAAAAAAATTGTCAAAACCTTTGTTTGGAGTGTGCTAATTTACGGTTGTGAGACCTGGACTTTGGGAAAACAAGAACAATCAGTACTAGAAGCTGCGGAAATGTGGTTCTGGAGAAGACTGACAGGGACGAGCTGGACAGAAAAAAGACTAATATCCAAATCTTGAATGACGTTGATGAGAAACGGACCCTAATTTATTCAGTAGAGCGGAGGAAAGCTACATTTTTGGATACGTCCTACATCATGACACCTTTCTCCAGAATGTCTTCGAAGGAAAGGTCCTAGGGAAGAAGTCGAGAGGAAGATCACGTCTCTCATTCCTTAGGAAAATCACTCAGCTGGGTTTTTCTTCCTATGTCACGATGGAAAGGACTGCTGAAGACCGTGGGATGTGGCTGCAGCGACAAGGCTTAGCCTTTAGATAATGGATTTAAAAAAAGACAACAAACCGGTAGTTAAACGAAAAACGTTATTGGCACCCTGTGCTGAGATGCTCCGAACTTACCTTGTGTACGCCTGGCACTTCATATTGCACTACCTTCTGCCGGCCTTGTTTTGCACTTACTGACCGCCATCTTGGACAATCAGCTGACTCTTCCGCTCCCCTGAGTCTCACAACTTCCAAAATGAACTTTATGATAATATAAATACTGCCTCCCGGCCTAACTCTTTAGGTTGAACGAGAGGCCGTTTCCCTCTGGATGTGCGACAGAGCTGGTTCTCTGCTCCCATCGACCGCTGGTGTTCTTCACGTGAGACGTAGAGATCACATTATGTAACGCATCGTATCATTCATCTTTCTCTAAATGTTGAGGGAGTTGGAAGAGTCACCAAGTTGCAGAGCACTAAATTCCATTCTGTGTTCTTGGGCTACGGATCTTTGAAGCACGCTTGGACATACACTTTTCAGTGCAATCGAACTACTCCAAGTCATAGTCGATCTTGTTGAATGGGATTTTTTTTTTTTTGCTAGGGGCTTTACGTCGCACCGACACAGATAGGTCTTTTGGCGACGATGGGATGGGAAAAGCCTAGGAGATGGAAGGAAGCGGCCGTGGCCTTAATTAAGGTACAGCCCCAGCATTTGCCTGGTGTGAAAATGGGAAACCACGGAAAACCATTTGAATGGGATTACTTGTTTACTTAAACATATATACTCTTTATTCCATTGTTCCATACATTGTAACTACATTGGCACTAGTTTTTGTACATCTAGCGATCTGGATCAACTATTTAAAATAAAGTGCATCACCCTTTGTAATCTACTCACACTGTATCTTTCCTTAATATCACTTGTGAAATTTGTCTCAAATTATCAGTCGAATGATGTGTTATTCTTTGTACCCCACAGGTCGGTAGTGTACACACATATACGTAGGTCGAGTCGTAAGTCATGGCAACTATTTTTTTCTCGCGAACAGGAGACAACACGGTAAATCTAAAATATGCATTTGGAAACGTATGGTATGTACTTGCGTATGATGCCACTAGATGGTGTATGTAAACAACAGTGTGGGTCTAAGCATGTCTCCAAGTTCAGTGTGTGAGTGAGAGCGTCACAAAATGGAACTCAACAAGCTAGAACAACGATCTATATTAAAATAGCAGTTCTCCGTGGCAGAAATGCACCCCAATGCCATGCAGAGCTGCGGAAAGCATTAGGTGTGCATGTCATGCCCTATAGAACAGTGGCGTAACAGCATTTCGGAGAGAGGTGTCACACGTTAGCGATACACATGCAGCGAATGGTATTCAGTGCCTGCCCTACCGCTGGCAACGCACAGTGGAAGCCTTGGGTGATTATTTCGAAGGTTGTAACCGGTGGAGGCATGTCCTTTGTACGTAGTCTTGTGTATTTGCTGCCTATACCATAATAAAACAATGTTTACCAATGGCCTCTGTTCTGTCACTTTCCTACGAGAATCTCCTGAAGTCAGAATTTGTCTTCATGCCTTATATTTCCAAATGCATATCATAGATTTTCCGCGTTGTCTCCTGTTCGCGAGAAAAAAATAGATACCGTGACTTATGATTCAACCCTCGTATATTTATTGAAGTAAAGGTTGTTAATACTATCCAAACTATTTTTTCCATTAATTGTATACATTGCTACTACCCTTTTACGTCCCGGATCCCTCTGTGCTTGTTTTCCACTGCGTACTCTGTTATAATAAGTCTTTCATTATTATTATTATTATTATCATTATTATTATTATTATTATTATTATTATTATTATTATTATTATTATTATTATTATTATTATTATTATTATTGAAAATGAAAACCTACAACCTGTTTTCCAGTCATTGACCGGGTCAGGGATGTAATGAATGAAGCATATATAGGCTGTTAGTACGATGGGGTCGCCACTCCCAAAGCGATATATTAATGACTGATAGATGCTACGAAATGAGAATGGAGAGTGTCGCTGGAGAAAAAGATGACAGGAAAAACCGGAGTACCCGGAGAAAAACCTGTCCCGCCTCCGCTTTGTCCAGCACAAATCTCACATGGAGTGATCGGGATTTGAACCACGGTATCCAGCGGTGAGAGGCCGACGCGCTGCCGTCTGAGCCACGGAGGCTATTATTATTATTATTATTATTATTATTATTATTATTATTATTATTATTATTATTATTATTATTATTATTATTATTATTATTAATTTTGATCTTCTGTCTGTTATCGAACTCAGACTTCGCCCAAAAGTACTGTAACAACCCGATACAGGAATATTGGTGCTATTTTTCGACATAATCACCACCAGAATAATTGAGACACTTCCTATATTGTGGGATCAACTTTTGTATGCCGGTGTCGTAGAAGCCTGCCGCCCGAGAATGTGACGTTCCGCTTCAGCTCTGCATCCGTGTGAAAATGCTGGCAGGAGGACAGGAATTTCTTGAGGTGGAATAAAATATGAAAATCACTGGGAGCAAGATCAGGACTGTACGGTGGATCAAACAGCTCCCAGCCGAACTCCTGCAGAACAGTTGCTGAGCGCCGAGCCGTATATGGGATAGATCAGCATAACACCTGCACTGAGCATTCCACGCCTTTTGTTTTGAATGGCCCATCGCAGTTTCCGTAGAAACTTTATCACAGACCGAACCTCGCTGGGCGCGGGAGAAAGAATACGAGCCACCATTTCGAGCCACTGCTGCTGCGCTACTGATACCAAGTGGGACTTGTCCGGCCGGTCCGGTATATGATTGCTACGTCATAAATCTATCGCGCATGCTCACATTTCCCGGTAGCTGCCTCTGTGGGTCCGTGGTAGAGTGTCGGCCTGCGGATCCCAAGATAGCGGGTTCAAACTCGGCAGAGGTGGTCGGATTTTTGAAGGGCGGAAAAAAGTCCATTCGACACTCCATGTCGTACGATGTCGGCATGTAAGAGATCTCTGGTGATACATTTGGTATTTACCCGACAAAATTAATTAAATCTCAGCCATAGACGCCCAAGAGAGATCCGGTTTACTCTAGGTCCGCTAGATGGCAGACAGAGTAAACCGGAACGTCGAAATTGACGAGCAGACAGCCAGATGGCGTCAAATCGAAATGTCTGCAAACGGTAGCTGAGGCCATACGATTATTATTATTATTACATTTCCCGGTTGATTTTCGCGGCACGTACGCCATCCAGAAGTTAAGTTATCCTATTCCTTTTCTTGTAAAATACATAACTGGGGAGCCGAACATATCCTCGGACACTCCCATTACTAAAAGTCATCCGGTAAGGAACCATATTTTACTGAATTCTCCTCGTTATTGCCTATCTCATTAAACTTTAGCCCGTCATTATACTATCTTCCATTGCGTCAAGCTGGTCGGTCCTATTTTGTGCTGTGCTGTAACCTTGGTCGCGGTTGAGATTTACAGCTCATTGTTCCAGTGATATGCTACACACACTATTTCGTAAGCGCGTGCTGCTCGAGTATTCCACAGCCAATGTGAGGAGTCCACATCATCTCCCTCATCCACCTGATATGAACTCGTGGAGGTGTGGACTGCTTTGTGATCTTTTGATTCAAGCGCACGTGCCCTCAAATTATTTACCTCAGCTTCATTACGAGCTTAACATCTGGGGAAAGAAATGTGCTGCTTCAGGGAAAGGGTTTGGGACATCACGGCCAATAAATCCAAATAGTTAATGTGCGGGAAGTCTTGTCTACAAACCTGTGGTCTCGAAACTAACGCGTGCTCCTGTAACGATTCGGGACAGGATTAAGAAGAAAGCGACCTTGATTTTTATATTAGATTTATCATCCCGTTATTTGCCTGCAGTTGAGTAATGAAACCACATGAAGCCATAACTGAGATGACTGAAAGTGCGACATATAACAGAGGTATGAAGGCTGATAACCAGCAGGTAAAACGTTTTAACGGGAACCTGAGACCGAAGGAGGACGCTAAGGTTGTTCCCCAATCCTACCTGTCCTACTACGGATGCCTGTGGTGAAGAAAGATGTCACCCAGACAAGCTAGGGCAGCCAAGGAGTCGACAAAAAAAAAAATTTCTTTTGGAATTGATCGTTTGCAATCCTCTAGGCCGGAGTTAGCTGTCACCCGCAGTGACAGTGTTGTGTCCCATTTGCGATCACAACAAAATTTGTCCCATTTGCGATCACAGCAAAATTTGTCCCATTTGTGATCACTGTAAAATTATCAGCAGCCTGTCAGGGTTTTCCAACGTCCATGCAGCAGGGGGCTGCTAATTAGGACACATTCCAGATAACCGCGTGATAGGGCTAGACTCAGGGTTTCTTCCAACCCGTCCCCTCGCTTTTGAACTTTTTTGAGGTAATACTACAGTTTTCAACGTACTTAGTCCAGCTATTCATGTGGCTTTTGTTGTTATCTGCGTGGAGTTCATTGGGACGAACAGTGATAAACCCTGTGCTTTATATAATAATGTATACTCTTACAGAAATTTACGGGAAAGTCAAGGTTTTTTTGCTATTTGTTTTACGTCGCACTGACACAGATAGGTCTTATGGCAACGATGGGACAGGAAAGGCCTAGGAATGGGAAGGAAGCGACCGTTGCCTTAAATAAGGTACATCCCCAGCATTTGCCTGGTGTGAAAATGTAAAACCACGGAAAACGATTTTCAGGGCTGCCGACAGTGGGGCTCGAACCCACTATCTCCCGGATGCGAGCTCACAGCTGCGCGCTCCTAACCGCACGGCCAACTCGCCCGGTAAAGTCAAGGGTGTTTGGTGACATGGATATATTTAAAACAGAAGAAATCCCAGATCCCAGTGTAAAGGAAGACCAGTGTGTCAAAAAGATACAGTGGCGAGAATGATCGATTATCAGTGTGTTCCTGACGAAGCGAACTTGCACGTAAACAAACTTATATTTCGAGCGAAAAAGTGATCCTGCGAAGAAAAGAGTGCAGCAGCTCATGTATTTGACGAAGAAATTCAGCCTTTACTAAACAGAGGTTACGAATTCGTTACAAGGACGCCGCAGTTCTAAAATTCTAAAAACACAAACCATGCTCAAGGAGGACAAAAAGAGCCAAGAAGTTTCGAGGAGGTTGTTCTTCGTAAGGAAATCCTAAAAATGTCTGACGAGGAGAATTTTCTCTTGGCCGATGATGGTGTAAAAGAACATGTTTTGTGTGTTGGGCGGAGGCAAAGGAAAGGCGATTTTGAGAAGAAAAAAGTCTCTCTTCGTAGACGGGACATTCAAAAGGTGCAGTAGTCAGTTTAATCAAATGAAAATGAAATGGCGTATGGCTTTTAGTGCCGGGAGTGTCCGAGGACAAATTCAGCTCGCCGAGTGCAGGTCTTTTGATTTGACCCTCGTAGGCGACCTGGGCGTCGTGATGAGGATGAAATGATGATGAAGACGACACAAACACCCAGCCCCCGTGCCAGCGAAATTAACCAATTATGGTTAAAATTCCCGACCCTGCCGGGAATCGAACCCGGGACCCCTGTGGCCAAAGGCCAGCACGCTAACCATTTAGCCATGATACATGTCGACTTTGGAAGTACAGAAGATTAAAAAAAAAACGTTGCACCAGTCGTCTTTGCTCTTCTTCCTGACAGAAAGATATTTGCAAATGCTACGATTGCTTGATTGAGAATTACCTGATTGGCAGCCTGAGACGGTATATACTGATTTTTGAAACGTCGGCTATCTCAGCCTTAAAGGAGGTATTTTCCTCAGTTAATATCGGCGGGTGTTTTTCATTTTTTTCATTTCACGCAATGTCTCTGGAGAAAGGTTCAGGATATTGACATGACTACAGTGAAAATGAAAATGAAAATGAAGGCGTCGGTCTGTGCTGCCCTTGCTCTTCTCAAGCCTGGTACCGAGCTCGATAGCTGCAGTCGCTTAAGTGCGGCCAGTATCCAGTATTCGGGAGATAGTGGGTTCGAACCCCACTGTCGGCAGTCTTGAAGATGGTTTTCCGTGGTTTTCCATTTTCACACCAGGCAAATGCTGGGGCTGTACCTTAATTAAGGCCGCGGCCGCTTCCTTCCTACTCCTAGCCCTTCCCTGTCCCATCGTCGCCGTAAGACCTATCTGTGTCGGTGCGACGTAAAACAAGTTGTGTTCTCAAGCCTGAAAAATGTTGAAGAATATATCGACAGGCAAGCACCAGAAGAAGAAAAACTCGTTTAATTCCACGACTACTTAGTGTACCAAGGGCTACAAAATGCTGAAGTGCCACCTGAATTATGGAACTGCTACCGGCGACGTCATAGGACGAATAATTCAGTAGAATGATGTAAGCATAAACTGAACAGTCGGATTGGAACACCACACCCCAGGGTGAACGACCGCATCAAGTACAGTACTTAAAATCTGAAGCTGATAAATCTGATCATAAGATTCTGAGGACGGACTTCAATTTAGGAGTGTAAAGCAAAAAGCTGAATACGGTGTTGGATGGAAGAATAGCAAGGATTACTGGAAGGTACGAAGAAGATTATAATGTTGGAAAGTTTCCTACGACGATGTCCTACGTTCTGAAACTTGACTAATGCCGAAAGGGCAACAAGGTCTTCAACTGAAGACCGAGCATGGTTATCCATTCGGGTTCATGGCGTCCGTGGATCACTTGACTCGCGTTCTTGAAACTGGTGCGAGGTGACAAGACAGACTCACCTCAAAACAGTTAAGGTGCCTATTTACGAAGAAGGCACGCAGTTCTGGCCGGCGCTAACAATGGACCTTTTTGCACTTTTTCTTTCTTTCTTTCTTTCTTTCTTTCTTTCTTTCTTTCTTTCTTTCTTTCTTTTTTCTTTCTTTCTTTTCCAACGTTTTTCTCACACCTGTGGGGTCGCGGGTGCGAACTGTGTCCCACATGTGGATTTGGCCCTGTTTTACGGCCAGATGCCCTTCCTGACACCAACCCTATATGGAGGGATGTAATCACTATTGCGTGTTTCTATGGTGGTTGGTAGTGTGGTGTGTTGTATGAATATAAAAAGGAAAGTGTTGGGACAAACATAAACACCCAGTCCGCAGACCAGAAGGATTAATCAGAGGCGATTAAAATCCCCGACCCGGCCGGGAATCGAACCCGGGACCATCTGAACCGAAGGCCTCAACGCTGACAATTCAGCCAATGAGTCGGGCAAGGACCTTTTCGCACTATCATTATAGAATTATTATTTCTTGAACTTATTTTAATCTAAACAATTTCTTAATATCAAGTTTTGGAATTTTGTACATCTCATCCGAGCATACAGACAAAATTATAATTTTATTTATAAATATGACAGTAAGTCCGCCTCTGTAGTGTAGTAGTTAGCGTGATTAGCTGCCACCCCCGGAGGTTCGGGTTCGATTCCCGGCTCTGCCACGAAATTTGAAAAGTGGTACGAGGGCTGGAACGGGGTCCACTCAGCCTCGGGAGGTCAACTGAGTAGAGGTGGGTTCGATTCCCACCTCAGCCATCCTGGAAGTGGTTTTCCGTGGTTTCCCACTTCTCCTCCAGGCAAATGCTGGGATGGTACCTAACTTCAGGCCACGGCCGCTTCCTTCCCTCTTCCTTGCCTGTCCCATCCAATCTTCCCATCCCTCCACAAGGCCCCTGTTCAGCATAGCAGGCGAGGCCGCCTGGGCTAGGTACTGGTCATTCTCCCCAGTTGTATCCCTGACTCAAAGTCTGAAGCTCCAGGACACTGCCCTTGAGGCGGTAGAGGTGGGATCCCTCGCTGAGTCCGAGGGAAGAACCTACCCTGGAGTGTAAACAGATTACGAACGAACGAACGAACGAACGATATATGAAAGTATGCTTAGTGGCCGCGAGTGATAAAGAGCTGTGGCTATTGAGCCATGCTCTGCATTCGGGAGACGCGTGGGTTCGAACACCACCGTCGGCTGTCCTGAGAATGGTTTTCTGTGTTTTCATATTTTCACCTCCAGGCAAATGCCGGGACAGTTCCTATTGATAAACCACAGGAAATTTCACTCACCATAGTACATTTCAACTTCATTAGTTCGTCATCTGAGGTTGGTATCAGGAAGGGCATCCGGTCGTAGAAATATGCCGTATAAATTCATCTCGTCCCAGATCCCGTGTCAAGAAACGGGACTAAGAGGTAGACATACAGTAAGTAGGCTGATTATATTTTGAGCAGCTGTTTACTTAACGTATCAGTGTGAATATTTGAACAGTTTTGAACATTATTTAAGGGTTCATTTATTAGTGTCTCCTGTTGTACAAAGGGGAAAAGATTGTGTAAGTTTACTGCTAAGTTGGAGATGAGGGCAGCACTGTCGAGGAAGCAAAGCAAAAGTCTTTGTTTAGAATTTGAAAAGTGTAAAATGTAATGGTCATAATACGCCCTTATTTTGCTCTGCTTTTTAACTCATTTGACCACCTTTCCACCCAAAACCACATGGTAACCCTAAATAAAAGGTACATTTTTTTTTTTTACTAGGGGCTTTACGTCGCACCGACACAGATAGGTCTTATGGCGACGATGGGATAGGAAAGGCCTAGGAGTTGGAAGGAAGCGGCCGTGGCCTTAATTAAGGTACAGCCCCAGCATTTGCCTGGTATGAAAATGGGAAACCACGGAAAACCATCTTCAGGGCTGCCGATAGTGGGATTCGAACCTACTATCTCCCGGACGCAAGCTCACAGCCGCGCGCCTCTACGCGCACGGCCAACTCGCCCGGTAAAAGGTACATTTGAATCCTGTTTTGTCTTTGTTTGTCTGCCCCCATATTAACGCATCGGACTCATGCGATAAACATAATTTAACGAGTTTCAACATCAGAAACCTAGCACGTTGTTTTTACCAGTTACTTGAGGCCTTTCTCCCTGCACCAGTCCTACAGTCTTGCTTGTACAGCCGGCCAAGCAGGTTGTCTGGCCGGGCCCTGCTAACTTGACGAGGACGGTAGTGTGAGTGTTTGTTCATTTGAAGTTGCAGTTATTGAACAAGTACAGTTAGGAAACATGGCATCCAAAATTACACGGCAAAACACCCTGAAAGTTGTGTTTGGCAAGGAGCAACAAAGACCAACAGCCCACGAAATTCACCAGTGGATAGAAGACGTTCTAAAGGTATGTGATGATGAACTACAAACAATTCAACTAGTTGGAAAACAGAATGCAGCCTATCTCAAATTTAATAATGACAGAAGCTACCAGAAGTACTTACATTCCTTTAGAGGTACAAATTCTCTTACATTAATGAATGGCGATTCAGTAACAGTTACAATCATGCCCGGTGAAATAGAACTTATCACTGTACGCTTAATGAATATACCGCCGGAAGTACCAAACGAGCGGGTACAGTACGTATTGCAGAATTATGGCAAGGTACAACAGATAGAAAACGAGAAGTGGTCAAACAGATACCGCTATCAAGTCGATACAGGAATAAGGGTAGTTCAGGTGTCAATTGAAAAGCCTATTCCTTCAACCCTCAATGTAGCGGGTTATGAGGCATATGTAACCTATCCCGGACAGGAGCAACATTGTTTTTCATGTGGAAGTTGTTCTCATATTCGGACTAATTGTCCCACTAGATTTACTAACAGCAAACCATCGACGGCATCTAGATCACGCTTCACATTGAGCGATCTATTCAAACCTCCCTCATTTGACAGTGCGCGGTCAGATAGAGAACCCGCTCTCACGGATGTAAACAAACCAACGTCCGTGCAGAGCAGGGTAGCGAACGGTGCAGTGGAAAGTAGCACAGATAGCAACGTCAACCCTACAACACCTGGCTCAAGTCATGACAATAAGTTAGAACATATGGACATAGTAAACACACTAGTGTTAACAGCCGATTCACAGGATATAGCTAACGCACCTGCAGGGGACCAATTTCCATTACCTTCAAATGACAGTACAGACTCAGATACCGTATCAGTAGAAGAAACATTAGATATCAGGGATATACACGTATCAGATAAAAGAACCATAGAAGAAAATAACGCGATCACAAACACGCTGAGACAGGAAGACCAACAACTTGATACAATGCCCATCACTCTTCAACCTTTGACAAGGTCTGAAACTGAGCGCCAGCGCCCTCCGGAAAGTACATTATCTTTGTCTGATATGGATAGGTCTGTGATCACTGAACAGCATCCTCCCACTCTCGGATCGTGGAACAGTCAGATGGACCTGGAGGAGGAAGTATTGCGGAGTGAGGACCCAGTAGCAGAAATATCGCTTGATGTAACAAAATGTAACCCCGGTCAGCAAAAAGTAAGCAAGTTAGCTAGTAAACAACGAAACCATCCGTATAAGACAGGAACGAGTAAGCAAGGATTACCTCCCCCGACTACGAAGAAATAGTTTGACAGAATATCAATATGTGGACTGCATTCTATTTTTCTCTCTGTTGTAGTGTCATGACCCTCACACTAACAGTGGGGACAGTCAACTTCAACAATAATTCATCCCCAACTAAAATGCATGCTCTGCTGAAATTTCTACAGTGTCATGATATAGATCTTGTAATGCTACAGGAGGTCTCCATCAATGATTTTTCTTCGGTATTAAACTATAATGCCTATGTAAATACTGGTAGTGATAACCTAGGTACTGCTATCCTTACTAAGTCAGGTATTGAACTGCAATCCATAGAGAAGCTTCCCTCTGGTCGTGGAATGAGTGGCAGATTTCAAGATTACCTGTTTTACAATGTTTATGCACCATCTGGGAGTAATAAACGCCAGGAAAGGAACGAATTCTTCCAGTCGGACTTAACATATTTACTTCGCTCCTTGCCTACGCATTATGTGATGGGGGGTGATTTTAACTGTGTACTGCGTGCAGTAGATTGTACAGGTCCCTTTAAGCCGAGCAGCAGCTTACAGACTTTAGTTACAAATCTCCAAATGTGTGATCCTTGGGTGCTAAAACATAATACCCCAGGATTTACTTTCTTTTCTTCAAATTCAGCAGCAAGACTGGATCGATTTTATGTTCCTCAAAATTTAGCTAATGACATAAGTCGTGTAGAAGTAGTACCAGTCACATTTTCTGATCATGAAGCTGTTATCCTACGTATAAGATTAAATATAAATTTTATACCTAGAGGACGCTCTTACTGGAAGATGAATGTAACCTGTCTTCAAAATTCTAGTATCCTTGAAGAGCTGAAATTGCTTTGGTCAGAATGGAGTAAAAGAAAGATTAGATATCAAGATTGTGCTGATTGGTGGGATCGGTATGTAAAGCCGCAAATAAAGTATTTCTTTAAGCGAAAATCTTACGAACTTTATCAAGACGAAGAACGTCTAATAAACCTTTATTTTAGGTGTATTTATGACTTACAAGAAAACTACCAGCCATCACCAGAGAGAAGAAGTAAAATCAGCCGTTATAAAGCAAAAATACTTTCTATATATCACAAACGACTGCAGGGACTCAAAATACGCAGTCGGGTCAACGAACCAATCGAAAATGAACGGATCAATCTTTATCATTTAATGAAGGACTTCAAGCGCCGCAGATCATCTCTCATATTGAAAGTTCAGGACCCAGAAGGACAAGAGTACATAACACAACCGACTATAAGTAAGGCTTTCGATTCCTTTTATCGACAACTGTTTGATGCCGAGCCCACCCACGACAATGAAATTAATTTTTTTGCTGACTGTAAGCCTCCACCGCTCAGAGAAGAGGATAACTCAAGCCTTGAAGGACCCATAACCAAGGAAGAGGTTTTAAAAGCGATACGACAAGGGAAGAGCTCAAGAACGCCTGGGATTGATGGAATACCTCAGGAATTTTACTCTACCTGCTGGCCGATAATTGGAGAAGACCTCACCTGCGTCCTGAACACTGTGTTACAGAGGAAACAACTCTGTGAATCACATCGTCGAGGGATTGTTATACTGATAAAGAAGTTCTCTACAGCTATCACTGTCAATGACTATCGCCCAATTACCCTCCTTACTTACGACTACAAAATATTAGCCAGAATTCTCGTCAACAGATTACGACCATTATTATCCTCCATCATTCACCCTGCACAACACTGTGGAGTGCCTGGACGAACAATTTTTGATCTTACCTGTTCGCTGCGTGATTACGTGGCGTCCACGGAACGCACTCATTCACAGAGCTTACTAGTGTCCTTAGACTACCAGCGTGCTTTTGACAGTGTGAATCATCAGTATCTGCTAAACTGCTTAAAGTGGCATGGTCTTAGTCCCACATTTATCTCTTACATTCAGTGCCTATACACAAACGTATCTGCGATTTTGCAAATTAATGGCTTTCACACTAAAACCATTCCCATTAAGAGGTCAGTAAAACAAGGATGTCCGGCTTCGATGGTGCTGTTTACCTTGGCCATAAATCCTCTCATTTGCAAGCTGCATAAAGAAATAGGAGGAATAACACAAGGAAGTGCAAAGCTCGCGGTAGCTGCTTACGCGGATGACGTCAGTGTAATATTATCATCGGATAACGATATACTCCACATGCGAAATGCTCTCGCACAGTTCAGTGCAGTATCTGGGTTGTCTATTAACTATCGTAAATCGAAAGTGATTCCGCTAGGAGACTGGGCATCATTACCTCAACTCCCACCGCTACAAACGGTAGAATCACACAAGATACTTGGAATACATTACACTCGAAAGACCAGTGACATGAATCAACAAAACTGGGGACCTGTTGTCAACAAGATAAAAGTCTATGCAAAAGAACTCTACTGCCGAGACCTCTCTCTAATCCAAAGGATCTGGACTGTCCACACATACCTTCTATCTCAATGCTGGTATCTTGCACAAGTACTACCACTGCCTGCAACGTTTGCTAGACAGATAATATGTGCTAGTTCCTGGTACATATGGCGTGGCAATATCTTCCGAGTACCGATAACTACCTTGTGTCTTCCACCAACAGCTGGTGGACTTGGGTTGGTAAACGTCATCATTAAATGTCAAGCCCTCTTCTTGAGTCGTGGAAGAAAAATAGAAATGAACCAACGGAGCTTCTCATCTGCTTGGCTGAAACACTGGTCTACTGTGACGGACTTGCGCAATCCACCTGATCTTCGGATTGTCCCGTCTGCCCTGAAGTATCTCCGAATTTATTTGCAAGAATGGTGCTATTTGACGGAAGCCAAGTTCGTATCAGAAGTACAATTAACACGTCGGGTTTATACTGATTTATTTCGTCTAACACCTACACCACTTATGCGTTTATTTCAACAAGTGCCTTCAAACACCGACTTTAAACAACTTTGGAAAAACATTAGTGCCCCTCATCTCCCTGCTAAAGTGCGATCTACATGGTATATGGTAGTCCATGACATTGTACCCACAAAAGAACGGCTATATCGAATACGAATGACTGATTCGGACTCCTGCTCATATTGTACTCAACATGACTCAATACTTCACAGACTGACCACTTGTATGAGGGTCAGACCGGTGTATATGCAAGCCAAAGTGTTTCTTCACCAACTGAACTTCACAATCAATACAGATGACCAATTCATAAGACCAGATTACCTCCTTACCCCAAGGACAAAGCACAATTCTTCACTATGGATAATTGGACACACTATCCATTTTATAATGACTACTGATGGACAGCTGGACAAGGAACTTTACGGTGCATACCTGAAGCGAACAAGATGGAAGTTTGTTGCTCCCCGAGTCAACGACGTGTGTGGACATTATCTAAGTGATTTGTGATAAGTAGTACTTTGTTGTTGACGTCTTTGTTGGTTTTGTTACAGGAATTACGAAAGTGCCACAGGAATTTCGGATACATTACGGACTCTCAAACCTCAACAGAGAGAAATTTGAACACAGTACAGTAATGTCTTTATCTAGAATACTCTGTGAAACTAGTTTGTATCACTTCTTAGGTGTGTCTAACATGTAACACGTAAACAGCATTTTTAAAAAGACAATCCAGTCCGTACCAGAATTACAGTATTTCTTTGAAGATGTAACATTAAAAAATCTGTAATTTACTTGATCAATAAATCTATTAAAAAAAAAAAAAAGTCCTTCAGTAGGGAATTCCCTCACAGTAACCAGAGTTGTTTGTAAGTCATTATGTTCTCACTGATAAGAGTGATCGCAAATGGGGCAATGCTTAACTCGTCAAAAATAAATTAGTCTAGCATTCTACCTGAGTGATCGCAAATGGGACAACACCGACCGGAGTTGAGGATTGGCCATTGCCACTCAGAGCTGGTGGTCAAGTGGCATCTGAAGCTGGTTTCAGGAGGGAGGTAACCTCTGCATGCGGTGAGTTGATTAGGGGCGCTACCAGAGCCAATGCAGTCGCTCGTCGTAGAGCAGCAACAATGGACGTGGCCATTTGAGGGATGGGTTACCCCGCCGTAGATAGAAGTTCCAGGTTTGTGCAAAGATGAGTGGATAATAACGGTAGTTAGCTGAAGTTCCACTGCCAGTTAGTTCAGCGGAGCCAAGGAGTATTGCTTTCAGTAATTAAGCAACACGGGGGTATCAAATGGTTAGATGGTGATCGTTTTGACGTGTCCGCTGATTGACAAGGCTGGAGGCTGAACGCAACTGGCATATGATACAGGGAGTAGAATTTAAGACTCCGTACTTTTGGTCACCGGCCGCGGGTATCCCCAAGCGAGCACCATATGGTTTAGGTCAAGCTTGGCAGCTGACAAAACAGTTTGCTAGTAGCTATTGGAGTTTTAGGACCGCTTCACACTAGGCGACTGAAATCGACGACCAGCCGGCCATGCTTGTGAAACGTTCTTTTAAATGGAGCCCTTCACACTGGGCTACTCAGTAATCGAGCTACAGAAAGAAGCCTGGCGACATGGAATTCACCTGAGCTGCTCTGTAGCCGATTCCTGTCACCTAGTGTGAAGCGGCCCTTAAGGCGTGTTGTGATGTCATCATCGCAATGAATAACTACAGCGCAGAGAAAGTATTTGGTCTAGTGTTATTTGCACAAGAAGAAGAAATCAGTTAACAGGTGCCTTCGAAATCTCCGTAAATAGTTTCCCGGTTCTACAGTACCATCAAAACGTTACGTGCAACAACTCATTCACAAGTGGTTTGGTAATGGTTCCGTAACTTTCTTTCTTAATCTGCTTACCCTCCAGGGTTGGTTTTTCCCTCGGACTCAGCGAAGTATCCCACCTCTACCGCCTCAAGGGCAGTTTCCTGGAGCGTGAGACTTTGGGTGAACTCCAGTGAAAATATTAACCCCCCCATTAAAGATTATGGCACGAAGCAACGCATCGGATTCTAGACGTATTCTTCACCACGTGTGTTTAGGTTGCTATTGAAAGTAGAAGAAGTCGTCTCAGAACAATTGCGATCAGAGCAAAATTTATGGGGGAATGTATTTTTCGCTTGTTTGGACAGCACAGACTCTATTGCTGTCGGACTTACAGATTTTGGATGCAGCAGTGATCACAGATATGACTTTGCGGGAAAATTATTCATTACATTAAGACGGACTGAGTGGCTCAGGCGGTTGAGGCGATGGCCTTCTGACCCCAGTTTGGGAGGTTTGAACCTAGCTCAGTCCCCTGGTATACGTCAGTGTGATGTCGGTAGATTTACTCGCACATAAAAATAACTCCCCGAACAAAATTCCGTAAAAGTAGTTAATGAGAAGTAAAATCAAATAAAGTTATTATTATTATTATTATTATTATTATTATTATTATTATTAGTAGTAGTAGTAGTAGTAGTAGTAGTAGTGGTAGTAGTAGTATTAAGTGTCCCTTCTTCCGTTATTAAGGAATAATAAGGAAAAGTTGTCCAAATCAACGAAATCCTATCCAAAATTTCTCCAAGGTTTCGGACACCTAACGTCTTCGTGGGTGAGCTAAAACTTTGTATATGTCTTAGATAATGTGAAATACTATTTTGTAAGTCATTTCAGAACTAGAGATGTTCAAATATTTTCAGAGGATAACAATAAGCCACTAAATTAGTGTGTTAACCGGCTTCCTCTATTCACATCTTCCTGAAATGTACATACGTGGCACATGAAAGAAAATAATTCAAAGGTCATTCTTTCAAATGACCGGGCAAGTTGGCCTTGTGGTGAGGGGCGCGCAGCTGTGAGCTTGCATCCGGGTTCGAACCCTACTGTTGGCAGCCCTGAAGATAGTTATCCATGATTTCCCATTTTTCTCGCCAGGCAAATGCTGGGACTGTCCCTTAATTAATGCCACGGCCACTTCCTTCCCATTCCTAAGCCTTTCCCATTCCATCGTCGCCACAAGACCAATGGACTTCGTTACGCTGACCATGTCACACCGTCTTACACGCGGCTCGGGTGGCTTCGCCTGCAAGAACGACGCGCACTTCATACTCTTTGCTTCTTCCATACTATTCTTAAAAGTTCTCAACCAGCCTATCTCCGTGATCGAATGAAGCTCCTCTCCACAGACCATAACAAAAATACCCGATCCTGCAGCACCATGTGTTTATCCCTTCCTGTACACAGAACAGCAATCTACACGAAATCATTCACCGTTACCGCAGCCCGACAATGGAATCTCTTACCAGTGGACGTCAGAAGCATGTCCAGCAGCTTAGCTTTTAAACATGCCTGTGTCGAAATACACTGACTGACAGAGCAAATGCAACACCAAGAAGGAGTGGTTCGAAAGGGATGAAAGTTGGGGAAAAAAACAGAGACGGCACGGACGAATAATTGATGTTTATTTCAAACCGATATGCAGGTTACACAATGCGCACGGCATCGACTCAGTAGGATGTAGGACCACCGCGAGCGGCGATGCACGCAGAAACACGTCGAGGTACAGAGTCAATAAGAGTGCGGATGGTGTCCTGAGGGATGGTTCTCCATTCTCTGTCAACCATTTGCCACAGTTGGTCGTCCGTACGAGGCTGGGGCAGAGTTTGCAAACGGCGTCCAATGAGATCCCACACGTGTTCGATTGGTGAGAGATCCGGAGAGTACGCTGGCCACGGAAGCATCTGTACACCTCGTAGAGCCTGTTGGGAGATGCGAGCAGTGTGTGGGCGGGCATTATCCTGCTGAAACAGAGCATTGGGCAGCCCCTGAAGGTACGGGAGTGCCACCGGCCGCAGCACATGCTGCACGTAGCGGTGGGCATTTAACGTGCCTTGAATACGCACTAGAGGTGACGTGGAATCATACGCAATAGCACCCCAAACCATGATGCCGCGTTGTCTAGCGGTAGGGCGCTCCACAGTTACTGCCGGATTTGACCTTTCTCCACGCCGACGCCACACGCGTCTGCGGTGACTATCACTGACAGAACAGAAGCGTGACTCATCGGAGAACACGACGTTCCGCTATTCCCTCATCCAAGTCGCTCTAGCCCGGCACCATGCCAGGCGTGCACGTCTATGCTGTGGAGTCAATGGTAGTCTTCTGAGCGGACGCCGGGAGTGCAGGCCTCCTTCAACCAATCGACGGGAAATTGTTCTGGTCGATATTGGAACAGCCAGGGTGTCTTGCACATGCTGAAGAATGGCGGTTGACGTGGCGTGCGGGGCTGCCACCGCTTGGCGGCGGATGCGCCGATCCTCGCGTGCTGACGTCACTCGGGCTGCGCCTGGACCCCTCGCACGTGCCACATGTCCCTGCGCCAACCATCTTCGCCGCAGGCGCTGCACCGTGGACACATCCCTATGGGTATCGGCTGCGATTTGACGAAGCGACCAACCTGCCCTTCTCAGCCCGATCACCATACCCCTCGTAAAGTCGTCTGTCTGCTGGAAATGCCTCCGTTGACGGCGGCCTGGCATTCTTAGCTATACACGTGTCCTGTGGCACACGACAACACGTTCTACAATGACTGTCGGCTGAGAAATCACGGCACGAAGTGGGCCATTCGCCAACGCCGTGTCCCATTTATCGTTCGCTACGTGCGCAGCACAGCGGCGCATTTCACATCATGAGCATACTTCAGTGACGTCAGTCTACCCTGCAATTGGGATAAAGTTCTGACCACTCCTTCTTGGTGTTGCATTTGCTCTGTCAGTCAGTGTACTAGGTAAACATGCATGAATCATCAAATTATGACCTGAAAACACCTACTCCTACCGCCTCTTCATCATCATTTCCCTCTTCTTTTCACAGGTATTCTTCTTCTTCCTCTTCTTCTACTTCTTACTAATCCTTCTGTTCACCTCGCAACTGAAGGCGATATTTCGGTGTACTGTAGAAATGTATATATTTTCTATACTTTTCTTAAGTAGTTGTTATAGTAATTATTCATAATGATATTCTTAGTACTCATTATTCATAGTTATATTCTTAGTACTCATTATTCATAGTTATATTCTTAGTACTCATTATTCATAATTATATTCTTAGTACTCATTATTCATAATTACTGTATATTCTGCACTTTACGTACGATTTATATTATATAGATGATATGATCTTTTTTTTTAAAGTGTGGTTAATTTTGTTAATGGTATTACTGTTACTATTGTCCATATTATCATATTATTGTCATCAGTAGTTATTATTAAGTGTTCTAGGTTAACACTGGTTAAGTGTAAGAAAGGAAGTACATCCCTAACTTTGCCAGGATAAATAAAACATATTACTTACTTACTTACTATCTGTGTCGGTGCGACGTAAAGCAAATTTTTAAAAAAATCTTTCAAATGGAAGTCTTACAGTCTTCTTTCGTGTACAATTTGTGCATTGCTGCGCCCGCTTACTGTATTAACGCGAGCAGCGTGGTGCAGCCTTAGCTACACTAGAGTAGAACGCAGCCCGGAAGGCGGTTTCGTTGCGCAGAGAGAGATAGAAGTATGAGGTGCGGTGATGCCAATGTGGCTACTCATAACAGCATGTATGTGTAAACATTTTTTCATCCAGTTATATCTTTAATTCCAAAGCGATGACCTATAATTTTTGGGGCTTAAAAGTTTCCTGAAAATGCAAATTAATTTTTAACATCAAACCTCAAGAAAGTGTTGAGGGTAATTTTCGAGATATTAAAGAAGTTAAATGGAAGTTGAGATAAATGAAGGCGAAGTGCAGAGAGCATAATAGCATGAATGTGTAAACATTTTTTCATCCAATTTTGAATTCCAAAGCGACGACCTATATTTTTCGTGGGCTTAAACGTTTTCTAAAAGTCCAAATTAATTTTTAACATCAAACCCCGCGAAAGTGTTGAGGAAAATTTTCGAGATATTAAGGAAGGTAAATATAAGGTGAGAGAAATTAAAGGCGAAGGGCAGAGAGCATAACAACATGAATGTGTAAAGATATTTTCATCCAGTTATATCTTGAATTCCAAAGCGATGACCTATATGTTTTGTGGGCTTAAAAGTTTCGTGAAAGTCCAAATTAATTTTTAACATCAAACCCCGCGAAAGTGTTGAGGAAAATTTTCGAGATATTAAGGAAGGTAAATGGATGGTCCAGTTTCAATGCCGTAGGATATTCGCCATTTTTATACATATCAAATATTGTTGTACGCAGAACATTTTTATTGAAATCATCGAGGACCGTCACTGGCTTCTTCCTCTAAGGGTTCTTCTCTGGCGACCTGAACACCGCATTATTTTTATTTCCGAAGCTTGTTTTATCCTCTATACTGTTTGCAGACCGATACCACACGCGAGTGCTGTCTTCTTTTGAGGCGTGGCAACATGGCGTTCCTCACCTTCTCCGCCTATGAACGCCTGCTGCTGCATGCTTACCAAATACAAATACACTTTAAATACCATTTCCCTCGCCTGTCGACGGAATACTTGTCTTTTTGCTCTTTCTGGATCTATCGTACACATGCAAATAGTTCCCTAAATTCGTTGATTATGATATTTACAAATAAAACTCTAAACATTCACTCGTGACCCGCACAAACAGGCACCTCTTACTGAAATGATTCTATTGGCTCAGCGGAAAACACGTCATACTACAAAGCGCGCGAATGTTACTGCGCAACCCTCTTCAAACCGCCTTCCGGACTGCGTTCTACTCTAGCGCAGTCTGCCGCCACGGCCTCTTAATTAGAGAGAGCACTCACTTCCTCTTTCCATATGCTAGGTTATCCTCCTGTGGGTGGGGGCAATAGAA